>NC_064646.1:364992481-365592481 GCF_023864345.2 Schistocerca serialis cubense
GTTAAAATATTGTGGAGAGGGATTGAGTGAGTTAGGAGGTGCAAATGAGGGCTCCTGACGCAATTGCGGAGTGAAGCTGAATTTTTATAGAGCTGCATGTTCGAAGAAGTAAAATAATAGTGAATATCGGGTATCAAGTAGTTGCTCCTGCGTCAAGTATGGAATTACCGCTGCTGAGGTGTGGTCGGAGTCGCAACATAAACGCGGAAACACCTTTGTGCGAACTTGAAAATTATGTACAAATAAAAGGGATACCTGGACGACAGAAGTTTTGACAGCGAAACAAACACTCGACATGAAGGAAGTTTCCTGGCTTGTTCTCTCGTGCCGAGAGGGGACAAAATTTACCAGGTTTCTTGAAAAGTTCTTCCGAATTTTTGGATGGTTCAACAGAAACAGCAACCAAGCTAAAAATTTCGAGGGAGACATTTGTGGAAAAATCCATGGTGCCAATGATGCCGTACGCTAATGATCGTGGGCAAGCAGACACGTCGAGGGATCTGTGTAGTGCAGTGCGGCCACATGTGTTTCTAAACGTCCAAAGGGTGTTTATCGGCACTCACACGAACTAAGTTTTCATTCAAGCTTTGGAAGAGATAGATGATGGTGAGCGATTTTAAAATGATTGTTTCGATACCAGAAATTTTCCGCCACAGCCACAAAGAAGATAGTAATAATACACACGAATATAAGCACGTACAGCAGACATCTCATCGACTTCCATTACTACCAAGAGTTTGGATACTGGAATTTGATTTTAGTTCAATGAGGACAGGCAAGTACTAGAAGTTATCGACAATTTCCTGACTATGCTAAGATCATTTGAAAGGATACGACCTGGAGGCTGTAGAATTAAAGCCGCTGAAGGGATCACACTGCCATTGCCGGCGGAGGAAATCGAGGTCGCTATTAGAGAGATGAGGCCGCGAACTCGCCGCCAGAGGGAGATGGGGGCACACACACATGGCAACAGAGCGAGTACCTGCACATGTTGCCCATTCATTGTACTCAGTAGTGCTCAGAACAGAACTGGAGGCTTTAAGAGCAAAGGGTGCGTTTCTTTACAGTGGGACGGCAAGGAAAGGATATTCATAGAAGAATGAGACAAGTGTATGAAGAGCACTCCATATCTGTTGCAAAAGTCAATGTGTGGCACAAGCGATTCTAGGAAGAACGGATGTCATTGGCCCATGACACACGATCTGGAACACTACAATATATTGTAGCACATTATCTTTAATTCGAGTCATATTTAATCTCCGTCAGAGATAATGTAAACTTGTATAGGAGCTTGAAGCGCTAAATATGAATCACTGTGATTTTCTGATATGAATCGTTGGTTCCTGATAAATATAACAAAAGTAATTAGACAGAGACACAGAAAAAATAGCTTCAACATCAAGATGATTAATTAGACACCTTTTTAATTCCCACTTCTGTTCTTGCTGGCTTTCTGGTATCAAAGGTATATGTATTTATTCAGCAGTAAAATTGTAAATGTATTAAACATAACATCATTCTGAATACATTCTCTCACTTCGTGGATTATTTATCATGTCAAAGGAAGAATTGAAACCCCAAGAAATAGTAAGACAGTATATTGAGTGCTGTGTATTTTCGTATTCTTCTCTAGAAAGGCAGATGCTCGAGATTGTATATGCCGGATTAATCATGGTAAAGAAACGAACCTGCTGATTTATAATTTATTTCAGAGATTCAGTTTAATGACAAATATATAACGTAAATGGAGATCTAACCGAAGTATCAGGTATCATGGAAGAGGATCTATCCATAGCACAAGGTTTTGAAAATAATTTCAGTACCGAAATGATACTGAGCAGACCGCATCAAAATCTAGCTGAAACGGTGACCACGTTATTGCGAGATATGCAGTGCTATGTAGTTGCTATGCTGTTTTATACCACAGTGTTACCAGAGGAGCCGGCCGCGGTGGCCGAGCGGTTCTAGGCGCTCAGTCCGGAATCGCGCGACTGCTACGGTCGCAGGTTCGAATCCTGCCTCAGGCATGGATGTGTGTGATGTCACTAGGTTAGTTAGGTTTAAGTAGTTCTAAGTTCTAGGGGACTGATGACCACAGACGTTAAGTCCCATAGTGCTCAGAGCCATTTGAACCATTTTTGTTACCAGAGAACTCTAATACGTTATTAGCAGTTCCAAATATTTTTACCAGATAAGACCTCTGTTCAGCCTGCTCATTTACTGACATAAGTTTTGTCAGTGGCTTTACCCAGTGATAAGATTGACGTGGGCTACTGGAACTGCAGTATACTGCTGAACATACAGTAATTTGAAAAAAGAAAAAACATCCTTGGTGGACTAATGGCCAACTTGAGTACAATAAATTCTTCGTAGACAAGTGTCCAACATGGAGCCGTTTCAGGCCGGGAGAGGCAGTCTACGCAATTATTTCGAAAAGTAAATTGTCGAAAGGAGCTACTGGATTATTTTCATGTTTTCTAGAGGTCTGCTTCACTTATTAAAGGCGAACCTGCTGGTACACGTAAGGAAATAGTTAACCTGGGTCACAGAGAACTTTGAAACTATTTCTGTGAGATTCAATAGATTTGATACAGTATGATGCGAATGCTGCGTTGATACAGAGTGGCTCGCATGCCGGAGCGTTTGCGACTTGGAAGGCAATAAAAAACACAAGCAAGAGGAGGACGAACGAACAGTCAACAAAGTAAGGCAAATCTAAAGTCAAAAGAGAGAAGCAAAACCATTACAATAAAACCAAACAATGCAACAAGAAGTCATGTATAAAAAAAAAAAAAACATTGCTTGAATTCCTCCACTTACGAATGAAATTTGGTTGCTGTAAACCTCAGATTGCGATCGGATCGAGTGGTACTCCCGTAAACAACGCAAGCTGACATTTTTGATGAAACAACTACGTCTCCACACAATCAAAGCACCCAACACTGTCTAAACTGGGCACGGGCACGTCACAGTGACGTCACGGGGAAGTATCACCGCGGTGTACCGAACAGGTATGATTGCGGTGAACGTGAAGTTTTTAGTTAGTTAAGATGGCGGACACCGGCTTTGAGTTTCTGACGTAATGACACCTCCCTTCTTTTTTTTTAGCTCCTTGATGAATTCGATTTTATTTAATCTTTGTCAAAGAACAGGTAATCATGTGTAGGAGACAAGGAATTTAAATTTCATAGAGTTGCTATTTGTCTGTCATGTTTAAGACAAACTGACGTTCCATGCTTTCTGGGGTAAATGGCATCAGCTAGCGCGCCAGACTCGCTATAAAATTTTATCTACTTGCATTCTGAAAACAGGTCCTCGATTTAAATAACGATTAACTACTGACTATCGACGTGGGTCAGCATCAGTCTGTGTGGAATGGTAGTTGATGCCTTTTACCGGAGAAAACATGGCGGTTCAGTTTGCCTCAACCATGGCAGACGTTTTGAGACGTATAGCCAGTCGATGAAATTTAAAGTATTTGATAAGAGCTTGAAGCACAACATGTAAATCGCTGACATCTTCTGATATGAGTCGCTGACTGCTTATTATAAAACCAATAACGGCCATTTAAAATTCCATTTCTGTTCTTGCTGGTTTCAGTGACTGACGGATATCAAAGGTGCAGGCACTTATTCAGCAATAAAAGAGTAAATTTGTTGCGTTCCCTCAACCCTTAAAAGAAAGAAAGAGTTTAAATGCCAAGGAACTGCAAGACTTTTTAAACTGTTTATAGTGCGCCACATGTATGTGTTGTAATGTAATGTGGTCTCATAACGAGATACTATACAGGGTGTTACAAAAAGGTACGGCTAAACTTTCAGGAAACATTCCTCACACACAAAGAAAGAAAAGATGTTATGTGGACATGTGTCCGGAAACGCTTACTTTCCATGTTAGATCTCATTTTATTACTTCTCTTCAAATCACATTAATCATGGAATGGAAACACACAGCAACAGAACGTACCAGCGTGACTTCAAACACTTTGTTACAGGAAATGTTCAAAATGTCCTCCGTTAGCGAGGATACATGCATCCACCCTCCGTCGCATGGAATCCCTGATGCGCTGATGCAGCCCTGGAGAATGGGGTATTGTATCACAGCCGTCCACAATACGAGCACGAAGAGTCTCTACGTTTGGTACCGGGGTTGCGTAGACAAGAGCTTTCAAATGCCCCCATAAACGAAAGTCAAGAGGGTTGAGGTCAGAAGAGCGTGGAGGCCATGGAATTAGTCCACCTCTACCAATCCATCGGTCACCGAATCTGTTGTTGAGAAGCGTACGAACACTTCGACTGAAATGTGCAGCAGCTCCATTGTGCATGAACCACATGTTGTGTCGTACTTGTAAAGGCACATGTTCTAGCAGCACAGGTAGAGTATCCCGTATGAAATCATGATAACGTGCTCCATTGAGCGTAGGTGGAAGAACATGGGGCCCAATCAAGACATCACCAACAATGCCTGCTCAAACGTTCACAGAAAATCTGTGTTGATGACGTGATTGCACTATTGCGTGCGGATTCTCGTCAGCTTCCACATGTTGATTGTGAAACTTTACAATTTGATCACGTTGGAATGAAGCCTCATCCGAAAAGAGAACATTTGCACATACTGACGAAACTAAAATGAGCTCTAACATAGAAATTAAGCGTTTCCGGACACATGTCCACATAACATCTTTTCTTTATTTGCGTGTAAGGAATGTTTCCTGAAAGTTTGGCCGTACCTTTTTGTAACATCCTGTATAACTAGATTTTTACACCATACACGAGAGAAATTTACAAATCGCTTGGAATTGTTATTAAACCACTGTATGTAAGTGGAATCGTTCACTGTAGCCATTATCATTTTACCGTACTACGTTTTGAGTTCTGATTCTACTAATAAAACACGAGCTTTGTAAGCAAGTATAAACTTTGTGTTAGGGCTCTGCAGTGGCATGACGTTGGCCAACGTGTAGCTGTGAGCGTTGCGCACCGGTGCACCGGCCTACTAACGGGGCAGCCATTACTATCACAACACTAGCTTATTTGCGTCCCCATGGCGGCTGTGTGTGTCCAGCTCAATATATTGACGGCTCAACAGAAAGGAATCTTCGTACCAGTCACCACTACAACCTAAGCACAAAATCACAGTTTGTTTAATCATATGCAGGCGGCAGTACATCGTTAGAGCCATCATTATGTTGTATTGTAATACATTTTTGAACTGTTTATAGCATTCTACAGAGTAGACATTCTAGGTGCGCATGTCGTCCGGTTGTAACTAGACACATCACAGCGCTGACAATAAGTATTGGGCGGGACGTGTCACTACACTTGCCTACTAGCGTGAGAAAGCATACCAGGAATGTAAGTTCAAGCTCACCTGGCTCCCCGGGGCCACTGCAGGAGTTCTGCGCAGCATTATTTTTGCTTGCATGAATGGAATTTCTGTGTGAAACACTGGCAAAGCATGCACAACCGAACAGTTCGATCAAGTACACGACGGAAGGCAGTTTCTATTATGCTGGCAGTTTTTAATTTTCTGGCCGTTACTATCGGACTTTTAAAACTATTTTAAATGCGTTAGTAGATCTTACGCAGTTTCGTATTACTTTGTTATATACAATACGATATTCTGCTGTTTATACACATGCTGTCTGTGGATTTTAATTGTTTTTACTACGGATAACTTGAGAAACAGGGGACGGAGTTTCTCATTTATAACGATTGTCTTCGTTAACTTGTTCTTCTATTTAAACTCCAATTACAGGCACTTCCAGTAAACTGTGTCCGCGTAATTGCAACCTTCTAATCGCCAGCGCATTCTCACTATTGCATAATAATGCCGCTCTCGTAACTTCCATGCCACTGCATCTGTGCCCCATGGTTCCGAACTCTCACCTCTCCTTTGCCTCCTCTACACTGTCGACATGTCCACAGCATTCAGCACACTGATGACACCACTTTTCTTGCTCTCTAGTCTACACTCTATAAATGCCAACTATCCCTCCATATCGGCCTAAATGAGTTTACCTCCTGATGTAGCCAACCCTTCCTACTCCTCCAAAAATCCGACAACACTTACACTTCGAACCACCCTCAACTTCTGTCTCCATCACTTTCACCTTGCCATTTATGACCATCCTAACACGTTAACTGATACACTAAAACACCTTGGACTAACGGGCGATCCACAACTAATATGGAAACCTCAGCTACTAACCATGCAAAAGAAAGACGAACTTGCGGAATACACACTTGGCAGTTCTCCACTTAGAAAACCTCTCTATGTCGTATTCTCTCCTGTGTTAAAGTTGCATTGTCATCCACTCCACCAAAGTTCTGCAAGTCCCTCGAAATGCTTTGAAAGTTTGCACTCCACCTTGCTATCCGCATCCTCTATAGTGTCATCGAATCCCCACCCCTTCTCACCCACATCAAAACCTCTGAATGTCCTACAATATACACAAATAGTTTCCAGTAATCCCGTTGCTTCCCCTTTGATCGTCAACGCTGGTGTGCTGCCACGCCTTTACAAACACATTGCACCTCCCTATACCTACACCATATCCTACCCAACGAAGCTTCTACTCACTACCTCTGTTAGACAATGAGATCCGCATCAACATTTATCCATCCGGTCAGCTACAAAACTTCATCACCTACCTCATTCGACATCACGGTTCCCCTCTCCTTTCCTTTCTCCATCGCTTCCTGTCCCCCTCCACTTGATGTCACTGGCCTGTCTACACATCAAACTCCCCTTACCTTCTGTCTTCCCACTTTCTACCCAATCTACTAGCTTCATCTCCATAGTCTGTTACCTAACAGACCCTTGCATTTTTTCTACCCACAACTTTTATAGGTGTAGAACATATTCTCTTCTCCACAAATCATTTTCTTTCAGTCCAGGTTCTTTAGACACTGAAGCATGTTTTTGAAATGTAAAGATCTAGCCCTATGATTTTAATATTTTATAACAAGACAACAATCTTGCTGAAACTTCCTGGCAGATTAAAGCTGTGTGCCGGACCGCGACTCGAACTCGGGACCTTTGCCTTTCGTGAGCAAGTGCTCTAGAGGGCCAGGAAGTTTCATATCAGCGCACACTCCGCTGCAGAGTGAAAAACTCATTCTGGAACAATCTTGCTGTTTTTATGTAGATTCCAACAAAATTCATCCTTTTTAAAACCATCTGCCAACTTTTCACCTTTAACCCTCTTAACACTAAGTGAACACACACACCCATGCCCGAGGAAGGACTCGAACCACCGGTGGGAGGGACCGCGCAATCTGTGACATGGCACCTCAAACCGCACGGCCACTCCACGCGGCTTGAAAGTATCGTAATCTAGTTTGGCTGTTTTTGTTACAAAAGTCTCCAAAAAAAATTATTACTTTCAATGAGTTCTTAGACCAGATTCCGTAGCTGTTTTAAACTTGCCAGTAAAACTTAACCAAAAACTTAAATGTTAGTAGCGAATGTGACTTTTCTTAACAAAAATCGTGTTCATGTCTCTTACACATCTGTATATCTTCAGAAAAAGTGTTTTGAATGTAAATAAACAACAATTAAGGATTTTTTAAAAAAATTCTGTAGTGGTCATAGTGTACTCCTTCGCTCAATGTAAACATTACGGAAAATTCGTTGGTATTGCTAAGATTGTGCTAAAAGATATTTTCAAGATTTTAAACATGGCTGCAGCAGCAACTGTTAAAATTCTTCACAATAAAGGATGGCAGCCAAAAACAGTTGCAGGATAGAATTTTTTTTTTTTTTATTAAAATTCTTGACCAAGGTTTCGGTACATATAAATATACCTTCATCAGAAGTACATTTCCTGAATAGAAAGACACATTCATTAGAAAAGCCATATCAACGAAAGTGAGAAACAGAAGCTTAAATAACGGTGAAATTGCTAAAGTAATACAGGCACACAATCTTTAGTACTTACTAAATTTACATCATGCACTGGAGAATAATGAAACAATTATGCCAAAAGGCGTCGTCAGTGATTAAAATATCATCTCCATTTGTACAACATGTGTAATGGGTACAGGATCAAAGCGAACAGTTTAACAATGTTACTTCGCCTATGAACTGTTGAGACACGAGTGTGAAGGCACTAAGGTAGATTGTTTCGCCGAGAGAGGGCACTTGCATGTGCCAGACTCGCGCATATTACAATCCATAAATACATACATAGCGCATCAAAATTATTAAAGGTTGTGTTAATTCAAACTTTGTCTTAATAAATAAAGCGTATCACGCCAATTAAAGACATATATGTAACTAGAAATATAGAACCAAATTTACTTGTGTCCTAGTGTCAAACGGATAAAGCTTGCGCTTGGAACATCTAACGAGAGAGGGCACTACTGTAATGCGCGAGAGTCTCGCGTAAAGTAGGCAGTGAAATACATACTAGCGAAACAACCAAAATGTTATAATAAAACAAACCATCTGTCTGTATGAATAAAACATAGTAGTCATTTAACCACACATACACATTGAAATTCGTAATTAACAAACATCACAATATGTAGATCCCAACAAGATAGGAAAAGCGCATTTCACCGGCATCAACAAGCAAGAAAATAACTCCTAGTCAGCCAGACTATATTACATTAAGGCAATGAGGGGTTTGAAACTGTCTAAAAAATTTTTGTTTCGAAGCTGCACTTGTTCATTAAGAACAAAACCATCTTTCAGAGACAGATGCTTGAAAATCTCTAATTCTTCGCGCAAGTCTAGTTTGTCACCTTTATCAGCTTCATGAAGCAGCTCTACGTCGTCCAGTTCTCTTGGCGTGTGCTGTAAGAGCCATAGATGTTCAGCAAAGGTGGAATTATATACGTTTTCCCCATTTTTACCTAACTTGTGTTCTTTATACCTAACTTTAATGGGTCTACCTGTCTGCCCTATGTAATAGTTTGGGCAGTCGTTACAAGTAATTTTGTATACACCGGACTTAGTGCTGAGTTCTTCTCGTGCTCCAATATTATGAATAACTCTACGTTTGAGGCTATTATTTACGGAAAAAGCAACTCTATAACCGTATTGCTTCTGTAAAAGTCTTTTAATCTTATATGAAACGTTCCCTAAAAATGGAATAGAAATAAAGTTATTACTTTCATAGTTTTTTGCCCTGTTATCTCCTAAAGTAGAAAATTTTACAGCTGTTTTTTTCTTAGCAATTTGGTCAATTAATTTAGGGTCGTATCCATTGTTAGTGGCTATTGATTTTAATAAAAATATTTCATTTTCAAAACAATTCTGTGCTAAAGGTGTGCTCACAGCGCGATGAACTGCAGAATGAAAAAAGGCGATCTTGTGAGTTTGGGGATGACAGGAATCTGCTGGAATAATATTATCAGAAAAAGTTTCTTTACGGAAAATGTCGAAGCTAATGGTGTTACCCGATAACTTAAGTTTCAAATCAAGAAAATTGAGTTCTCTCTCATTATTTTGTATCTCTTTTGTAAATTTCATTTTCTCATGGAAACTGTTGAAAACATGAAACAGTTGTTGTAGATCTTGGTCACAACCTTGAAATAGTATGAGTATATCATCAACATAACGAGCATAAAAAGAAATCTGATTGCCTAACGTAGGGTTGTTTTTGAAGAAATTTTCTTCTAGTGCATTCATAAAGATGTCAGCAAAGATGCCAGCTAACGGGCAACCCATGGCTAAGCCGAATGGTTGCTCATACATTTTACCATTAAACTGAAGGTAATTGTAATCTAGTACAACCTGCAGTAGTGACATAAGTTCCGACAACTGTGGCTCACTTAAAGTTTTATGTTGTCGAATGTTACCTTCAATAATCTTAAGAGTGATATCCACTGGAACATTAGTGTATAAACTTACGACGTCAAAAGAAACCAAACGAGAGGAAGAAGTGATCTCTATTGATTTTAGCTTGTTTATTACCTCAGCACTGTTTTTAACAGAGTAATTGTTTTCAAAAACAAAGGCTTCTTTAATTTTAGTGTGTAAAAATCTCGCTAATTTGTGATGTGGGCTCTTTATTCCATTAACAATGGGACGAACTGGGTGTTGACTTTTGTGTACCTTAAACTGACTTCTAAGCGTAGGTGCTCTAGGGTTCATGTTAATTAAGGTTTTCTTTTGAAACTCTTTCATAAGATGTTTACTTCTCCTTAACGTATCTCTAATTTGCTTTTGTAACGTAGGGGTATGATCCTGCTCAATTTCAAATATACCATTTTCTTCGAAAAAAGCCAAAGTTTTAGCAATGTATTCACTTTTATAGGCTACAACAAGCGAATTTCCTTTGTCTGATTTAGTGATGAGAGCCTCATTATTTTTTAATTTACGGTTAATACTAGTAATAATGTTACCACCTCTCTGTTTTAAATCACTGTTTTTTACCGACTTGACTTCTCTTTCTATAATTGCGCTACATTCATGAGCTATCCTATTTTGTTGGGATTTTTCAGTTTTTACGGAGTCAAGACCAACTTTAAGGTCAACAATAAAATTATCTATCACTTTAGGATCGTTAATATCAGGCATGAAATTGTATTTAAAACCTCTCGCTAGCATGGCGCTTTCTTGAGGGGTAAAGCTTATAGAAGTTTTGTTTAGTAGTCTGTCGAAAAATTGGTGTTCGCAATTGACAGTTCTTTTTGCATGAACAACATTAGATTTTGGGGTAACATTTTCCAGTTTATGAAGTTTAAAATCATGTCTACACTGAATTTCAACCTTACGATTGTGTAACCACTCATTAACACTATGCCAAACACTGTCTACGTGAAAGTTAAAATAATCTTTAAAAGTTCTAGTAATATAGAGATACAGAGAGTAAGCTTCTTCATTTAGTTTATCTTTCTTCTTATAAAGGTCACTGATTCTGTCACTCATAATTTGTTTCACCAGTTTAGCTTTAGTAGATGGAAACTTCTTACACTGTTTCACGTTGATAAAAGCCTTCACATAATTCGGTGTCAAATGGCGTCTCTCACACTGTTTAGTGAAGTCAATAGCCATACCTGTTTTCAGGATTTTAAATGAGATGTCCATGTATTTTGAAACAGCCTTTGAAACCTGGGCAGGTACATATTTCAAGATTTTAAACATGGCTGCAGCAGCAACTGTTAAAATTCTTCACAATAAAGGATGGCAGCCAAAAACAGTTGCAGGATAGAATTTTTTTTTTTTTTTATTAAAATTCTTGACCAAGGTTTCGGTACATATAAATATACCTTCATCAGAAGTACATTTCCTGAATAGAAAGACACATTCATTAGAAAAGCCATATCAACGAAAGTGAGAAACAGAAGCTTAAATAACGGTGAAATTGCTAAAGTAATACAGGCACACAATCTTTAGTACTTACTAAATTTACATCATGCACTGGAGAATAATGAAACAATTATGCCAAAAGGCGTCGTCAGTGATTAAAATATCATCTCCATTTGTACAACATGTGTAATGGGTACAGGATCAAAGCGAACAGTTTAACAATGTTACTTCGCCTATGAACTGTTGAGACACGAGTGTGAAGGCACTAAGGTAGATTGTTTCGCCGAGAGAGGGCACTTGCATGTGCCAGACTCGCGCATATTACAATCCATAAATACATACATAGCGCATCAAAATTATTAAAGGTTGTGTTAATTCAAACTTTGTCTTAATAAATAAAGCGTATCACGCCAATTAAAGACATATATGTAACTAGAAATATAGAACCAAATTTACTTGTGTCCTAGTGTCAAACGGATAAAGCTTGCGCTTGGAACATCTAACGAGAGAGGGCACTACTGTAATGCGCGAGAGTCTCGCGTAAAGTAGGCAGTGAAATACATACTAGCGAAACAACCAAAATGTTATAATAAAACAAACCATCTGTCTGTATGAATAAAACATAGTAGTCATTTAACCACACATACACATTGAAATTCATAATTAACAAACATCACAATATGTAGATCCCAACAAGATAGGAAAAGCGCATTTCACCGGCATCAACAAGCAAGAAAATAACTCCTAGTCAGCCAGACTATATTACATTAAGGCAATGAGGGGTTTGAAACTGTCTAAAAAATTTTTGTTTCGAAGCTGCACTTGTTCATTAAGAACAAAACCATCTTTTAGAGACAGATGCTTGAAAATCTCTAATTCTTCGAGCAAGTCTAGTTTGTCACCTTTATCAGCTTCATGAAGCAGCTCTACGTCGTCCAGTTCTCTTGGCGTGTGCTGTAAGAGCCATAGATGTTCAGCAAAGGTGGAATTATATACGTTTTCCCCATTTTTACCTAACTTGTGTTCTTTATACCTAACTTTAATGGGTCTACCTGTCTGCCCTATGTAATAGTTTGGGCAGTCGTTACAAGTAATTTTGTATACACCGGACTTAGTGCTGAGTTCTTCTCGTGCTCCAATATTATGAATAACTCTACGTTTGAGGCTATTATTTACGGAAAAAGCAACTCTATAACCGTATTGCTTCTGTAAAAATCTTTTAATCTTATATGAAACGTTCCCTAAAAATGGAATAGAAATAAAGTTATTACTTTCATAGTTTTTTGCCCTGTTATCTCCTAAAGTAGAAAATTTTACAGCTGTTTTTTTCTTAGCAATTTGGTCAATTAATTTAGGGTCGTATCCATTGGCTTTTTTCGAAGAAAATGGTATATTTGAAATTGAGCAGGATCATACCCCTACGTTACAAAAGCAAATTAGAGATACGTTAAGGAGAAGTAAACATCTTATGAAAGAGTTTCAAAAGAAAACCTTAATTAACATGAACCCTAGAGCACCTACGCTTAGAAGTCAGTTTAAGGTACACAAAAGTCAACACCCAGTTCGTCCCATTGTTAATGGAATAAAGAGCCCACATCACAAATTAGCGAGATTTTTACACACTAAAATTAAAGAAGCCTTTGTTTTTGAAAACAATTACTCTGTTAAAAACAGTGCTGAGGTAATAAACAAGCTAAAATCAATAGAGATCACTTCTTCCTCTCGTTTGGTTTCTTTTGACGTCGTAAATTTATACACTAATGTTCCAGTGGATATCACTCTTAAGATTATTGAAGGTAACATTCGACAACATAAAACTTTAAGTGAGCCACAGTTGTCGGAACTTATGTCACTACTGCAGGTTGTACTAGATTACAATTACTTTCAGTTTAATGGTAAAATGTATGAGCAACCATTCGGCTTAGCCATGGGTTGCCCGTTAGCTGGCATCTTTGCTGACATCTTTATGAATGCACTAGAAGAAAATTTCTTCAAAAACAACCCTACGTTAGGCAATCAGATTTCTTTTTATGCTCGTTATGTTGATGATATACTCATACTATTTCAAGGTTGTGACCAAGATCTACAACAACTGTTTCATGTTTTCAACAGTTTCCATGAGAAAATGAAATTTACAAAAGAGATACAAAATAATGAGAGAGAACTCAATTTTCTTGATTTGAAACTTAAGTTATCGGGTAACACCATTAGCTTCGACATTTTCCGTAAAGAAACTTTTTCTGATAATATTATTCCAGCAGATTCCTTTCATCCCCAAACTCACAAGATCGCCTTTTTTCATTCTGCAGTTCATCGCGCTGTGAGCACACCTTTAGCACAGAATTGTTTTGAAAATGAAATATTTTTATTAAAATCAATAGCCACTAACAATGGATACGACCCTAAATTAATTGACCAAATTGCTAAGAAAAAAACAGCTGTAAAATTTTCTACTTTAGGAGATAACAGGGCAAAAAACTATGAAAGTAATAACTTTATTTCTATTCCATTTTTAGGGAACGTTTCATATAAGATTAAAAGACTTTTACAGAAGCAATACGGTTATAGAGTTGCTTTTTCCGTAAATAATAGCCTCAAACGTAGAGTTATTCATAATATTGGAGCACGAGAAGAACTCAGCACTAAGTCCGGTGTATACAAAATTACTTGTAACGACTGCCCAAACTATTACATAGGGCAGACAGGTAGACCCATTAAAGTTAGGTATAAAGAACACAAGTTAGGTAAAAATGGGGAAAAAGTATATAATTCCACCTTTGCTGAACATCTATGGCTCTTACAGCACACGCCAAGAGAACTGGACGACGTAGAGCTGCTTCATGAAGCTGATAAAGGTGACAAACTAGACTTGCTCGAAGAATTAGAGATTTTCAAGCATCTGTCTCTAAAAGATGGTTTTGTTCTTAATGAACAAGTGCAGCTTCGAAACAAAAATTTTTTAGACAGTTTCAAACCCCTCATTGCCTTAATGTAATATAGTCTGGCTGACTAGGAGTTATTTTCTTGCTTGTTGATGCCGGTGAAATGCGCTTTTCCTATCTTGTTGGGATCTACATATTGTGATGTTTGTTAATTATGAATTTCAATGTGTATGTGTGGTTAAATGACTACTATGTTTTATTCATACAGACAGATGGTTTGTTTTATTATAACATTTTGGTTGTTTCGCTAGTATGTATTTCACTGCCTACTTTACGCGAGACTCTCGCGCATTACAGTAGTGCCCTCTCTCGTTAGATGTTCCAAGCGCAAGCTTTATCCGTTTGACACTAGGACACAAGTAAATTTGGTTCTATATTTCTAGTTACATATATGTCTTTAATTGGCGTGATACGCTTTATTTATTAAGACAAAGTTTGAATTAACACAACCTTTAATAATTTTGATGCGCTATGTATGTATTTATGGATTGTAATATGCGCGAGTCTGGCACATGCAAGTGCCCTCTCTCGGCGAAACAATCTACCTTAGTGCCTTCACACTCGTGTCTCAACAGTTCATAGGCGAAGTAACATTGTTAAACTGTTCGCTTTGATCCTGTACCCATTACACATGTTGTACAAATGGAGATGATATTTTAATCACTGACGACGCCTTTTGGCATAATTGTTTCATTATTCTCCAGTGCATGATGTAAATTTAGTAAGTACTAAAGATTGTGTGCCTGTATTACTTTAGCAATTTCACCGTTATTTAAGCTTCTGTTTCTCACTTTCGTTGACTGGAGCCTATTGGTAGCGACCATCTCCCTGTCCTCCTCACCGTGTCAGACGGCCGTCGCCCACGCCCCGACCCTCGTCATGATCCTCCCCCTAAGTACATCCATGACTATTCCCGTGCCAACTGGAATGCCTACCGGGATACCCTTTCCACTCAGGTCGATAGCCACCCTCTCGCCTACCACCGTCCCGATGATGTCACCCATGCCGCCTCCTTTCTCCAGCAGACCTTGTCTGAGGCCGTGGAGGCCCACGTCCCTACTGTTGCCATCCACCCCCCACCGTCCTACCTTACCACCACAGGCCGTCCTCCTCCTCCGTGAATCCCGTCGTCTCTACCGTGCCTTCCTCCGCACGCGTGACCCGGACACCCTACGACGCCACCGGCAACTACAGCGACACATTCGAAATTTGCTCGCGGCCAAGAAACGCCGGGACTGGCGACAGACATGCACCCGTTTAAATGCTACCCTCCCTATAAACTCGTCCAAGTTCTGGACCGCCTTCCGTCGCCTTACCGGAACTAAACCCTCCCCCTACTATCCTCTTCTCCACGATGATCACCCCTTCCCTGACGCCCTTAGTAAGGCCAATCACTTTGCCTCCTACCTGTCCGATGTGTTTTCCATCCCTGATGATCCCCAGTTCGATTACTCCCTCTTCCCAGATATCCGCGATCGAACTGACACCTCTGTCCCTCCCCTCGCTCCTGGTTTCCAGTACTTGGACAACATTCCACACACGGACCTTAATGCCCCCATCACCACACAGGATCTCATCAATACACTCCGCACCAAACGCAACACCGCTCCTGGTCACGATCGTGTTACCTACCGTCACCTTCGTGAAGCTCCTGTCTCTTTTCTCTCCACCCTGGCCAGGCTCTACAATGTAGTCCTGTCCACCGGTTACTACCCCGACCTGTGGAAAACCTCCCGTATCCTCATGTTCCTCAAACCTGGCAAACCGCCGTCCGCCGTCTCCTCCTACCGTCCCATCAGCCTTACCTCGGTCTTCAGCAAGGTCCTGGAATCTATCCTCACCCGCCGCATCCGCCAGCATCTCCGCCAGCACCGCCTCCTCCCCGTTACCCAGTGTGGCTTTCGGCCGTCCTTCTCTTCCGACGATCTTCTCCTTCACCTCACTCATCTCCTTTCCGAACAGCTCAATTCCCGTCGCTCCGCAATCTTCCTCTCTCTTGACCTCGAACGCGCATACGACCGCGTATGGCATTCCGGTCTCCTCTTCAAGCTCCAAACCTTCGCCCTTCCCATTAACTACGTTCGTCTGATCGGTTCCTTTCTCTCCCGCCGTCCTTCCCATGTCACCATCCATAACACCGATTCCTACACCTTTTTCCCCTCCGCCGGTGTGCCCCAAGGCTCCGTCCTATCCGCCCTTCTGTACTTGTTGTACACGGCGGACATGCCGCCGCCGTCACCCCCTGTCCACCTTCTCCAGTTTGCCGATGACACCGCCTTCCTTGCCCTTGCCCCCACCCTGCGACGCTCCCAACGCCTTCTCCAATCCCATCTTGACCAGTTCACCGCTTGGTGCAACCAGTGGTTGCTCAAGGTCAATCCTTCCAAAACCCAGGCGATCATTGTAGGCAAAACCACTCCCTCCTTCCGCCTCCTTGATTTCTATCTCACCGTTTATGGCCGTCCCATCGCTCTCACCCCCACCCTTAAGTACCTTGGCGTCACCCTCGACCGTCGCCTCTCCTGGACTCCCCATCTCCAGACAATCCAAGCCAAGGCACGCTCCCGACTCCGTCTCCTCAAGCTCCTTTCCGGCCGAACGTGGGGTTTGGACCCCTCCACCATCCTCCACACCTATAAGTCCCTCATCCGCCCTATCCTCTGTTACGCCCACCCAGCCTGGATCTCCGCCCCCCCTTCCTTTTATAAATCCCTCCAAATCCTTGAACGCCATGCTCTCCGCCTTGCCTATCGCATCCGTCTCCCTTCCCCCACGCGGATCCTGTATGACCTTATCCCCTTCCCCCAACTCCTCCTCTTCCTCGAAAGGATACGAATCCTCTACACCTCCCGTAAACTCGATCCTCCTCACCCGCTCGTCTCCCCGATCCTCTCCCACCCCCGCCCGCTGCCGCCCCTGTACTCCCATGTCCCACCCGGTCTCCATCTCTCCACCCTCCTTACCCTCTCCCAAGGTGGTTTCCGCCAGCTCCCTCTCCCTGATGATGTCCTCGTCCCCTCCATCTACCCCTCCTATCAACTTTGACCCTGCCCCCCCTCCCTCCTGGTGTCCTTTCCCTGCGGCACCCTCCCTCCTTTCTCTTCCCTTCCCTTCTCTCTCCTTTTCCCCCATCCACTCCCTCCACCCCTCTTCTTCCGGGCTTCCCCTCCCCCTTCCTCTCTCCCCCCTCTTTCCCCTGCCCGTGGCGTCCCTGCTCTCCCCTCTCGCTTTCCCTCTCCCCCTCCTCCTCCTCCTCCTCCTCCTCCTCTCTTGGCAGGTCCCCGGACTCGCACACGCATCGTGAACTTTCGCGCGCCGGAGATCATCGCCCTCGGTTTAGTGTCTGTGCCGTCGTGTCTGTGCCTCAGTGTTTTTCGCCGTCCACGCTCCTTCGTTCACGTGTGTCATCTACCTCGTCAGTGTTTGTGCCCAGTGCCGACGGATTTTCTTGTTTGTTTCGTCAAGTGTGAACGGCTTCATGTTTTTTACCTATTGTATCTCCTGTTTTTTAACCGCCATTCTGTTACTTGTCTGTCTCCCTTTCTTTTTTCTTGTACTGCTTGTGGCTGAAGAGCGGAGTACACTGTTCCGCTGCCAGCCCACCTTGTATGGGGTGTCCAAATTACAATAAAGAAAAAAAAAAAAAAAAAAACACTTTCGTTGATATGGCTTTTCTAATGAATGTGTCTTTCTATTCAGGAAATGTACTTCTGATGAAGGTATATTTATATGTACCGAAACCTTGGTCAAGAATTTTAATAAAAAAAAAAATTCTATCCTGCAACTGTTTTTGGCTGCCATCCTTTATTGTGAAGAATTTTAACAGTTGCTGCTGCAGCCATGTTTAAAATCTTGAAATATGTACCTGCCCAGGTTTCAAAGGCTGTTTCAAAATACATGGACATCTCATTTAAAATCCTGAAAACAGGTATGGCTATTGACTTCACTAAACAGTGTGAGAGACGCCATTTGACACCGAATTATGTGAAGGCTTTTATCAACGTGAAACAGTGTAAGAAGTTTCCATCTACTAAAGCTAAACTGGTGAAACAAATTATGAGTGACAGAATCAGTGACCTTTATAAGAAGAAAGATAAACTAAATGAAGAAGCTTACTCTCTGTATCTCTATATTACTAGAACTTTTAAAGATTATTTTAACTTTCACGTAGACAGTGTTTGGCATAGTGTTAATGAGTGGTTACACAATCGTAAGGTTGAAATTCAGTGTAGACATGATTTTAAACTTCATAAACTGGAAAATGTTACCCCAAAATCTAATGTTGTTCATGCAAAAAGAACTGTCAATTGCGAACACCAATTTTTCGACAGAGTACTAAACAAAACTTCTATAAGCTTTACCCCTCAAGAAAGCGCCATGCTAGCGAGAGGTTTTAAATACAATTTCATGCCTGATATTAACGATCCTAAAGTGATAGATAATTTTATTGTTGACCTTAAAGTTGGTCTTGACTCCGTAAAAACTGAAAAATCCCAACAAAATAGGATAGCTCATGAATGTAGCGCAATTATAGAAAGAGAAGTCAAGTCGGTAAAAAACAGTGATTTAAAACAGAGAGGTGGTAACATTATTACTAGTATTAACCGTAAATTAAAAAATAATGAGGCTCTCATCACTAAATCAGACAAAGGAAATTCGCTTGTTGTAGCCTATAAAAGTGAATACATTGCTAAAACTTTGGCTTTTTTCGAAGAAAATGGTATATTTGAAATTGAGCAGGATCATACCCCTACGTTACAAAAGCAAATTAGAGATACGTTAAGGAGAAGTAAACATCTTATGAAAGAGTTTCAAAAGAAAACCTTAATTAACATGAACCCTAGAGCACCTACGCTTAGAAGTCAGTTTAAGGTACACAAAAGTCAACACCCAGTTCGTCCCATTGTTAATGGAATAAAGAGCCCACATCACAAATTAGCGAGATTTTTACACACTAAAATTGAAGAAGCCTTTGTTTTTGAAAACAATTACTCTGTTAAAAACAGTGCTGAGGTAATAAACAAGCTAAAATCAATAGAGATCACTTCTTCCTCTCGTTTGGTTTCTTTTGACGTCGTAAGTTTATACACTAATGTTCCAGTGGATATCACTCTTAAGATTATTGAAGGTAACATTCGACAACATAAAACTTTAAGTGAGCCACAGTTGTCGGAACTTATGTCACTACTGCAGGTTGTACTAGATTACAATTACTTTCAGTTTAATGGTACAATGTATGAGCAACCATTCGGCTTAGCCATGGGTTGCCCGTTAGCTGGCATCTTTGCTGACATCTTTATGAATGCACTAGAAGAAAATTTCTTCAAAAACAACCCTACGTTAGGCAATCAGATTTCTTTTTATGCTCGTTATGTTGATGATATACTCATACTATTTCAAGGTTGTGACCAAGATCTACAACAACTGTTTCATGTTTTCAACAGTTTCCATGAGAAAATGAAATTTACAAAAGAGATACAAAATAATGAGAGAGAACTCAATTTTCTTGATTTGAAACTTAAGTTATCGGGTAACACCATTAGCTTCGACATTTTCCGTAAAGAAACTTTTTCTGATAATATTATTCCAGCAGATTCCTGTCATCCCCAAACTCACAAGATCGCCTTTTTTCATTCTGCAGTTCATCGCGCTGTGAGCACACCTTTAGCACAGAATTGTTTTGAAAATGAAATATTTTTATTAAAATCAATAGCCACTAACAATGGATACGACCCTAAATTAATTGACCAAATTGCTAAGAAAAAAACAGCTGTAAAATTTTCTACTTTAGGAGATAACAGGGCAAAAAACTATGAAAGTAATAACTTTATTTCTATTCCATTTTTAGGGAACGTTTCATATAAGATTAAAAGACTTTTACAGAAGCAATACGGTTATAGAGTTGCTTTTTCCGTAAATAATAGCCTCAAACGTAGAGTTATTCATAATATTGGAGCACGAGAAGAACTCAGCACTAAGTCCGGTGTATACAAAATTACTTGTAACGACTGCCCAAACTATTACATAGGGCAGACAGGTAGACCCATTAAAGTTAGGTATAAAGAACACAAGTTAGGTAAAAATGGGGAAAACGTATATAATTCCACCTTTGCTGAACATCTATGGCTCTTACAGCACACGCCAAGAGAACTGGACGACGTAGAGCTGCTTCATGAAGCTGATAAAGGTGACAAACTAGACTTGCTCGAAGAATTAGAGATTTTCAAGCATCTGTCTCTAAAAGATGGTTTTGTTCTTAATGAACAAGTGCAGCTTCGAAACAAAAATTTTTTAGACAGTTTCAAACCCCTCATTGCCTTAATGTAATATAGTCTGGCTGACTAGGAGTTATTTTCTTGCTTATTGATGCCGGTGAAATGCGCTTTTCCTATCTTGTTGGGATCTACATATTGTGATGTTTGTTAATTATGAATTTCAATGTGTATGTGTGGTTAAATGACTACTATGTTTTATTCATACAGACAGATGGTTTGTTTTATTATAACATTTTGGTTGTTTCGCTAGTATGTATTTCACTGCCTACTTTACGCGAGACTCTCGCGCATTACAGTAGTGCCCTCTCTCGTTAGATGTTCCAAGCGCAAGCTTTATCCGTTTGACACTAGGACACAAGTAAATTTGGTTCTATATTTCTAGTTACATATATGTCTTTAATTGGCGTGATACGCTTTATTTATTAAGACAAAGTTTGAATTAACACAACCTTTAATAATTTTGATGCGCTATGTATGTATTTATGGATTGTAATATGCGCGAGTCTGGCACATGCAAGTGCCCTCTCTCGGCGAAACAATCTACCTTAGTGCCTTCACACTCGTGTCTCAACAGTTCATAGGCGAAGTAACATTGTTAAACTGTTCGCTTTGATCCTGTACCCATTACACATGTTGTACAAATGGAGATGATATTTTAATCACTGACGACGCCTTTTGGCATAATTGTTTCATTATTCTCCAGTGCATGATGTAAATTTAGTAAGTACTAAAGATTGTGTGCCTGTATTACTTTAGCAATTTCACCGTTATTTAAGCTTCTGTTTCTCACTTTCGTTGATATGGCTTTTCTAATGAATGTGTCTTTCTATTCAGGAAATGTACTTCTGATGAAGGTATATTTATATGTACCGAAACCTTGGTCAAGAATTTTAATAAAAAAAAAAAAAAATTCTATCCTGCAACTGTTTTTGGCTGCCATCCTTTATTGTGAAGATATTTTCAGGTCGCGTAATCATTTAAAAATTACGTTCTTAATAGAAGTTAAGCAGATTTAACGAAATTCGTATTTTCAATGCTTTTTTGGTGGTGGGCATGAAGTTCCAACCTACCCCCCCTCCCCCCCCCTCATATTATGACATATGGAAAATGTGTTTGATTTTTATTTTTAGAAAATTTTCTTGGATGTAGAGCGGAACGTTTTACCGCTGACAGTCCACCCCCGGTCCATATGGGACGAGGGTGATGAAATAACAATGAAGAAAAAAAAATTAACTTGTATGCATTTTGCAGCTAATATCATTAGGTGCTAAACATCGGCTATTTCAACCGGCTCTTCACAAAATCTGGGTAAACGTCGTTTTACTTTACATGCAGCGTTAATGTTAGTTCTTAAGGTGGACAAGTATTGTCGTACGCGACCCATTATAAATCTTGTACACATCAGAGCTTCTGGTTTGAAGATGGTCTTATACACCGAAACTGGTTACCAGATTAAAACATTAGTCATTTACAGGTATTTGGACTGCTTTTTGTTAAACTAGTAAGTACGATCGCTGTGTTTGCTGCGTAGCGTAGGAGCCTGAGACAAAGTAATGATACGTCACCTAATATGGGATTGCTCGGGACGGAAATGTATGATTCTTCTTTTCACAGCTCAATTATGAGCTTGGGACTGCAGTTTCACCTTTAATTCACTGGCTGTGCGTCAGAGTTTGTCGTCGTACTTACAGTTTTCATCGCCGGAAATAACAAGAGAACGAGGTGCACACATCTGCAGAACGAGACAATGTAAAGAGTAAGGACTGAGCGCTTCTCCTTTTTGTGCGGAGCTTGAAAGAAAATTACGACAGACAGCCGTGGTGCCGCGTTTCCACATTCCCCGCAGCTGGTTGCGGAGTTAGCGGCAAACAGTACGCGGCTAGCTGCCGACAAAAGCAAACGCCTGCTGACGACCCGACGGTCGAGCTGACACTTTTAAACGTCCCTCCACTCCCGCCGCAGCGGACAAGAGGCGCTTTTTGTTTTCTGTGCAATTTCCCTGTCACATCTTCCTCATTTCTTGCGCGGGAACGTGTAATGATCAAAAAATTAATCGAAACGTCATAGCGTGATTGATGTAGAGTAATGCTCCCGGTGAACGGGGGACCTACTGTAGCAACGCATTTCCCGCCAGTGCCGGCCGGGTATTAAGTAAAGCTGAACGGCGCGCTAATGGTAATTGGATTCCCGCTCTCTCGGAACGAGCAAGTATAAGCGCCGCTTCGTAGAAAAGGCGTGAACCGTGCCGTCCGCAGTATAGCCGACAAAGAGTCTTGTTCGTAGCTCTCACACGGTTAAGGATAAAGCTCATCTCCACATAGTGCCGTACCTTTCACGAATTTTGTGTTTCAGATACATGTTTTGTATCCATGCAGGGTTATCAGAAATACAACGCTAGTTTAACACAATAAGAGATAATAGGTTAGGTTAGGTTAGTGTTGTTTAACGTCCCGTCGACAACGTGGTCATTAGAGACGGAGCGCAAGCTCGGGTTAGGGAAGGATGGGGAAGGAAATCGGCCGTGCCCTTTCAAAGGAACCATCCCGGCATTCGCCTGAAACGATTTAGGGAAATCACGGAAAACCTAAATCAGGATGGCTGGAGACGGGATTGAAACGTCGTCCTCCCGAATGCGAGTCCAGTGTGCTAACCACTGCGCCACCTCGCTCGGTTAGATAATATCCTACCAGATAGTAAACTACCAAACATTTAGTTACTTTAACTGTATACGTTAAACTAGAAGGCAGAAAAGTGATAGTGAAAATAGATGGAGAATATTCCACGGCTTCTGACATAAAAACAGGAGTCTGCCAACGAGATGGAATGTCACCACTCTTGTTCATTGTAATTGTATAGCAGTCACTGGATGCAACAAACGAAGCAAAGGAGGGAATTGAAATAGACATAAAATTTAATGTACTAGCCTTTGCTAGCATTAATCGCTGATAATCTAGATGACCTGAAAAAAGCTAAGGAAGTTGGATTAAACGTAAATGATGAGATAAACAAGATTTGTGATGGTAAGGAGAAATTATAAGACGAAAAGGGGGGATGACCATGCTTTTGAAGAAGCAAAAGAATTTAAATTTCTGGGGATCGGAGTAAATAACAGAGCGGATGAGAAACAAGAAATAGAAGACAATAAAAGCGGCATAAAAAAGATTCAGATTGCTGTGAGCACTATGGGACTTAACATCTGAGGTCATCAGTCCCCTAGACTTAGAATTACTTAAACCTAACCAACCTAAAGACACCACACACATCCATGCCCGAGGCAGGATGCGAACCTACGACCGTAGCAACAGCGTGGTTCCAGACTATAACGCCTAGATCCGCTCGTCCACAACGGCCGGCAAAAGTGTCATCCAGAGCATCAAATTCGCTCAATAAACTGCTAACATCCAAAATTTTATCAAGACGAACCAAAAAAAGGACATACTCTGAAGAGCCAAAAAAACTGGAACACCTGCCTAATACCGTGTAGGGTCCACACACAAGCACGCAGAACTGCCGCAACACGGCATGTCATGGGCTCTACCAATGTCTGAAGTAATGCTGGAGGCAATAGACACCATGTATCCTGCAGGGCTCTCCATAAATCCGTAAGAGTACGAGGACGGTTGAGATCTCTTCTGAACAGCACGTTGCAAGACATTCCAGATATGCTCAATTACGTTATTGTCTGGGGAATTTGGTGGCGAGCGGAAGTTTTTAAGCTCGGTAGAGCTACTCTGTAGCAATTGTGGACATGTGTGGTGCCGCATTGTCCTGCTGGAATTGCCCAAGTCCGTTTGGCATGCTCAATGGACATCACTGGATGCAGGTGATCAGAAAGGATGCTTACGTACGTGTCATCTTCCATAGTCGTATCTAGACGTATCAGGAGTCCCATATCACTCCAACTGCACATGCCGCACATCATTACAGAGCCTCCACCAGTCCCATGCTGACATGCAGGTTCCATGAATTTATGAGGTTGTCTCGTTACCAATACATAAAACGAGACTCGTCCGACCAGGCAACATGTTTCGAATCATCAACAGTCCAATGACGATGTTGATGGGCTCAAGTGAGACGTAAAGCTTTGCGTCGAGAGGCCATCAAGGGTAAACGAGTGGGCCTTCGGCTCCGAAAGCCCATATCGATGATGTTTCATTGAATGGTTCGCACGCTGACACTTGTTGATGGCCCACCATTGAAATATGTAGCAGTTTGTGGAAGGGTTGCATTTCTGTCGCGTTGAACGATTCTCTTCAGTCGTCGATAATCTCGTTCTTGCAGGATCTTTTTCAGGCCGCAGCGATGTCGGAGATTTAATGTTTTATCGGATTCCTGAGATTCACGGCACACTCGTGAGATGGTCGTACGGGAAAATGCCCACTTCATCGCTACCTCGGAGATGCAGTGTGCCATCCGTCGCTCGTGAGGCGACTATAACGCCACGTCCAAAGTCACTTAAAGCTTGACAATCTCCCGTTGTAGCATCAGTAACTGATTTAACAACTGCGCCAGACACTTGTTGTCTTATATAGGCGATGCCGATCGCAGTGCCGTATTCTGCCTGTTTACATATCTCTGTACTTGAATGCGCATGCCTATACCAGTTTCTTTGGCGCTTCAATGTATAAAAGCATAAACACACCGGTATTATTATATGGGGTAGAAGCAGAAACATGGGGAATAGATCAGTGTAGAGACAGCAAAGGTCTTGGAAGAGCAGTTGAACGGAATGAAAACCAAAAGAAGGATAATGGAATGTAGTCAAATTAAACCAGGTGATGCTAATGGAGTTAGGTTAGGAAAGGGGACACTTAAAGTAGTAGATGAGTTTTGCTTTTTGGCAGCAAAATAACTGATGGTGGTCGAAACTGACGGGACATAAAATGTAGACTGCCAAAAGCAAGGAAAGCCTCTTTGAAGAAGAGAAATTTGTTAACGTCGAATATAGATTGAGGTGTTGTTAAGTCTTTGCTGAAGGTATTTCTCTGGAGTGAAAGTGAAACATGGACGACAAACAATTTAGATAGAAAGAGAATAGAAGCTTTCAAAATGTGGTGCAACAGAAGAATGCTGAGGATTAGGTGGGTCGATCACATACCTAATGCGGTAGTACTGAATGGAACTGAGGAGACGAGGAATTTGTAACGCAACTTGACCAAAAGAAGGGATCGGTTGATAGAACGCATTCTAAGACATCAAGGGCTCACTAATTTAGTACTGGCGGTAAGTATGGGTAGGAAAAATCGTAGGGGGAGACCAAGAGATGAATACAGTAAGCAGATTCAGAAAGATGTAGGTTGCAATAGTTATTTGGAGATGAAGAGGTGTTACAGGATAGAGTAGCATGGAGAGCTGCATCGAATCAGCCTTCGGATTGAAGACCACATCAACAACGGAGAGAAAGACAAAGTTTCCCAAATTAAAATTTATGGATCAATTTATGATGAAGGAGATGGCGAGGAAGAACAAACGCGGAGCTGAGGGAGGCGTATGATGAACCAGATCTATTTGCGTAAGCCAAGACAAACAGATGCAGACGGACCAGGAATGTCTGTGGAAGAGAGGAGGGATCAAGACTGATACAAGCGTTGGAGAAACAACTCGGATGGCGAAGGCCCTCAAGCACACCGAAAACAAGGCGGAGACAGTAGCCGGCCAAGGAACTTCAGATATTTGGAGCAAGGGCAGAAGATACCAAAAACAGAACGCTGTGGAGGACGCTGCTTGACTGGAACAAAAACCTACTACAGTTTTTGGGTTCAGAAGATTAAAAAGATGGTTCAAATGGCTCTGAGCACTATGGGACTCAACTGCTGAGGTCATTAGTCCCCTAGAACTTAGAACTAGTTAAACCTAACTAACCTAAGGACATCACAAACATCCATGCCCGAGGCAGGATTCGAACCTGCGACCGTAGCGGTCTTGCGGTTCCAGACTGCAGCGCCTTTAACCGCACGGCCACTTCGGCCGGCTGGATCAGAAGATTAAGTAAGAGTACATAAATACATTGTATATAAGTAAGTAACACGTAGCTGATCGTTTCTTATTAAGTACATTCAATAAGAAACGAGCTGGGATCTATAAAGCGGAAAACGCTGAATGGTTCGTAATTTTATTGCCTACGGAAGGAGGTGTAGTGACTATAATAGCGCTGACGTCACAAACTCGCCGACCTGACGTCAGAGCGAGCACGTGCGTACGTTGCGCGTCCACTGCACTCTGTAGTGTTGATACCAGTGAAAGGGGGCTTCGAAACAAACAAAAGTGCGTAGTGAGACTCCTTACAGCGGAATGAGTGCGAGATAGGAAATTCATCGCAGAGTGGCACAGGTGTACGGAGGCTGTACATGTCCGCTACAATGACGACGCACATTCTGATCTCAGGCTCGGTGGCTGCCATCGTAACTCACCGCTATTCAGCTGTAATGAAGATATCCAGCTACTGGACAATGGTATCCAGTTATCAGTACTATTGAGTGCAGTGGACGGTCGACACGTGAACGTGCGTGATCTGTCGCACGAGACTGTACGCCCGTGTCCCTCTAGCGGCTGAAAAAAAGCGCAGGTCGTTCCCGTTTTTAAGGAAGACCGTAAGACAGATCCGCACAATTATAGACCTATATAGTTTACGTAGAATTATGGAACATGTTTCATGATCAAGAATTATGATGTTCTTCGAAAATAAACACCTCCTCTATAAAAGTCAACATGGATTCCGCAAACAGAGATCCTGCGAAACTCAGCTCGCTCTGTTCCTCTATGAGATCCACAGCGCAGTGGACAACGGTTATCAGATTGATGCTGTGTTCCTTGATTTCAGTAAGGCATTTGACACTGTCCCGCATTGCCGTTTAATGAAAAAAGTACGAGATCACGGAGTATTGGAGCACACCTGCGATTGGATTCAAGACTTTCTTGCAGATAGAATTCAACACGTCGCTCTTAACGGAACTGAATAGACAGGTGTAAAGGAAATATCCGAACTACCACAGGGAAGTGTGATAAGACCGTTGCTGACAAATATATGTAGTAGAAAGCGTCGGATGCTCTTCAAGGCTATTCGCAGTAGATACAATTGTCTAGACCAAAGTAGCAACGCCAGAAGGTAGTAAGCATTTGCAGAACAACCTGTAAGAGAATTCATGAATGGTGCAGACTCTGGCAGTTGACCCTGAACGTAAATAAATGTAACTTATTGCGCATAGATAGGAAAAGAATTCCACTACTGTACAGCTACACTATTGATGACAAACAGCTGGAGACATCGTCTGCCGTAAAATATCTAGGATCTAGGGGTAACTATCCAGAGCGACCTTAAGTCAAATGACCATATAAAACAGATAATGGGAAAATCAGACACCGGACTCAGATTCATCGGAAGAGTGTTAAGGAAATGTAGTTCATCGATGAAAGAAGTGGCTTATAAGGCCCTTGTTCACCCGATTCTTGAGTGCTGTTCTTCTATCTGGGATCTCTATCAGATAGGACTGATAGAGGAGATCGAGAAGATCCAACGAAGACCAGCGCGTTTCGTCACGGGATCGTTTAGCTGGCGAGAGAGCGTTACTCAGATGCTAAACAAACTCCACTGGCAGACTTTGCGAGGTGCCGGGGCTAGCAGTGTATTTAACACTAAATTCTAGAATCTACATATGTAAATGATGCTCTATGCCCCCCCCCCCCCTATTCTAACTCCGACTTTTGCTGTTGCACAAGGATTAAAAAATATACGCGAACTGACTGTAATCAACCCTGCAAGTGGAGTAGAAAAGAGTTTGGCACATGCACTAATTTAATTTGATAAATAAGTTAAATAAAGGAAGGTTTCATAAACCTAGTGAGAAATGATGGGTTGCTCTACCGATTAACAGAATGAAAGTTCTGTCCAAAATAACAATATGATTTATTAAGACTAAACACAAAATAATAAACAAAAACACATGAATTCTAATTTATAATACATCAAATTGGCTCAAATTGGATACACAAACAAACGCTGTGAAGGTGAAGTTGTCCCTAAACTAGATTGTGAAGTTTATGACGAAGTGGTATGTGGAGCCAATTCCTTGCCACTCAAATCTTAAGAGAGACACACAGCTAACCCAATATTAATTGCTGCTACTCAAGACAGAACAAAGTTAGAAAAAGACGAACAGGCGCGCTCTGCTGAGCTCTGATTATCACCTAGGAAAATCCCTATCTGCCGGTGCTGCGGACGTACATTACCAAACTGTCTTCTTAACTGCCAGAACACGATCTGGCGTACCGGAGGCGACGGCTGGTTGCTTCGACGTCCTCGACCGAAAGGCAAGAGCCGACTACCCACAAGAGCACCCGTACAAAACCGAACACAGAACATTCCCGCCCCCACGACAGTGGCCGTGGTTAACCGTTCCAATCAGCAAACTCGAAAACCGGCGGAAAATTCCACTCCATTGCCGGAGCACTACCATTCCACCAATGGAGATTCTTGGCGCCAATTTCTGCGCTGATTTTGCTACGTCACGGAGCTATGCCCTGAGCAAGCCAATCACAGTTACTATTTTGCAGAAAGCGCGGGAATTTTCCCGCCACAACTGCCTGGGTACACAAGTCATTCCCACGCCACGCTGGTAGCCCGCCAGAAAGTGTTTTCGCAAAGTTTCTGCGAAGTAACGGAACCTCTAGCCCAGCCGCTACTTCAGGCCCCGGCGGGCGTGTCTCTTGACAATGTCGGCGTCTGCAAAGCATTCACTCGACTTCCTCACACCCGTCGGTTTAACCCTCTCCAGCTCAGGAGAGCCCGCCTGTCACCGGACCACCCGTGTGACGAGAGACGCTGCGTGGGAAGTCCGCGTGTGAAGGAATAGCAACTTTGCACCGCATGCAATTAGGAGAATCGTAAGATAGAAATATGAGAGGGGGTTCATGCCACCTCTCAACTTTACAAGAGGGGCATTGTGCATCAAAGAAAGATTTGCTATTGAAATTTCGGGGCAGCACTTTTCAGGAGGAATCACACAACATATTACTTCCCCCCTACATACATCTCGCGTATTGATCACGAGGAGAAAATTCGATAAATTAGGGCCAATACAGAGGCTTACCGACAATCATTCTTCCCACGCACTATTCGCAAGTGGGACGGGGTTTGAGGGATCAGATAGTGGTACCGAAAGTACCCTCCGCAATACACCATTAGGTTGCTTGCGGAGTATGATGTAGATGTCTATGAGTTTGGGGTCTCGGCTCTCATAGGGGTCACCTGTAGGCGCTGGCGCTACGATCCATTCAGCGGTTTCCATCTGCAGCTTTCTGTTCGTTTTCTTTTGAATGCACTTATACAATCTAAATGCAAATTTCTTGTGGTGGGCATTTTCCCAGTAGCAGAATATATATTCCAATGGTGTAAAACAAAAACACCTTTTGCATGCTGCACGTTAAGTTCGTTTTTTATTATTTACTGTAACTTGCGCAACTACACGCGTTTTGCCTTAGTTACAAGGCATCTTCAGCGGGTATCCTGTAGTATCACGGGATTTTGTCGTTTGCACATATGGGCTGTCGTTTGCACGCGCATGTTACAGATTTAAAACAGGTCAGTACATTGGGGCTGTTTCTGGTTTTTCAGTATCTGTATATGTCCGAAGGAGCAGGCATTGCTGGTGATTGAAAATCGTATTAAACTACGAAATGTATTCGAAAATTGTGAATACGAATGCACAACGACCATACGATTTAGTAGTGAGATATCGAAATTTGTGGAACACCGGGACGCGAAACCTGTTTGCTTGTTTTACGCGAGCGGTTGCCTTACCGCCTCGGCCATCCGACTACGCCTCCAGGACCAGCCCAAACTTCCATGTATGAAATCTATTCGCAGTTCTGAATATGGACCTCCATCAGCTGTGTAATGGAATGACGACGATGAAAATTTGTGTCGGACCGAGACTCGAACCCGTATTTCCCGCTTGTCGCGAGGGGTCTCCTACCATTAGGCTATCAGAGCACGACTAACGACCACACCAAAACCACCATTTGTCCTCAACTATGTATCTACAACCTGTGCTCGTACATCCATTATGTATATTACCGTAGAGAGGAGGCATTTTACTTGGAAGTCACTTGCCTGGTGTCGGCGGCGGATAAATACGATATTGTAGTGCCTCTATTATACAGAATTACGATTCGGAATAATACAGGCAGTCCAATATCATACACACTTCTATTGGTCTTAGAGTCTACGTCCCAGAGTGCTCGCATATAAATTGTATGTTTTGCTCATCAGATTGCCTTGCTTTGTCATGGAATACAGCACGCATGGATGCACGTCCGAAGGAACATTATGTCGAACTATACAGACACTGTAAAATGCAGATAGTGCCCAGCAGTATTTAATGCCAAAGCAAGGCAAGAGTGCACCAGTAAAAAGAGATTTTTATTTATTTATGTGTTTAATCTAATCAGGCCGAAGGCCTTGCCACAGTGGTAACACCGATTCCCGTCAGATAATCGAAGTTAAGCGCTGTCGGGCTGGGCTACCACTTGGACGGGTGACCGTCCGGTCTACCGAGCGCTCCTGGCAAGCGGGGTGCTCTCAGCCCTTGTGAGGCAAACTGCGGAGCTACTTAACTGAGAAGTAGCGGCTCGAGTCACGAAAACTGACAACGGCAGGGAGAGGGGTGTGCTGACAACATGCTTATTGAGTGACACCCCTGGGCTGAGAGGATGACACGGCGGCCGGTCGGTGCCGTTGGGCCGTCCAAGGCCTGTTCGGACGGAATTTAGTAGCTTAGTTAATAATCTACTCATTTTATGGCTTTCAGATCCTCTTTTACTTCAGAAGCACAATTCAGCACACTTTAAACGCAGTCAAAAAGTTGTGTGCACTGCGAGACAGCGTCACTGGGCCTTGAAAATCCTGTAATTGACCTTGAAAGCCATTTCCGCAGGATATGCATGTGGTGAGATAGGTTACACTGAAATTAATGTTGCCATTCCGTGATCCAAGACAAAGGAATACCGCCCACTTGGAAAAAATCTCGCGGGAATACAAAAAAATTATGTCAAGAATGCTATTATAAAAAGCATTAGCAGAGCCTTTCGTTTACGGCCAGGGCAATGCAATTTTACGAAAAGAAAGACACTGAAATTTTTACTTTTCTGATTACTTCTAAGGCAACCAATAAACTGAATTCCAAATTTAGTAATGAAACGAAATAATATTCAAACAATACAATATATTATCGAAGAAAGAAAGAAGCACAATAACTTCAACAGTGTGATGGAAACCTAGGAATAAAACCACAGTCTGAACACCAGCAGTTTGGCCTGAACGTAACTGCAATAACAGGATGAAGAAAGAGGTTTTGAGTGATTTGGAGAGACGTTCCTGGCCATACAAACGTCACTGCGGAACTCCTGAGCGTGGGTTTCGGTGAGTTACAGAATCCCAACGAAAGACACTGAACATAGAACACTTAAGATAAAGCATTTCGAGCCTCAGTTTTGCCGACTGGCTTCGAAAACTTTTGTGGGAAGTCTCTTAGAAACATGCATGACGGGACGACTGTGTGACTGAATGGGATCATGAAATTTCTAGTCCGAAAATTTGAAAGCGGTGCTACTGTCCCAGATGCATTCCCGAACACTTTTAATGCTAAACAGCTGGCACGGGTACACGAGGAGCTAATCTGTGCTGGTCGAGGTGGCTTAGCCTAAATGCACCAGCGCATATCTATATGGAACTCTCGTCAATAGCAACTGAAGTAAAATTTCCATCAAAACACAGTTACCAAAGCTTAATACACATACCACAGCATGCAAAACTAAATGAAATTTATTGCTAAACTTACACTATTTACTGAATGTTAAAAATGGTCATATGGTATTAATATGATCGGAATTATCGAAAATAAAAAGTCAGAGGAAAGCTTGGTTCGAGAGAAACCCAAAAACCCCAAAAAAGTCCAGTGCTGAGTGAATGTGAGAGAATGACAGTGGAAATGAAGGTACGGTGCAAAATGATTACGTAGCTGGACCGTCTGGCATACTGCGACCAGTGACAGTCCAAATTCGTGATTTATCTCTTCTATAACCATGATACTGCTTTGTGTAAACACTGTATTAATAATGTTGATAATTGAATTAAATGTTAACACTAAACGTTTAATATGATTTTATCGTGACGTTCCAAGGAAAAATTTATGGTACAGACCCGAAAAAAATAAGTAAAAATTTATATTTATGTCAGTCGGCTGGTTCAGACGATGTACTGAAATTTAATGTAGCGTACATCACTACGAGCGAGTGGTGTCGTATGGAAGACGCAATAATGGCACCCAATAGGAAGCAAGCTAAAGGAACTAGTTGGGGAAAAGTATAGTAATCCGTTCTAGAGTGTTTAGAAGAGGGAGAGAGGTTTTAAGGTTGACAGCGGATCCGGCGAGAAGCTCTCACAGCAAGACGCGAATTTGTACCGTGTGTGTGATTTGATTTCCGTGTGGGAAATAGGCGTTCAGTGGCAGTGTACGAACTTAGATTATTTCACTAGTCTAGACAACACAGTTTGAACAATTCTGCCTGAATTGCGAGGGACACTTTGGGTCTGCTTCTCGTAAAGTTTGCTGCTAGCTAGAGATTCGTGAGATAAAAATACTGTGTCACAAAGTTAAAGGATCACGTTTGTGAAACCCCGTAATTGTCTTCCATTGCGACGCATAAGTTTGAAATTTGGCTGAACCTTCCTGTTTAGTGGTGTAAAAGCGTGGCGCTCTGCGACGTCACCCTAGGGCTTGGCGACGCTGCAGACAGAAAGGCGTCGACATATGCGGTAAAAGGGCCTCAGCTCAGAAATTAATGTCAGGTAGTAAGGTTGGTTTATTACTTGAAAATGGTACCAAATGTCAGCACAATTCTTCCAAATGCCTCTGTGGACGTGTCACGCGATGAGAAGGTCGTCAAACCTCCTCTTACCCACTGTGCATCCCTTCTTTTGGCACCTTTGCGATAGAGGGCAGAATAGCGACATACAAAGTTGAATTCACACAGTTTTCTTATGGGTGGCCGAGGAAAACATTTAAGACGCATACGAAAAGGCTTCCATGGCCAATGATACCACCTCTATCCTTGGGGCGTCGATTCCACAGATTTCGTGGTCGAAAACTATAGTTCGCAGTACGATGAGTAACAGGACGTCATTCTTGTTAATGTTCGACACTCCTTCCACCCCGCGGGTGTTTCAGCTGTACTCTATGGACATCGTGGGGCTACACCACTGAACGTGATGTTACCCCTTTGGAGGGTTGCGACTTAATTTTGGCTCTGGTATACATAGTGGAACCACCGTTCAAAGACATTCGACGACATGTGAATGTGATCCGAAGCAGCAATCTGTGTTTAAGCTTGTTCAGCTCTCCTGTTTATTATCCTACAGTAGCTTGATCACTGGATTCAAAAAATGGCTCAAATGGCTCTGAGCACTATGGGACTTAACTACTGTGGTCATCAGTCCCCTAGAACTCAGAACTACTTAAACCTAACTAACCTAAGGACATCACAAACATCCATGCCCGAGGCAGGATTCGAACCTGCGACCGTAGCAGCCGCGCGGTTCCGGACTGCGCGCCTAGAACCCTAGACCACTGCGGCCGGCTTGATCACTGGAGTCTACAACATTGACATGAGCGTGAATATAACGGCCCTCGATGCCACCCACACACCTTTGTTGCTCATGTTAGAAATGTAGCTGTAGGATACTTCGACACACATTCAGTCTGGCGACTGCTCTGGAACCTAAGTATTAGGAAATCCCTTCGACATCCCCTCTGTGGGATTTGCGTGCCATCAGCCGCTGCAGCAGCCACGAGACTGAGTATGTGTCTTAGTTCCAGACAGGTACTTTTCTATGTACTTAACAAAAGTGTGTGGGTGGCGTCGAGTGTGTTGCCGAAACGGAAAGGTGGAGGGGCGGGGTGGGGGGGGGGGTGGGTGGGTGGGGTGGGTGGGTTGGATTTTACAGCTATCCTTTGCCCCCCCCCTACCGTCCATCATGTTGGAGAGCGTAAAATATGAAGGCTGGAAAGGCATAAACAACCTTTTCCGTATCATATCAAGTTCAAGATTCGTCGAGCTGCTTCCTAGTGACTCCACCCTGTATAGAGGAGCATTACAGGCGCTTGAACTATACATTAAATTTGACTGCAGTACCATGACGTCCTTAGACTTGAAATGCCAAGGGCGTGGCAGCAGTGCGGCTTGTTGTCAATGACGTCGTTCTGTTGCTCATCGCACTGTGAACTGTCCTTTTCGACCGCAAGATGTGTGGGAATCAGTGCCCCATCCCTTTATACCATCCCTGACGACTTACCATGTCGATTCTGAGCGGCAGTGAATGTGAAATGCTTTCCTCGGCCGCCAATAAGAAAACCGCGTCTTTTCAATGTTTCAATGCTGGTAGCACGAGTGTGATCACCATCGCAGAAGCGTCAAGAGAAGGAGTGAGCTGCGGGTAAGGGGGGGGGGGGTGACGATCCCCCTTAGTGTGACGTCTACGATGGCCTTGGGCAGACTCGTGGTGAAATTGGGTGCCGATGAGACGTAAATAACTCACTGTAGTATTGGAACGGAACAAGGGGGGTATCACGCCAAAGTACTGTTATTCAAGATGGCGGCGATGACGTCATCCAAGATGGTGGCGATGACATCATCCAAGATGGCGGATTTTGGTGGGAATTTGAATTTCGGCAGCAAAGTGCCACCCCCCTCTCATCCAGAAAAATGGCGGGAACTTAAATTCCAACATGATAATGCAAACACCAAAGATAATGGTGCGAAAAATCGACTTGCCTGTATTATTTAATCAATTTCAAGTAGATGTGGTCTCCACTGGATCTGGACTCCAACTGGCTTAGTTCATGTCCGTGCCACCTGAGGGTGCTCTCCTGATGTCATGATGCAAGTACTGTTATTCAAGATGGCTGCACCCAATGTATCCACCATGAGCTCCAGATTTCAAGTGGCTTAGTTCATATCGTGACCACCAGAGGACGCTACCGCGACGTCCTGTGATGACACAAGATCGTCTGCTCTCTCTCTCTCTCTCGCGCGCGCTCGTTATAACAGGACGCTCGCCGCGACACCAGCCCGCGGGCGTCCGACCGCTTATGTCACACAATCTCGGCCGCCACCTCCATAAACATGCCGGACATAGTCTCCTGTAAATATGCTGACACCCACATCGCGCATCTAACCTATCAATTACCTAAGTACTTAATTCCATTTCAATTTTAACAATATTAAATAATTCAAATTACCATATAAGTATGAAAAGGTGTTCACTATACTTTCAACTAACTAGTTTCAACTACTTTTCAAGGACCAGACCACCACATCTTCCTAGGAACCATCGCCGATTTTGGCAGTAAAGAAAGACCACTTGCGCTTTTGCTACCAACCTAAGAAAATTGTGGGGAAAGAAAGGACACTTGTACTAACCTCATCCACCCGACCACCACTTCCTCCTAGGATCCGGCGGCTGATGTGAATTCTGCTAGTAAACAAAGCTCACTTGCGTTTTCGCTACTACCGTAAGAAAATTGCTGCAAACAGTACTCACCGCCACCACTAATCTAAGTCGCCAGACCGCCACCTCTTCCTAGGAGCGGGTGGTAAAAGGAGTTAGCCCGCACTAGACTGATGGAAAGAGGATGTAGTATACTTTATTTGTTTGGGAGCAATTTATTTAGGGATGGAGTATATATATCACAGAACACACGCTCTGACATGGCCCACAGCATACAAACCTGCAAACTGCTCCTATATAACTCATGTATAAAGCTCTACACACACTCTTGCTAATTGTAAACTGTCAAAAGTAACACATTGCACAACCTATAGACACGTGTACCACTCATAAACAATGCAAAACATTTACGGCCAGATAGCCAAACAACTCGTCAATTGTCAAAATAATAATCAATGTAAAAGACTCTGCTTGCTAATCGTCTACCGTCGAAATCATACACCAGCCTTTATTTAAACAATTAGAGGCAGCGCCACCACCAAGTGTATTTGCCACTGACTTAGTTCATATTGATTCCACTAGAGGACGCTGTAGTGACGCAAATACTATAATCTAAGATGGCGCCACCTAGTGGGTTCACCATGAGCTACAGTCCCCAACTGGCTTAGTATATTTCTTCGCCATCAGAGGACGCCACAGTGACACCAACTGATGACGCAAGTACAGTTATCCATGATGACAGGAAACAGAGTGTTCTCCACGAGGTCTAGTACCATCAACAGAGGACGCCATCGTCCTTTTCGTGACGTAAACCAAGACGGCGAGGGAAAGTGACTCATCCCGCTCTGGGCTGCTGGGTAGAGTAAGGATTGACAGCACTCTATTTATTTTCAAGCAACTTATTTGACGATAGAATATATCTATCACACCATCACAAAACACCCACCCAGATGTGGCTGGGGCCAAGTTGCACAGCCCACAGACACACAACCAACTCATAATTTCAGTACACAATAGCGAACTGCTCCTAAATAACGCAGTACACATTTCTGCAAACACGCTCAGTACTCGTAAACTGTCCAAATAATGCATAGCACAGACTACAGGGCCGCTAGCAAAATAATGTAATCAATGTGCACACGCACCTTCCGGCATGCCCTGTCTACAGAATTGCGAAGCCACACCCCCGTCAGCTTTCAAATCGCGCACAGCTCCCTGCTCGGCTTCCGCAGACATGAGGTGCCGACAGCTGAATCCATACTCCACACCTGTGAAATTCCTATCCAAATACGTGTTACCTAGATGCCAACGATTGCGAGCAAAGCTGGTCCGCGCGCCACAACCCTCGCTAAGTGAGGCAGCCACAGCTCGGGTCCTGTCCGGTCCAACGCACCTTCCAGCCGCCGCCACTGAACACCAGTGAAAGTTACATGCCTCCATACAGTCATCGTTATACAGTCATAGCATTCCAAACCGCGTTCATGCCAGTCTCATATTCGATGAATTTCCAGGCGCCACTTGTCTTCACCATTGAAGGCAGAATAGCACAGAGCATGTTGCCTCATGCGCTCAACTGCACGTCCCAACCCCCAAGTGTAATCAACGCAACACCGCCAAGTTCACGCACATAATTACAAACTCATATAACAACCTTCCCAAGCTCATTCTTATATCACATCGCTTTGTAAAAAAATTAGAGCCAAGTCAACCTCTTGGGAATTGTATAGTGTCCCAGAAATAACTAACCCTTGCTTTCTTGATGCCTCAGCTTGTATGCACGAAAATTCTTACCCTAACAGAACCTGTTTACCAAAATATCGCTGAATCCAGTCTTCCTCCCGGATATAACGTGATAGCCTTCCTGCTCTAAGCATACGCGAATGTTCTCATTGCTTCTCTATACCACCACAAGCAGTCGAGCATTCTCATTGGCTCTTATCGAATTTATCAGTCGAATTACTAACGCCGTCGATATTGATCCACCTTATCTTTCTTGGGCTTTCTATCGTTATTTTGCAAAGATTGCTAAATTCCACACGTAGTTCCCTCAATCTATTCATCCCCAACCTGTTCTTTCTTTCTACAGATGCTACACACAGAGGTAATAAACTATTTTACACTGATCACCATTTCGCACCGAAAACTAAACATCGCAAACTTGTCTACAGGTCATCAAATACATACCATACTTGCAAGAATATTGGAGTGTCAAACCGATCTCTAACCAGAGAATATATCACTGAGTACTGTCTCGATCTAGTAAACATGCAATTCATATCCCTCACCATACGAAATCATCCCCTTTATATCAGCGAACCGAAGTCACTCTCTCAGAACTGATGTGCAAAGACAGGCTCGTTTCACCCCGGCACAAGCGCGTTACTGTTTCTGCTTTCTTGCTCGCATTTCTATGGACATCTCCATACTCCTCTATTAAAACAACAACCATATTTTCACCATAATATTATACCATTTTGGCTGTTCTTCTCCATATCAAGCAACAGGCAGCATCCTACCGATCACTCACGCTATATAATGCAGCAGATATAGACCTGAAATTATTTCTTTACAAACCCGAAACTTAAGCTACGTGGAGCCTGCTCTAGACAGCTCAATAACCAGAAACAAACAGACGATATATGCACCTTCAAATACCATTGTCTGTGACGTAACATATTCCAAATCATCCCTATATTTACAAGCCAACTAAGGATTTTCCCAGGTCTAGAGAACAGGCAAACGTGAGTCCAACACCACACCACAATCGATATTCCCTCAACTAAATAAAGGCATCAAATGTGCAGCAGCAGTCGACCGGACAATTTACATAGGAGGGAATAACGCTCCACGGCAAACGCACCATCTTCTCAAAGTTACACCTGATCACGAAAGCCGCCCAGCACATATTAAGTATTAGTTCGCTATTCGGTCGTCTGGAAGATGGTAAAGTTAACTATCATACATTCCTACACCCCAGCAGGCCTCTGCATTCGGAAGACTGTTAACATTAACATTCCGAGAAACTGGTCGCACATATCTTTATCATCTTACTTACAATCAAATGTTACGATCGCGCTCTCAATTAAACAGCATTCGACAGTGAGTGAAGTATCGGAAATACACCCTCGTGTCGGCAGTGGCTCTGGAAATAGCTGGACTTTCCGTACAACTAGACATACTCTTCCCTTCGCTATCACCGTACTCCAAGTGATTTCCATACCCTCCCTTCAACAGCACATAGACATTTCCTTTACACAAACAGATATACTTTATAAACCTCATGCTCAAATGCGAACATATCACACACCTAGCACTAATACTAAGTAAAATATTACCATCTCAATAACTGTATACAAATGACACCAAATAATTGTTGTTGTGGTCTTCAGTCAAATAATACGGACCGAAAATCAACGTTCTTCGTGCGAGTCATACCATTGTGTTATAGACGTAATCGAGAACATGATAAAGAAAAAATCTCAATCCCAACAACTACTGCATGTTGCTCTCACAAGCGCTCATCGTTCTACAGATGCACCCAAGTATCCATGTTAAAAACTATAACTGCCTTAAGAATAGAGGTACGACACTATTTCTTAATGAGGTGGTGTTTTCCAAACAAATACAGTGACGGTGATCATAAAAATGTGTGTGTTAGGAGCCAACGATGCAACCTCGTGATAAACTCAGTGAACTTTGAAACTCGTTCGGCTAAGGAACGTCGTATGCAAGCACTATTTGCGAATCCATCACACCACAAGCAAATGCGTAATTCATTACTCATTGCAACGCATTCTGTCTCGACACAGACAGTGTGATGCATTATCTTGCTGGAATTTGAAATCTCGCCATTTTTCTTAGCGAGGGGGGCCTGGCACTTTCCCGCCAAAATCCTAAATTCCCGCCAAAATCCGCCATCTTGGATGATGTCATCACCGCCATCTTGCATGATGTCATCGCCGCCAACTTGGATGACGTCATCTCCGCCATCTTGGATAACGGTACTTTGGCATGACACCCCCAATGTTACAATACTGACTTTATAGCTCACATTAACTTCGGACCTCTGCCCTTTTTCTGCATTGGTCGACGCCTTGCTCTTTTATGCATCACGTAGCCTGATGGTGACGTTAATTTGAAGCTTAAGCATCAATATGTGAGACAATTATGTAATTGCAAAAAAGTGAACAATTACTTGCGTAACATATCACTAGTTAGGAAGGTCATCAAGTCTCACCACAGCATCTCCACATCGAAAATATGATATGTTATTGGTGGTTTGAAGAATAGTCTAACATAACCTAAAATTTAGCATTTATGCAAGTATTTAAGTAATACTTCAACTCAGCAAATATCATTTCGGAAAAGGAAGGAGGTGGGGGGCGGGGGTGGGGGGGGGTGGCAGACGAAGCTAATGTATCATGGTATATAGTAGAAAATATAATCGATGATGTTAACAGTTTTAAAGTATATTTTCTTTGTGATTAAAGTAGAAGTACAAAACAAACAATATTTTCGAAGCGGAGCTATGCTAACAAGACTCTCTAATACATTTATGACATGTCAGTTCCTGTAGTAAGATGCCAAATAACACCAAAATCTGACCAAATTATGTGATGTAAAAACACAAATACAACATTGCCAAAAGGTAAATGAACCAATCAAACACGATTTTAGAAACAAAAGAAAGAATCAGTTTTGATGAGATTTTCAGTGCAATATAGAAACAAACTACATATTTATGTAATAAACAGGGTCTATGTAATATACATTGATTAAATTTAACACAATGTGATAAAAGATGGTTATGGGTGAACAAGACACAAATGAAACATAGTCAAAGATGATGGTGCACAAGACAACATGAAAAGTCGATATCTCAAAAACACAACTTTGACTCTGAAATAAAATTATTTATCGCGATAAGCAACGATTTTGAGTACAAAACACATGGGTGTTGTTTATCAGGACACACAAGTAAAATCACAGATCGATGGGCACGAAATAAAATTCAATTTTTTTTTAAAAAAAACATAGTGTTATTTTTTAAAATATTTAATATTTCAACCACAATTGGGTCTATTGTCACAATTTAATCATTCTATATAATTTAGAAAAGACATGAATTATTTGCTTGTATCCAATACTGATGAAACTCATGTATTAACCAGGACCTGATGAGGATATAATTTTGACTGTTATACCACATTTTCCAAGCACAATGAAACTTCAGATTAAATATTTCCACATTTAAATTGCCTGTATCGCTTACTAAAATACATATGGCTCTCTTATCAACGATACATAAGTAAATTATATGTCAGCTGAGGACCATAGTTCGATTTTTGTACCATGCACAACATACATCAAAAAACATAAAAATGGGTTTCAGATATTGCAAGACACATATGGAAACTGTTACTGATCTAATGTACCAAGGCAAACAATGTAGTTACCCTGACATTGACAATGGCAGAGTTTCATACTGATAAAAAGCATTTTGACTTAGTTTCCTATTCATCCACACAACTTCCCCTGCTGCAAATTCCTGAAAAATAGCTGTGGTTAAGTACAGCTCTCGAAACATGTTTCTTCCCAGTGTCATCACTACACCTACTCTTGTGTTAACTAGCATCTTAGCAATGATCTCGCTCAGACAAGAAGGTTCATTTTCATTTATCAAAGTATTTCTAAATAAGACTTAATGTTCTCAATGGAACTTACTATACTGCTCAAAAGGCTTTCACTTTATTTTCTGCAGTCATTGTCAACTTCAAACAACTATCGATGCTTGTCCAAGTTTCTCTTCTGTAGACTTTATTCATTATCACGTCAATTACTGTCAACCATTTTTGAATCTAACTTGAAAACTTAATGTGTACCAATTAATTCGAGTTATTCTAGTGGACATAGTTATTTCCTCTGAAAATTGCTAACAGATCATTTTCCCGTCAATAATGCTATCTTCCTCATAATAATAATATTCTTTTTTATCTTATTTTTCGTCATCATCATCTTCTTCATTGCATGATTCTATTTTTTCTCAGCACCATAATCTTCAACATCATAATCACCCATTTTCTTCTTCATCTCCAATATCTCTAGCTTCTGCTTTCATAAATACTTTGTTTTCCTTGGCTTTAATGGCATCATTATGTTCTATCTTCTTCTTCCAAACCTCCAATATATCCACCTCCTAATCTCATAAATACTTTGTTTTCTTTGGCTTTTACATCATTTTCTTCCTTCTTCTCTATCACAGTATATAGTACATGCTTCTTCAATGACCTTTTATTAGTAACACTTCTTCTTGGTGGAGACACTGTCTGTGAAATTGTTTGTGTAATGTCTGGATATCTTTACAAAAACAGTTCCATCCAGTTCATGGCAAGGCTCCCAGTATGAATAGAGTATTTAGCATAAGCTCTGTTACTTGTTTGTGGACAAGTTTTACTAAATGGAATACATTCCTTTGACACCTCAAGACCTGTCTCAATAAACAAGCTTCGTGCTCCTCACCCTGTACAGAGAGGGACACATCTGTCTTTGAACTCGGTATTTTCCAGATTTTTATAAATCCGAATTGTTCTAGACACTTTGTGCAGTTTATTAGCATTTTTTATAGCTGCTAAAAGTTGGAGTATTTATCATAATTTTCTATATGCCTGAGAACTGTCTTTTCATTTTCTTTGCACATTTCAAGCTATAATTGGAAACCTGAAACAAAATAATGTGCTAAGCACACAATGCTGTGATAATTGATAGTTTCAGATAAATATGCATTGTTCATTCCTCTAATGACATTCAGACACTTCAGTGAAAGTGTCCACAGCAGAGCACTAGCTGTCATAAAGGTCTAGGCTGGTCACATCCCACATTGGTGTCCACTACTGTAGTAGACGCCCAAATACGTTTGATCAGATAGTATCTGTCAGTTGCATTCGTTTGGCTTTGGGCTCTACATTTTGTATTACCACACAACCTCTCACATGATAATAATAATAATAATAAGACTTTTCACACTCAGTGTATGATTCATATGTATGAAGTATGCCTGAACGGTACCTTTGGACATGTGGTGGGAAGTCTACAACTGCTACTTTTAACTGTAGCAATGGATAGTCTTTATTGTGAAGTGGTCTTCTTATCAGTGCAAGATGGTTACAGCAGGGACTAGCTGCTACCCCTTGTGACAAACCTCCTCCAATATTGGCGACCGTCCTACAAATGGGTTTCTCAAATCAGCTAATCGTATATTTAGCCAAATAATTGCCTTCAAGTGAAGGTATGTATTTAATTATGTTGCTATGCAAATATAAAATTGTATACTACCACTACCATATTTCTGTAGCCACCGTCATGTCGGAAGGAGATCAGTTCGGTGACATGTCATTTCATGTGTCATTTGTGCACCAATATGTGGCGATTTGCTTTATGCAGAAAAAGCCACATCATGCAGTCTAAATTTGTTCAGAAACTTCCGATTTACATCTTTTAATGTGATGAAAATCATTTTGCTACATTGTGTTTCATATAAACACGGTTTATATATACAAATGTTGAAAGAAGCGAAAATTTTTGTTAATGGGGAGAAATCATGAAGGGAGTTCCAGAAGGTTCCAATTTTGGGTCCACCTCTATTTCTTCGCATGTCTGATCATCAACTCAACATTCGTCTAGCACAAATGATATATTTTGTAGACCATACCAGTGTTATAATACATAGCGCCAGAGATTAAGCAACAGGAAACCTAATTCAGTTCTGGAACAGATACCGTTGCCTATAAGGTAAGTAACATTGACATCAAAGACAAAGTAAAAGATTTTTGCAGCATTTCAAGGAAACATGTTGTCACTCATAATGATAAAATATTAATAATAATGATGAAAATAGTAATAATTTACTAGAGGCACCTAGCTACTAAACTATCAAAACAAAAATATTCACAAAAATTCATTTTATAACCATTTGGTTAGGATTATTACCATACCAATAACAATACTACCTTAATTAAGTATAGACTCCAAAAAACCTAATATTTAAATACTCTCGTCAACAAAATTCCAAACTAGATCAATTTTAATGAAAAGTATATACATACACAAATAATCACATTGCAGTCATTCATACATTCAGATCTATGCGTGTGGTATAATAGCAAACCCCACATAACTTAAAATTTCCTATTGTACAAGAGATCAAGGAAATTTTACCTCTCCACACAAATAATACTCTACACATCACATGAGTCTTCATACAGCTCTCTCATTTCCAATTCCCAGACCATTTATGTAACTGCAAATAATCAATGACCTAAAGATTATGAAATCAATTAATTTTACCCCCCCCCCCAAAAAAAAGTCTTCAGAAAACTTTTCCAAATGTTTGGGCAGTATCAGTTATTAAACTAAAAAATATCAGACAAACACAAATGAATAGTAAAACACTGTTCATCGTAATTTTTACATACTCCACCCACAATAAGGCACCTTATCACACACTTAGTAAATTACGTCACTTTTGTAAAAATTGAGATACATAGGACTTGAAATAATTCCTCTTAAAACTTAGTCTCACTGTCAAATTTGGTCCACTTTACTTTCTTTTTACAGCCCTTGTCTTTTCATTAGCAGTTCACAGTGAATTTCTTAAAACGACTTGTGTGTAAGCACCTGTCTGTATGTTTGCTGATCTATGTTAGTCTTCCAAGAACTCTATTTTCAGTTCACCTTCAAACAACTTTGTTTGTATGTCCTTCTGTGACCTGTTCTCACTCATTTTAAATTACAACACACTGTTAGCCTTGAATTTATAGGTTATCTAATAGTAAAAGGTATTTGTTACACAGAAGGGCAAATTAATTTCAGTCTTTATGATTATAATCATTGCAAACAGAATTACTGCCCTCCTTGTTATCATCTCATTTCTGCAATCTCTTACTTGCTTCATAAAAATCACCCATTCATTTCAGTTTGGCTGCATCAACAGCCATTTCTACTTGAGATTGTATACCAGTTTTCAATAATGCACACACATTTCATTTTAGCCCTCTTTGTTCCTCCCCCATCAACAGTATATACATTATTACATTATAGAGGTATCTACATCTTTATCTGAAATACTATTAACCCCAGCATTAACAACTTAATAGTTGTCCACCTTATCACTAAAACAAATAAAACCATCAACAACAACAAAAATGGTTCAAATGTCTCTGAGCACTATGGGACTTAACATCTATGGTCATCAGTCCCCTAGAACTTAGAACTACTTAAACCTAACTAACCTAAGGACATCACACGACACCCAGTCATCACAAGGCAGAGAAAATCCCTGACCCCGCTGGGAATCGAACCTGGGAACCCAGGCGCGGGAAGCGAGAATGCTACCACACGACCACGAGCTGCTGTCCATCAACAACATCAACAAATAAATTACCATCACACTTGTATGAAATATTTGTTACTTGTTAAATCAGAGGATTTTAATTCACATTAACATTTAAATTACTCCCTGTGACATTTAGGCTCTCACATTCATTCAAATAATTTGGCTTTTGCAAATAGTCGGCTTTACTTCACTCTAAAATGGAATATTCAGCTTCTGGCTCACTGTGTTTCACATAGATCGCATCCCTTATCTCACCATTCAATTTTATGTATTCACTCTGATTACTTTGTATTTTCAGTTTCTGCTTGTTGTGAACACCATTTCTCCCCTACACAAAATATTGTCCATTAACTGGATGCTTTTCTTAACTGCTGCACCTTGATCATTTATACTCCATTTAACTTCACCTAATTGTCCATTCACTTTGCCATAATGTGCAATACTATATTTAATAGATCTTCTTTCATTTCAGATAGAACATCCAGAGATGTAGTTCAAAATTGCTTTCATAATTAAATATTTCCATAAAAACTATGATCCCTTATTTTACCCCCTATGGGTCAAATTTCAAAAAGAGCTGACATATGCACTATTTCATTTTTAACTGAGAAGCTAAATACAAATAATCTTAGATTTAGTTTCAAAACTGCTTTCAAAGTGAATTATTTTCATAAAATTTTCATCCCCTCTTTGGTGTTGAATTTTCAAAAACATTGAAACACTTTTTTTTTGTTTCAACTGAGAATTCAAATACCATTTTTCATATTTATAGCTTTAAATAGTGTTAGTTGTATGTTAATTATGAATCATTTTCAAGAAAAACTTTCACTCACTATTTCATCGCCTTAGAGATTCAATTTCCAAAAATGCTTAAACATACTTTGTTTCCTGACAGAGAAGCTGAACAGAATTTTCGTAGTTGTAGCTCCCAAATGTCCTTATTAATGACATATAATTTAAGAACTTTGATCTTCTGCTTCATGCCCTTAGAGGTGGAACTTCAAACAATCCTTACTAAACATTTCCTACACCATAGGGTCAACATCATCTCCAAATTTCAAATTTACATACTTAGAAGTTTGGGATGGACAGTGGTGATTCAAGTCATGCCCTCTTTCACAATCTCAGGGGTTGAATTCCCAAAAATGGAAACACTTAGTTTTCTGTTTATAACCAAGATTACATTTTCGTAGATATAGCTCTGAAGTACATTCATAATGAAATATTTTCATGAACCACTTCATTCCCTTTTTTTACTTTGTTAGTGGTTAAATTTTCAAAAACACTGAAACAAATAATTGTTAAATTTCAAACAGACAAATTGAATCCAGATGTAGCTTTAAATTGTTATAGTACTTCTTTAATAATGGTCTATTTTCCAGAATTTTCGTTTAGTCCTAAAGTGAACAACTCATTTATCACAGAAATCATTATCTTCATGGGCCAAATGTTACAGAAGTGTCTCACGAGGAGCCTCAGCTAAATTAAGACTATTTTAGAGCCGCAATAAATGTTACAATCCACCCTAAAATTCCTCCAAACGGCCAACGCTTCCCAAAAAACTCGACATGCAGAGGCACAACACCACCCGATGGCTCCATCTCTAGCGTCCAATCCAAGGCAAAATGTAAACCACTACTTCACCCCTTTCAGGGAGGAAGTTCCTAAAATGCTCAGATCCACATTTTTTTTTATTTTACTTCTGACTGAGAAACTGAGAGAGGACAAGTCACTCTCTCACTTATTTTCATATTGAAGGCTATTCTTTAATATTGTTACTACACCATAGACATCACTTTTTTGTGAGATGAGGGAAAGTTATCAACGTGAACGGGCAGTGATGGGAGCATGTACATCGTTAATACGTACAGGATATTATGGTAGCTCTCCTTCGAGTAGTATTTTATGGAATTGAGAACAAGCAGGCAGTTGGTTATTTAACAGAAAATCTTCCAGTGGACATTTGGAGCTTGGAATCCATGTGCAGATGTTAGGGAGACGAACATCTCAAATCACTTACCAGGGACAAAATCCTGGTTCCAATAATTTCATGCGCCTGTGTGCAGCCTATGCTTTTGATCGAGAGGCAAAACACTGTCTTCCTGGATCCATCTGTTAGGCGTTCCAGGTCACTGCAGAGACAGAGGTTCAGAAGAGAAAGTTGGTCACCTGGCCGAGGCGTTTTGACAATGTTGTAAACGCCCATTGCGTACAGAAAATCTGGAATATTTTTTATGGTAAGTCCCTACAGGGCCAAACTGCTGATGTCATCGGTCCCCAGCCTTACACACTACTTGATCTAACTTAAACTAACTTACGCTAAGAACAACACACACACACACACACACACACACACACACACACACACACACACACAAACCCATGCCCGAGGAAGGACTCGAACCTCGAACCTCCGATGGGGGGAGCCACGTGAACCGTGTGAAGGCTCCTCAAACCACGCGGCAACCCGTCGCGGCCCATTGTGTAAAAAGATGGTGTCCATAAAAAATCCACAAGTTCCCATTTCGCCTTGGATTGGACGCTAGAGATGGAGACATCAAGTGGTGTCGTGCCTCTGTATGCCGGCTTTTTTGGGAAGTGTTGGCCGTTTGGTAGAATTTTAGGATGGATTGTAACATTTATTGCGGCTCTGAAATGGTCAATGTTGCGACACAAAAGCACTTCTTTTAGTTTAGCTGAGGCCCCTCGTCAGACACTGCTGTAACATTTGGTCCATGAAGACAATGATTTCTGTGATAAATGTGTTGTTAATTTTAGGCCTAATCGAAAATTCGTAAAACACACTGCCTAAAGTGGCCATGGAAAACACAATTCAGGAGCGTAACATCTTCTCCTCCCTGTACGGAGGGAAAAGAGCATTATTAACTTTGGTTACGATTGGCCAGGAGGAAGTAGTTGTGCTAGTGGGGAGACATGGCGCTTATGGAGCTTACGATTGGTATGAGACCCGTGTGGGTGCAGTAGCATTGGTCTACTTTGGTTTTTACCAAGTTTTGATGGAGGGTGACGAGTGGAGAAGGAGGCCTTTCAATTAAGACTCCGGTCTCGAGAGGAGACTGTGGTCCTGACTGTTGTTATGAATGGGTTGTACTTGGGACACTCAGCCTGAGCGTGACTTTGCACTGACACTGGTCTTTACTGGGAAGACTGCGGTGAAGTCATAGCTGTACTGACAGTTTAGACATCAGCCATCTTGGACATATCATGTGCAGAGGGCCCTCTCATTCATGTCAGGTCTGCCAACTGCACTGCCAGATGAGTAAGTCAAATTGGTCCGTGGTATTACTGGCGAATGGGAGCGTCACACCCGGAATTTGCCAAGATTTCAGAGCTCCATTGTGATCTGTCCAACAGATCGCTGGCCTGTGACATTGCATATTTTGAACACACGATAATGAGGAACAGGCGCCATACATCGATTCCCTGCAGACACATGCGTCACGACTGTCACCTGAGACAGTACTACACATCGAGAGAGAGGTAAAGTATTGGTGCTCTGCCTTGTTAGGGCGAACAGAGTCACAGTCCCGCCACTTTTTCTCAGCTGCACCAACGTTGTGTAGTTTCTGTGTACAATAAATCCATCAAAGTCTATTCAGTGTTAGATAATTTCAGATTTTGTTGTCCACATTTTGAGCCAGGTAACTATATTAATCAGATAAACCTTAGTCTTTTCCAACCTAAGGCCACCCAATGGAGTTCTAATTATTTTTTGCTTCTTTTTATGTTGCTAACAGCTCATGATATATTCGTTATCTGGCTTTACTTGTGTTGCTTGTCCTATATTTTGATTAATAAACTCTTGCCATTTTTTATGAAAGATTAATCCTAAGTTTATATATTAATCATAATAATTGACTAAAATAATGACTGGGCTAACATTTCATTAAATTTTTCTCGGCATTCAAGTTGTATTTAGGATTCTGACAAAAGTGATAACCTCCAATGCTGGCTAGCAACAAAAAACACTGTCAGAGGGCAGAATCAATTTAGCAGAGACTTGCCCAGGTAGGGTTACATATTATAGTAATTGCTGTTGTGGTGTAAACTTACGATAGCAGATTTTCAAATCAAACCACAAGACCAATGTAGTCTTTCAAATCCAATACTAACATTCTTAGTTCTAGTTTCAAAATTACCTTAATAGAGACATATTTTCAAAAACCTTTCATCTCATATTTATTTCGAAAACCCTATGGTCCGCAGCTCGTGGTCGTGCGGTAGTGTTCTCACTTCCCGCGCCCGGGTTCCCGGGTTCGATTCCCGGCGGGGTCAGGGATTTTCTCTGCCTCGTGATGACTGGGTATTGTGTGATGTCCTTAGGTTAGTTAGATTTACGTGGTTCTAAGTTCTAGGGGACTGATGACCATAGATGTTAAGTCTCATAGTGCTCAGAGCCATTTTTCAAAACCCTGTTCTTTAACGATGCCTACAGTACAAGATAAACATCCTCTCCGAATTTCAAGTTTCTATCCTTATGGATCTGGACTGGGCGATGGAGATTCAGTCAGTCTGTCTGTCAGTCAGTCAATCAGGGATTGCCTTATATATACAGAGAGATAATTAAAGCTGTCAGCGGCTAATAAATGAGTTCAATTCGCAGCAACAAAATTTTTTTATCGTTGGCCCAAAACATAAAATGTCTGGCAGGGAGAGAGGAAAGTCTTACATCTAACCTAAAAATCATTTTTTCTTGGCAACACCTTCTAACACAAGGACGAATTTTTATTTAAAAGCTGATAGCATGCAGAAAAGAGGAAAACCCAATTTGTAATTTTAGCAGCTCTAATCACGAATCCGTCTCGTGTAAAGCGACTCGATCCAAATTATTTCGATGAAATAATCGTTCCAATGGTCAAGATACCATGTAACTAACTAACTAATTAGACACAGGCCAGAAACCCTGGTCTGTGCTGCATAATTTCTTATGGCACCAGATTTCATGAAAGACCTTCATCCGTCAGTAAAAGAGTCTCATACACAAGACACATCAAATTATCTCTCAAGAGGAAGCCGAGAGCAGTTAAATCTGACGACCGTGATAGCCAAGGTTTTGGTCCACTCGATCTGTTGAGCTTCTACCGCATGTTTAGTTGAGATATTCGCGGACGCCTCATGCAAGATCCACGAGTGCGCCATCATGATCGAACCACCATAGCTGATGGAGTGACAGCACCAGCAAATCCACGAGTACGTCTTGGAGGAATGTTCTTTATCTAAGACCCATTAGGTGGTAAAGAAGAACGTACTGCCCTGGAAGACGACCATCATTGATGAAAGCCCATATACTGATATCTAGCCTTTGCTGAAATAAATGTGAGTGTATAGCATAATGATTTTCGTCATCACAAATGTGATAGTTTCGACGTTCAAAACAGCCTCATCCGAAAATGAAAGCAATGTGAAAATTAAGGCATGTCGCTAAAACAATATGCAAACCACATATAAAAACACCACTAAATGCTTGTTGTCCTCTTGTCCTCAGTTGCGTGTAATATTATGTTCAGAACTACTGCTTCCGTTTATGACAACTGAAAAAGCAGGCGTTTCGCCTGTATTATTTTCAAGGCATGTTCAGTGGCCTGGAATAAATACATATTTGCGTTTAAACTATTTTCCTTTACATCATGGACATCATATATTTAGATGATAAACAGTTCGAACACAGTCTGCTTATCTGTGATGTAGCGATAGTGTAAATTTCTACTTACAGATTTTGTTGATCCTGCGCTGCTTGTGTTAATTTTCGTGTTTTATAGATGTTCTTTTTCTGCTTTCTGTGATACGAAATAGCGTTTTCATAGCACTAGGAAATGAATATTTGTTTAATTCATGTTATGTTTCGGATGGTACTGCCAAGTGCTGGATATTATTACCAACTGTTAAACGTGCGTTTGTGACGCTGTCTCTCTCTGTGTGTGTGTGTGTGTGTGTGTGTGTGTGTGTGTGTGTGTGTGATTATGCGGTCACGTAGATTTACTATGTTATTATTTGTTATTGTTTTTAATTTTTATGCTGTAAATGGTAATACAAAAAAGGAGGTCTTCAAAATCATCGTAATAAAACATAGACGCACACACACGCGCGCATACACACACACACACACACACACACACACACACACACACACACACACACAAAAGACATAGTGACAGATTACGGAGACAGCAGAAAAAGAAAAGCTCTAAAACAGGAAAAGAACGCTTGAAGACCGGCATCTACGAAATTTTTAATTAGAAATTTAAAATGGTAGTACAACTTAGACAAGCCGAATGTGTCGGAGCTGTTCATAACATCAAAATCTATCTTAGCCGATGCATAGAGTCTGTGTTCGCAGTAAGGAGGGAGTTGACGGTCATGCAGAAGAGGTGTGAGGCCCGTTCATGAAATGGCAGTGTTTCGAGGATCGTCGTCGGGTTGTTTTCAAGTCGAGACTGTAGCGCTTCCATTTGAACCTGTTTACTGTAGGCCTATTCCACCCTAAGTTTCCCTATACAAATTTCACCCTTCACATTTCCCTGCATTACCAAACTACTGATTTCTCGACGCCTTAAGATGTGCCTTATCAAGCCTTTTCTTCTTTGAGTGATGTTGTGCCATTAATTTATTTTCTCCACAATTCTATTCAGCACTTCCTAATTACGAGGGTCAGTCAAGAAGTAATGCCTCCTATTTGGATACTCCATAAATAAAGTTTGTTAAATGAAAATTGTGGATTTGGCTCTATTTCTCGTAGTTTCTTCGTAAGTCCGCTGCAGTAGTAACTTTTTGCGTAAACAGATGCCAGTACTGCTTACAAAATGGCTGACATCGATGTCCGTATTAGACAACGCTTCGTGAGAGAATTCTTGAAAGCAGAAGATGGAAGGCCCATTCCTATTCATGAAATTCTGAAAAATGTGTACGGTAATTGTAGTGTTGGCAGTTTGCCAACACTACGCATATTTTTTAAGAGAGGCGGCCATTAAGCAAGCAGGCGATTGAGGTCTGAAACAGGAGAAGTAATGAATGCTATAAAGAGAAGTACGTAGCTGCTGGAATACTTAACTTTAATCCATCATTTGTATACAGCGTCCTTGATGAGACAATTCATACGATAACTATCAATTGCTATGGCGCCTTGCTAGGTCGTAGCCATTGACTTAGCTGAAGGCTATTCCAACTATTGGCTCGGCTAATGAGCAATGTTTCGTCCATGTAGTCGCTAGCAAAGTCGTCCGTACAACTGGGGCGAGTGCTAGTCAGTCTCTCGAGACCTGCCTTGTGGTGGCGCTCGGTCTGCGATCCCTGACAGTGGCGACACGCGGGTCCGACATGTACTAATGGACCGCGGCCGATTTAAAGCTACCACCTAGCAAGTGTGGTGTCTGGCGGTGACACCACAGTAATGCATCTTCAGACGATGAGTTCATCTCTATAACGAAGCTGAATGTGAAACATTGTTGACTGACGAAACGCAAGCCAGTGATAATAGTGACTCCACTCAACATCCAGCATCTCGATGACATCCTTCGTGTGGACCGCCGGGTGACTGCAGAAGATTAGTGTCGGCCGGCCGTGGTGGCCGAGCGGTTCTAGGCGCTACAGTCTGGAACCACGCGACCGCTACGGTCGCAGGTTCGAATCCTGCCTCGGGGATGGATGTATGTAATGTCCTTAGGTTAGTTAGGTTTAAGTAGTTCTAAGTTCTAGGGGACTGATGACCTTAGAAGTTAAGTCCCATAGTGCTCAGAGCCATTTGAACCATTTTGAAAACTAGTGTCGCATTATCTGCCTCAGTAAAGGCAATATGATCACGATTATTCAATGACTGGGATACTCATTGGTTTGTGCAACTGGAGTATTAAGAATTTTAACCGACCAAAATAAAGAGGCGAGAAAACAAATGCCTACTAACGCTGCAGCACGTCTGCTTGGAGGAAGAGGAGTTTCTGCAAACAATTGCGAACGGAGACGAAACATGGGTTCATTTTATTGAAATAGGATCAAATACTTAGTCTGTGAAATTGCATCAGAGAAAGAAATTCAAAACTGTGTGATCGGCAGGGAAAGTAATGGCTATAGTATTTGGGGCGCTGAAGGTGTGATCGTGGTTGACTTTATGGAGTAGGAATACATCAGATTCTTCAAACAGCTTTAAGCAAGTCTTCAGCGAGTTCGTCCAACGAAAGCTATGACGGATGTCCTTTTGCATGCATGACTATGCAAGATCACACCCCAGTCGTCATGCCATGGAAGAGATTGGATGGAAAGTGTTGCCTCATCCCCCACATAGCTCTGACGTCGTACCAAAAGACTTTAATCTGTTCGGGTCACTAAAGTAAGCTCATTGTGGAACTCGCTTTGAAGATGAGGCCATCAGCGAATTCAGATAGTACTTGAAAATCGGGGTTCAGGAGTTCTCTGTACATCCTGATCCACGTTGGACCAGTAAGATCAACAACCTTTCGTAAAATTCAAGAGGGAATCCGTCAGCCCAGTACAACATAGCCTGTCGTAGTTCTTCCAAAGTCAACTCCAACAAAGCGTAGGCTCACCTTGTGGGTTCCAAGAGACGGAAAGGTTGGATAGGAGTTCCATGACTCCTACATCCATGTTGTACTCTCGCTCGTAGAGAAGTGGATATGACTGCGTGAACACTCAGATGATATCCATTTGTGTTTCAGCTCGTGGCCCATCCTCTGTCTCGACCTCCGTGATGAGCTGCATCTTCTATCATCTCCTGCCTTAAATGATAGGCGGAAGGAAGGTCGTTCTCCTTTAATATCATCAATTGTCTTCGTCCGCACCCGCACACCCGTGAGACATACAGTGATAGTACGTAGCAGTTGTGCCTTGACGTGGTGTTCTGCTAATTGTCGCTGCACAACCAGTTCGCAGAATAAAGTGTATCAGAAATCACTGGTTGCGGCACGCCGTCGCCCTCTTTCTCGTCCAAAGCCGGCTAATGTTTGGCACAAGACAGGTTTGACTCACCATAACCACCATTGAAGTGTGGAACTGTAGGTGGGTAATCGCTGTTGGCATCTGCTCCACGTTGACTCAACTGCAGTTTACCGCAACAAGAAGGGCCACATTGAGGTGCCACAGATCCCTACTTCATCGGATGCATTGTCTGGGGAGGGTGAGAGTACACGAATATGCCACGTGGTCCGTGAATGCTGCATCGATAACAGCCTATGGCAGGCTATGTGTGGCATAAACTCGATTCAGACGGTTCACGGAGTGGCTAGTAAAGAAGGTGTATGCCATTCGATCGTCATGTTGCAAGGTCCATGTGTCCAACAAAGCCATGTCCTTTTCATGCGCCTTAAGTGCCAGGCAGGTGATACAGTGCGGCATCTGGTCTGATGGTCTGAGCACACAATTTAAATCTACACCTACTATCAAGAGGTCGGCATTGCCTGGAAGAGCGGTGCTATGTCTTCGGTATAAAAGGTGCGGCGTTCCCTCCCTTTATCGGTTCTGGAAGGATCATACCGAATCACCAGACGAACTTTACCAATCATGAGTGCGACTCCATGGGCCGACAGTAAATTAGATACATCAGTAGCCATAATCGCTTCCTTGAGCAGAATAGCTGTTCTTCCTCCACTCACGTCCGAAGGCTTGGTTTAGGCGTCATATCTGCAGGTACAAAGGCAGAGTCCTGGTCCGTTTTCTTCAAGGAAAACAACATACAGATCCGCAGCTCTTAGTGTATGTTCCAGCTTGTGGGTGATGAGAACAAAAGTAATTCCGCTGACATTGATTGTAGCGAGGTGGTATGCCTGTTTCATCAAGTCACGGGAGTGTCCTTGGTATTACAAGTCGGCAGTAGTTGTGGAGTGGAGTGTCTTTAGGACGAAGCGATAGGAAGCGGCAAGCATAGAACATGCCGACCTAGGCATCTGTCGCCGCCTTCGTAAGCGCGACTGATGGCACTGGTGTATCGTCAGGGTCCTGAAACGCAACCTACATCTCCATCTCCTGCGCCCAGTCTCCCAGGGATATCGATAACACAGGATCTGGAAAGGCAGACGTAGTCGTTGGTGCATCCCTGGAGGTGGGGCTTCAGTGATCTCCCGCATCCCAACAGTGCGCGGTCCCATTAGTAGCGGAGGAAGACATCGTACCATGTGGTACGCTAGGATCAGCAGTGTCAGATCGGTGTATCGATTAACGCAACTCATGATGTTGCTTCCTCGGGCAGTTCTACTGCTCTGTAGTAATGAGCCGCTTCTTATGGCGCATCGGCGATTTCTGTTTGCGCTGTCTCGCCTCTGTGTCCGGAGCAGGGCAGGGGGTGGATGGGGCATCCTGTTCTTAAACTTCCACCGCAACGTTGCCTCGTCGTTGCAGTGGTGCGTTCGTTCCGCCTGGGCTCGACGAGAGGACAATAGAGGCATTGGCGCTCAGAAACTGTTGCAGGGGCCTCCAAGGCTTGCACCAACATAGAAGGGTCGTCATAGATAGCTGGCGTCTCCCGCATCGCCACCGCAACACACGTAATAGGCTTAGAGATCGCTATTGACGGTAAAATGTGATCGGCTGAAGGCATCTGCACGAGACAGCGTTGCAGGCCTTCTGTACACACATGGCCTTACTGTCCACATCCAGACCAGGTCCTCGGTTGACCGTAGTAAATAATTATTGCCTGGCAACCAGCGATTGTCAGATACGAAGGTATATGGCGGTGCAGTTCAATACGGACCTGCCGCACGCCGTTAAGGTCAGCGCAAGTTTCAAAGGTCTTCCTTTTTTCGGCAGTATTGCCTAGGACTGTGCCATAGGGTTGAAAATCACGGGTGACCAAATCCGCTGGAACTTCAGATGGTAGCTCAAACACGTGCATATTTTGTATTCAATATGTTACAGTGTTACCACACCCTCGTTTCTGACAGAGTGGCAGAATCTGCAACCTTCCGCCAAGCGTCAGAGAAGTTTGTCACGGGTCTCATCATCAGCGAACTTAAGATATACAACACTGGACACGATAGAGAAGTGGATACCCAGTTCTTTCGGGCCAACATGTATGATGGAAATCTCTCTGCTTCGTGGACCTTGGGTCTAGAGGTCATTGCTTCAAATTGTAGCTTGATCGTGGCTTTCCGATATGAAAGAGCCATCGAATGTCAGCAACGTTTCTATGACAGTCAACACTAGTGTGGTGGCATGGTAAACAGCAGCAGACCGGAGACGCGACATGGAGTGGCCGGGACGTACTGCACCACTCCACAGACTAAGGCCGACTCACCACTATATCTACATATATAGTACGTCTCCTGTCAGACCCAGATTCTCAACTTACACCACACACTACTGATGTAGTGACCCTGCTCATTAGCGTCATTACTCGCGGCATCTGGCTGATTGCCATAGGCGTTCAAGCATGTTGTGTATCTGCGCTGAAGGGATCATTGGCTATCAGTGACTTAATTATTTATGTAGTGTCCGTTCTTTCAGACGTATACAGGGACACTACGTCAGTAATATGTTGTACGAGTTGAGAAATTGGGTCTGACAGCAGATGTACTAGGGTAGTCTGGACAGAGTACCAAGTTGTGTTGACGACCATTGTATCCGGATGCAGTAGTGGTCAGCGCATCTGCCTGCTAAGCAGGAGACCCTGGTTTGAATACAGGTCCAACACAAATTTTGAACTTGCACTATTGTTATAAATCAGTACCCACCGGTAGCTAATGTATTTGATACCTTGTGTCTTGATTCATAGTAGCTGCTGATCAATACACTGATCAGCCAGAGCGCTATGACCACTGACCTGCTGTCGATATAAACCCGTGTAGGCGATTTCAGCGTCACATGGTGAGAAATGACTGCTAGTCAGACACACTGACGGTACATGTAGTGCCAGTGAGCGTGCTGTCCGTGTGTAGAATGGGTAAGGCGTGCGATCTGTATGAGTTTGACCGAGGACAGATTGTGGTGGTCCACAGGCTTGGCACGAGCGTTTTAGAAACTGCACAACTGCTCTGGTGTTCGAGGAATGGTGTGGTGAATGTCTCCAACACATGGGAAACCGAGGTGAAACCACGTCAAGAAGTCGTGCGGCTGGGCGGCCACACCTCATTACAGATGTCGTATATCGTGGGCTGGGCAGACTGGTAAAACACGACAGACGGCGAACTGTGGCGGAACTAACATGCTGGGCAGTGCACCGAACGCTCCAAGCAATGTGCCTCCACAGCCGACAACGCTTCAATGTGCCAATGTCAACATCACGAGGTCAGCAACTACAAGTGAAATGGGAAAGTGCCCATCGAAACTGGACATTGGCGCAATGACTGAGTGTAGCATGGTCTCATGAAACCGGATATCGCCTTTACCACACCATTGGGAGTGCACGGATCCGTCATCATCCAAGGGTACAGCTCCTCCACAGCTGCCCTGCGAGATGGAGACAAGCTGGCAGCGGCTCCATCGTGCTCTGGGAAACATTAACGTGGTCATCAGTGTGGCCGGCCGCTGTGGTCGAGCGGTTCTAGGCGCTTCAGTTTGGAACCGCGAGACCGCTACGATCGCATGTTCGAATCATGTCTCGGGCATGGTTATGTGTGATGTCCTTAGGTTAGTTAGGTTTACGTACACTAATGGCTATTAAAACTGCTACACCACGAAGATGACGTGCTACAGACACGAAATTTAACCGACAGGAAGAAGATGCTGTGATATGCAAATGATTAGCTTTTCAGAGCATTCACACAAGGTTGGCGCCGGTGGCGACACCTACAACGTGCTGACATGACGAAAGTCTCCAACCGATTTCTCATACACAAACAGCAGTTGACCGGCGTTGTCTGGTGAAACGTTGTTGTGATGCCTCGTGTAAGGAGAATAAATGCCTACCATCACGTTTCCGACTTTGATAAAGGTCGGATTGTAGCCTATCGCGATTGCGGTTTATCGTATCGCGACATTGCTGCTCGCGTTGGTCGAGATACAATGACTCGTAGCAGAATATGGAATCCGTGGGTTCAGGAGAGTAATACGGAATGCGTGCTGGATCCCAACAGCCTCCTATCACTAGCAGTCGAGATGACAGGCGTCTTATCCGCATAGCTGTAATGGATAGTGCAGCCACGTCTCGGTGCCTAAGTCAACAGATGGGGACGTTTGCAAGACAACAACAATCTGCACGAACAGTTCGACGACGTTTGCAACAGCATGGACTATCAGCTCGGAGACCATGGCTGCGGTTACCCTTGACGCTGCATCAGAGACAGGAGCGCCTGCGATGGTGCACTCAACGACGAACCTGGATGCACGAATGACAAAACGTCATTTTTTCGGACGAATCCAGGTTCAGTTTACAGTATCATAAAGGTCTCATCCGTGTTTGGCGACATCGTGGTCAACGCACAGTGGAAGTGTGTATTCGTCATCGCCATACTGGCGTATCACCCAGCGTGATGGTATGGGGTGCCATTAGTTACACGTCTCTGTCACCTCTTGTTCACACTCACTGCACTTTGGACAGTGGACGTTACATTTCAGATGTGTTACGACCCGTGGCTCTACCCTTCATTCGATCCCTCCGAAATCCTACATTTCAGCAGGATAATGCACGACCGCATGTTGCAGGTCCTGTACGGCCCTTTCTGGATACAGAAAATGTTCGACTGCTGTCCTGGACCGCACATTCTCCAGATCTCTCACCAATTGAAAACGTCTGGTCAATGGTGGCCGAGCAACTGGCAAGTCACAATACGCCAATCACTACTCTTGATGAACTGTGGTATCGTGTTGAAACTGCATGGACAGCTGTACCTGTACACGCCATCCACGCTCTGTTTGACTCAATGCCCAGGCGTATCAAGGCCATTATTACGGCTAGAGGTGATTGTTCTGGGTACTGTTTGAAAATGTCAGTCCTAGTACAGTATATTTGTCCAATGAATATCAGTTTATCATCTGCATTTCTCCTTGGTGTAGCAATTTTAATGGCCAGTAGTGTAGTTCTAAGTTCTAGGGGACTGATGACCTCAGATGTTAAGTGCTATAGTGCTCAGAGCCATTTGAACTAATTTCATCCGTGGGTCTAGTGGGTCTCGTGCAAGGCACCGAGAAGACCAAGGAGTGTCGTACATGGAATAAAATGGCAAGTTCCAATTGATGTGCTGGCCTGCGCAACTCGCCGAATCTGAACCTGACCGAATATATCTGGGATGTGATTTAAGGGGGTAGAACGTCAAACGGGCCGACTTGGAGGAGGAGAGGCAGCACAGGACATTTTAATTTCCACTGTCTATACTTTTACATATAAATTCATAAAACTTTGTCAGCATGACCAGGAAGAATTCAGAATTTACACTCACAGTAGTGAAAGGTCGAAAACATAACGACATTGTCTTTACTTACATGTGGAATTTCATCATTTTTTTCACTTACTAATGGCAGTATTTGTTGCTATAGGTACACTTTTCTTCATAAGTAGGAGAGATTCTTCGATGAATTTTGCACAGCGTACAAAGCATACTTAAAGGTGTATGAAACTCTAGAATTTTCCAAATCTATTAAAAACTGTGGTAAGAATTGAGGTAATTAACTATAAAATTTGTGTTTTTTCTAAACATGAAGTTTAAAATATAGCAGTTCCTTCGTTTTTTCATAAATTAAATAAATTCTAGAGTTTCATACACATGTGGGTATGGTATGTATGCTGTGCAAAATTTATCGATGAATCTCTCTAACTTACGAAGAGAAGTGTACCTATAGCAACAAATGCAGCCATTAGTAAGTGAAAACTAATGAAATTTCGCAGGTAAAAAAATAATTATTTTGTTATGTTTTCGAACTTCCACTGCACTGAGTGTGAATCCTAAATCCTTCCTGATGATGCTGAAAAAGTTTCATGAATTAATTTGTAAAAGTATAGACACTGGAAATGAAAATGTCCTGTGATACCTGTCTTGCTCCATGTCGGCGCGTTTGACATCCTACCCCCCCTTAAATGCTGGCCGGTGTGGTCGAGCGGTTCTAGGCGCTTCACTCTAGAACCGCGCGACCGCTACAGTCGCAGGTTCGAATCCTGCCTCGGGCATGGATGTGTGTGATGGCCTTAGGTTAGTTAGGTTTAAGTAGTTCTAAGTTCTAGGGGACTGATGACCTCAAAAGTTAAGTCCCATAGTGCTCAGAGCCATTTGAGCTCCCTTAAAGTGGCGTCAGAGCTCGTCGTCTCTCTCCACGCAATTTACGGTAATTAGATGACTTGCGTGTACAGATGTGGTGGCAACTCCCTCCAGAAACCTTTCAGGGACTCATTGCTTCCATGCCGCGGCCCGTCAGCACCGTTCTCCGTGGCAAAGGTGGGCATGCCGGCTATTAGGTAGGTGGTTTAAATGTTCTGGCTGATCATTGTATATGGATAACACAATACTGCGGTCCTTCTCTTAAACCGGCAGGTCCGATTCTCGTGACATCTTGTGCTCAATTCCGCATTAATAGGAATGTCCGGGTACTTCTGAGTAGTGAGTCCATTCGTAGAGAGCCAGGAACATAGGAAATGGTGAAATGACAAGTAGCCTGCGTGGAGGAGAACCGATTTCGAATTCCGACAGGAGAACCGATCCCAGCAGCTCGCCGTGGCCACACCCTCCGTGTCAGTACAGACGTCAGGCACCTCGCCGGAGCACGCGAGACCCGCTGTCGACGCGGTGGGGCTCAAACCACGGCGAGCTGGGCTCCCCTTATCGCGGCGGCTGTTTGTTCGGATTACGCCCGACACCGGGCTGGGTGCGCGCGCCGCGACCCTACCCGTGTGTCTGCCGGCGGCCCGCTATCGGCCCGGCCGGCTGCTCTTAATGGGGGCAGTCCATCGCCTTGTATTAAGAGGCGAGGCCGCGGCGGTCGCATTGACGTGCGGCTTAATATCCCGTTGGGACTGGTTCCGGCCGACCGGAAAAGAAGGCTTGTAAGCGCTCCAGAGGGGGATCCTTCCTCCACTGTGCGCGCATGTGTGCGTGTGTGTGTGCGCTCGTGTGCGTGAGTGAGTGGAAGATGGGCAGAGACAGAGAGAGAAAGAGGGAGAGGGAGAGCAAGAGAGTTGCTCCGTGTGTCGCTTCTTAACAGCTTGTTTGTTTAAATACAAGCTTTAACCCGGTTTTAGATCGGAGATAAGCGGCCCGACACGGAACACCGTTCTCTCCCCACCTCCTTTTTTCCCGCTTTTCCGGCCACTTTGTTCGTCTTTGATTCGCCTGCCCCGCTGTCCGGCCCAATCAATTGACCGGTACAGTTCGTGTGTAAAAATCTGCGCCCGCCGCATCGCGCGTCGCATCTCCACCGCGAGCCAATAACTCCGGTTCGCGTCGGCTGGCGCCGTGCCCGGCCCTAACTCCTCGCCGGACAGGCTATTAACTGCCCGTTACTTTCAATGAATTTAATGCCGGCCGGGGATAAAGCCCCGAGATGCAAATCGATTAAGGGGGGTAGGGGGGACTAATTAAGAAAAGAAAACAAAGCGCTTAGGCGCTGCCCCCTCCGTGTCAGGCGCTTCACTACTAATTAATTACAGCATTTACTCAGAAGTCGCTTTCCTCGTGTATTTATGGGCCGGATTCGGTTACTTTACGATCTTTGCGGCCACAGCCCACGCGCCCGCCGCCTTTAGATATTTTTCTCTCCTCCCATTGCCGCGCCGAATTATTCCGGCTAACGTTACGCGCCGTGTTGGACGAATTAAGAAACGCAGAAGCTCGTTTCGGTGTCGGAACAACTTTATCGGTGCTCGTGGCGAAAGCCCCGCACGAGAATTTGTGTGCTGGTCACGCGCCGATACGAACCACTACAATAGTGCAACATCCACCATAAATTAAGAAACGAATAGAAGTCTGGACATCCAGTACAAAACAACGTATTCTCGTGCTCGCCGTCTGTAACGCTGTCGACGTACAATGTAGTACGTTTTGCAAAACGCAGTTTTATTTATGAGCACCAACACGTGTTTCACTATATGTGCGACATCAATAGTAGCATTTTTTTGGTGTCTTATGGCGCGTGTCTTGGTATTGTAATTTTTCTGTGTAATAAATAATATATTTAGTCGAATATTGTGAACTGTAACTGTACTGGACTGAACTGGTTTCCTGTATTTAATTTCGTTTGTGTCTGTTGCAAACGTCAACAGGGCAACTGCTTCAATTATGGAAATGCTACCTCATGAGAATTACTCGCCAAAACTATCTGAAACCATTGCTGTATTTGAATTAACATTTACCAAAATAATTAGATAACATAAAACACTAAACTACAGAAGCTGTCCTCTTAAATTCTATATATTTTCACTGCAGTAAAGAGTCCTACAATGCGTGACGTCATAGTGCTTGCCTTACAGTTTCAACACACAAAAATAACACAATGAAAATGTTATCTAAAATTTTAGAAGAATAAATAACCAAAATGTTGCAATAAAATACCTTCTGAATTTACGTAAGCAAACTGACTAAAAAATTCCAAACATTAAATGATATACAAGCAAAAAACCGTAACACTGCATTGTAAGAATGAGATTTTCTGCGTAAGAAATGACACCTGAACTACACTTTACCTAATCTCAACGTGATAATAATTCCGAAATGCAAATATTAACTCTGTCAGTAACCTTACTATGTCCTGACTGATGATAACTGTCCATAATAAATTTCGTGGCTCTCCTGTGGCAACGGAAACTCGGTACTTCTAGAAAGTGACGAACATTAAAAACACAGCGCAGCAGTAAACCATCTAATAATGCCTTAAGCAGTAGAATGCAAGGACAAGCAGCTATATTTACTTATTTATTTGTTTTGCAAAACAAAAGTTTCTTGAGGAGATGGGGGAGGATACTACATCAACTAATTGACTCGAAGGAGACTAGCATTCAAAACAACATTGAACGTCTGATTCCCTCCGTAACAATTACAAGCATCTTTACAAAGAAATTACTTCTTAAAAAACACGATCCCGCCGTGGAATTAATTACTGAAATAGTAAACAATTGATAAGTCTATAGTATCTAAATACAAGCCATACGAGCAAATAACTTTTTTTAGTCATATCTGGACAATGGAACTAACTGACATGAACTGAAAAGAAAAATCCAACTACAAATCCGTTTTAAGTACGTATCATACACTCAAGCCCAAAAAAGAAAAAAAAAGAAAAAGGCATTCTAATACAGAGATATGTTAAACAAGCAGAATACGGCGCTGCGGTCGGCAACAGCTCTATGAGACAAAAAGGGTCCGGCGCAGTTGTTAGATCGGTTACTGATGCTGCAATGGCAGGTTACCGAGATTTAAATGAGATGGAACTTCTCGCGGTTCTAGGCGCGCAGTCCGGAACCGTGCGACTGCTACGGTCGCAGGTTCGAATCCTGCCTCGGGCATGGATGTGTGTGATGTCCTTAGGTTAGTTAGGTTTAAGTAGTTCTAAGTTCTAGGGGACTGATGACCACAGCTGTTAAGTCCCATAGTGCTCAGAGCCATTTGAGCTGGAACTTGGTGTTATAGTCGGCACACGAGCGATGGGACACAGGGTCTCCGAGATAGCGATGAAGTGGGGATTTTCCTCTACGAACATTTCACAAGTGTGCCATGAATATCAGGAATCTGGTAAAACATTAAATCTCCGAAATAACTGCGGCCGAAGAAGGATCCTGCAAGAACGGAACCAACGACGACTGAAGAGAATCGTTCAACGTGACAGAAGTACAATGCTTTCGCTCATTGCTGCAGATTTCAGTGCTGGGCTATCAACAAGTGTCAGCATACGAACCATTTGACGAAACATCGTCGATATGAGCTTTCGGAGTCGAAGGACCACTCGTGCAACCTTAATGACTGCACGACACCAAGCTTTACGCCTCGGCTGGGGCCGTCCACATCGACATTGGACTGTTGATGACGGGAAACATGTTACCTGGTCGGACGAGTCTCGTTTCAAATTGTATCAGGCGGATGGACGTGTACGATTATGGAGAGAACCTCAATGAATCCATGGACCCTGCATGTCAGCAGGGGACTGTTCAAGATGGTGGAGTCTGTAATGGTGTGGGACGAGTGCAGTTGGAGTGATATGGGACCCCTGATACATCTAGTTACTACTCTGACAGGTGACAAGTACTTAAACGTCCTGTCTGATCACCTGCATCCATTCATGTCCATTGCGCATTCCGACGGAGTTGGGCAACTCCAGTAGGACAATGCTACACGTCATACGTCCAGAATTGCTATCGAGTGGCTACAGGAACACTCTTCTGAGTTTAAACACGTCCGCTAGCCACCAAAATCCCCAGACATTACCTTTATACAACATATCTGGTATACCTTGCAAAGTGCTGTTCATAAGAGATCTCTACCCCCTCACACTCTTGTGGATTTATAGACAGCCCTGCAGGATTCATGGTGTCATTTCCATCCAGCACTACTTCAGACAGCCGCGCAGGATTAGCCGAGCGGTCTGAAGCGCTGCAGTCATGGACTGTGCGGCTGGTCCCGACGGAGGTTTGAGTCCTCCCTCGGGAATGGGTGTGTGTGTTTGTCCTTAGGATAATTTAGGTTAAGTAGTTTGTAAGCTTAGGGACTGATGACCTTAGCAGTTAAGTCCTGTTGTGACTTGGCAAGACAGCCAAGCCACTAGGAGGCGAAGCCGAAAGGCACGCGTTTAAGCTCACGCAGGCTGGCGTGAGGTCTGGAACAGGACACGGAAATGAACTAGCAAAAACAGGACGTAGCTGTTGGAATACCGAACTTTAATCCATAATTGGTGAACATCGATCTGACGGTACATGCATCACAACATAAATAGCAATTGATAATTGCGCCTTGCTAGGTCGTAGCAAATGACGTAGCTGAAGGCTATGCTAACTATCGTCTCGGCAAATGAGAGCGTAATTTGTCAGTGAACCATCGCTAGCAAAGTCGGCTGTACAACTGGGGCGAGTGCTTGGAAGTCTCTCTAGACCTGCCGTGTGGCGGCGCTCGGTCTGCAATCACTGATAGTGGCGACACGCGGGTCCGACGTATACTACCGGACCGCGGCCAATTTAAAGGCTACCACCTAGCAAGTGTGGTGTCTGGCGGTGACACCACAAGTCCCATAAGATTTCACACACATTTGAACATTTGAACTACTTCAGACATTAGTCGAGCCCATGCGACGTTGTGTTGCGACACTTCTGCGTGCTCGCTAGGGCCCCACACGATATTAGGCATGTGTGCCAGTTTCTTTGGCTGTCTAGTGTAAATTACATACCGGCAAGCGACGCAGCAACAACTTTAACTGAAAATCTTCACACTTTTCAAATTAATCTGTATCAAATCGCATTTACAAAATTCAACATCCTCTCTATCTTTATCTTTATGCTATGCAAACTATAATGTGACCAACACCCAACTCACTCACTTACTTGTGACAGAATGCTACTGCAACTACAACATTAGTGACAACCAAAGATTACACTAGTAGTACTCAGAACCTGTGCAGCGCAACATATCGCCTATTAAAGAATACTGTGAGAAAAACGTCCAGAGTACAGATGTGTAGTATGACGCACAGAATGAATATACAGAGCTTACACTGCATTCCTCGAACACCGGAAATAAAATAGCACTTTACAGTGCTTAGTTGGGTATCTGTTCAAAATGGTTCAAATGGCTCTGAGCACTATGGGACTTAACTTCTAAGGTCATCAGTCCCCTAGAACTTAGAACTACTTAAACCTAACTAACCTAAGAACATCACACACATCCATGCCCGAAGCAGGATTCGAACCTGCGATCGTAGCGGTCGCGCGGTTCCAGACTGTAGCGCCTTTAACCGCTTGGCCTCCCCGGCCGGCAATTGGGTATCTGTCAGAGTGCACATCCGTTGATTCGCGGGTCAGTCCTCAAGCCATTCTAGGATTTTGTATCGGTTCTCTCACCTCTGACAATGATTTATGTGGGCCTACAGGACAAAATATTAATCACTTCCGTAAATGAGAACTATAGGTGTCAAAGAACCTCCAACGCTGACGTAAGTAACGGCAGTGAAGTGCCGTGTGTGTACCATTTGGTTATGGGGAATGACTGCAGGAGGCTATGTCGGCACGGAGATGTGACAGAATTGCAGAAAGGTGCTATCGTGGGAGACTTAAGTTTCTTATGGCACATAAAATGTTCAAACAACATAAGGGAGTATAACACGTTGACGTTTTCGACAAACGCCGATATTTCAATAGGTGCATACCCTATAATTTTCAAGACACAAATGCAACGAGAAGACACAATCCAAGGAAATTTAACACTCCTGTATGAGAAATTTAACACTCTTGTATAGAAAGACAACGACCACACCACGAATAACTGGCGCTGCCACACAACGACAGATGACCATCGATTATCGATCGTAAATATTAATTAATAACAGCTGATCTAATACTATTAGTCGGCAAGCTTTCGAGGCCATTGTCACTGGAGTTAAAATCTTCAGGGTTGTAAGGTCGAGTCTTAGTTCCTCAACCGTCGACGTTTCGACCGCTCCGCTGGAATCTGCTTCAGTATCTTGTGGTGTCCGCTTTAGATAGCTCACGGTGCAGTGGACATCACAAGATCCTGAAGAAGATTCCAGCAGACGGGTCGGTAGATTGTTGAAGAAATATGACTCGGCCTAAGAACCCACAAGATTTTAACTTCAAAAGCCATTAGCTCTGTCCCGAACAACAATTTAAGCAAAAAACGTTCGTCTATATTTAAAATACTACTAGCTAATTTAACCTCAACTGCTTACTTAATAATATTATCCCAGTAGCCGAAACTGCACGCAATAATCACTGTGTTGTTATATTCATAGGGTGAGAGGTTGAAAGGCAACGTTCTGTAGCAGTAGATTATTTGATCAATTGTTATAAGCATGTGTGACACCTATACTCAACGCAACGATCCTCCATGGTTCTATAGGTCTCACCAATATCTGAAGTGCTAAATGGCAATTGTAGCATAGACATCCTGCAGGAGCATCCTTTGCAGGCTCTAGAAGGATCCTAACCTACTCGAGAAACACATTGGGCAACTTTTATACGGCGTCTACAAGGAATGGCACCACGCACAGACATTTGATATGGCGAGAAATAAAAAGATTCTCATCGATAGCGACCAGAGGAATGAGTCACGCCATGCCAGTCACAATCGGTATCAAACGTAAAAGGAATTGCTGCTGTCAGTTAATGCAGGCCTACGTCAACCTGACTGTCAGCGAACATAGCAAAGGGCACGCTATATTTCGTTACGGACATTTGGACACGGGTACTTCGCAAATGGCCAGTGCAGTAGCACATGAAGCTGAACGTCTTCACTGGATTAAGAACACAGAAACGGGATAGTCCTCGTTATTTTGCCTCTTTGCAAACTGTGAAAGGCGTTGTATTCGCTGATGGCACTATGTAGCGTTTAACCTTTATTTAGTGGAGGGTGTACTTCAGACCGGAGGTGGTTCTCTGATGTTTTGTAGGCGCTTTTCGTACCGAGACTTACCCTCATTTCCAAATATTCTGTGATCTAGTATTGCCCTTTCTAGTAAGTCGTTACGATGGTTAATCTGCGGACACTCCCGTCTACCAAGATAACAAGAGCCGTATTGACAGTGAAAGACGTATGTGACAAAAACAGCAAACTGAAGTTAGTGATATTGGTCGGTAATTTTGCGGATCTGTTCTTTTATCCATCTTACATACTGGGGTCACCTGCGAGATTCACGATGAACGCAGTCTGGGTAAGGGTCCAACGCCGTAGAGTACTCTTTGCAAAACCGAATTGGGATTCCATGCGGACCTCATGGTTCATTTGCTTTCAAATCTTTCAGTTGCTTCTCTACGCCAGAGATCTTTATTACTATATCGTCCATACGTCTGATGGTCAAAGGACGGCATGTTTGCACGAATCTCCTGTGTGCATCATTTCTTTAACGTGAAATTTAAACTTCAGCTCTCATTTTGCGAACTTCAAATGCCACACCAGACCCGTCAACAAGGAACTGAATGGAAGTCTTAAACTCGCTTAGTGATTTTACATAGGACGAGGATGTTCTAGGATTCTCTGTCAGATCTTTCGCTAAGGTGTGACGGCTGTAGTTGTATGCTCCGCGTATAGATCTTTCTACAGACGCATGTATATCTACTAAACTTTGCTTGTCGTCATTTATGCGTTCTCTTTTGAACAGAGAGTGCAACTACCTCTGCTTTCCTAGCATCTTCATAATTTCGTTATTAGACTATGGTGGATCTTTGTCATCCTTTATCCACTTACGAGGCACAAAAATCTCCAGGTCAGGATGTACGGTCTGCTTAAACTTTGCCCATAATACCCAAACATCCATCTTACTGAAGCCAAGTGATGTCATTCACTGTCCAAGCGAGATGTTGGCAGCTGCTTATCTGCCATGTCTAGCAGAAACACACTCCTAACATTCTTGACTGATTTCTTAGCTTTCGTAATCATAGTTTCTACACTGACATTGTCGATAAGGTCTGTCTTATTTGTAGCTAAAAGGTCTAAGATATATCCATTGCGTGTGGGGTGCTGAGCTATCTGCTCAAGACTGGTTTCAGGAAACGTGTTCAGAAGTATTTCGTATTTCTGTCTGTCTCTACTCCGCGCAATGAATCCATAGACATTTCAATCTATACTAGGTAGGTTGAAGTCGCCTTCAACTATTATTGCATGACCTCGGTATTTACGCGCTACCGACCGTACACATTCTTTTTAATGACTCTAGAACTGTCACAGCGGAATCGGGTGGCCGGTAAAAACATGGAACAATTAAATTGGTTTCACCTACACCTGCCGTACGCGACCGGGTAACTTAACTGTCAGACTCAACTTCGACCTCAATACAGACAATATTTTTGTCAACTGCCATAAACACTCCTCCAACTATGGCCTCTAATCTGTCTTTCCGATATACGTTGGATGACTCACTAAATTTCTCGGAGCTTTCCACGAAGCGTTACTGCCAGTTCTTGGTCCAAAGAATAATTTGAGCGTGTGGACTTTCCTGGAGGATAGTAAATTCGGGAACTTTATTACTAATACCTCGACAGTTTACGCATAAAATTTTTAGGGTGGAAGCGTCTTTATTCTGAAAGCAGTCTTACTTTCCTTACTGCGTATCGACTGGCGAGTGTTCATCAGAGGACCTCAAACTACTGTCTAGCCTAAAAAACGACCTCGATCAACTCTGGGAACAACGCTGCAAATTGCGATCCCTGCTTGCACCCCTAGCAGTCTTCCCCACCTCCGCCAGCAACCTGTATTAACTGAGGATGGCCTCAGAATCCATGTGGCAGGTGTCGTCGGTGCCGGCGTAACTTGCAGACGACTGCATCCTGCACGCTCGATAGCCGCAGGTAATGCCGCCTTCACATCTTTGATGAAGGCCCCTGGCAGACGTACCGAGTTCACATTGGCTTTCTTCCCAGCCCTAAACGCTATCTACCTAAGGGATCCATAACGTGCCTAACGTTGGAGCTCCCCATAACAAGCATACCCTTGCCCCCATGTGCCTGTTCGGACCCTGCTGAAGGAGTGGCCACCTTTTCACTTACAGGGTGAACGGGCGAGTTCAAGCTGAATCGTTCTGTATCGTAAAGCTATGCGTTGAGGTTCAACAAGATGATGATCTTGCAACGTAGCACACTCCAGTGTCTTAATACAAAGAATAATGACGTACATTTGCCAATAATTCGGAGAGTAGTGTAATGATACGCAATTCTAATGTAACTGAATACAAGGAAATGACTTTACATCCCCGACGAGGTACTCAAACCAATAACATGAGATTTAGACTTACGACAAAAAATGGTTCAAATGGCTCTGAGCACTATGGGACTTAACTTCTGAGGTCATCAGTCCCCTACAACTTAGAACTACTTAAACCTAACTAACCTAAGGACATAACACACATCCATGTCCGAGGCAGGATTCGAACCTGTGACCGTAGCGGTTGCGCGGTTCCAGACTGTAGCGCCTAGAACCGCTCGGCCACTCCGGCTGGCCACTTACGACAAGCAGTACGAAAACCTGTTTCCAACTCACGTTCCTTGAAGAAGTAAAAACTATTTTATACTTCATGAGCGGGCAAAATCTATGAATTTACAGCACAAAAAGTGGAAAAAGATATACGACGCAGTAATCGACTTCCATTCAAATATATACAAGTGTTATATAAGCTTCAAGTTTTCTATGCACAAGCACGTTGCCCACTTCGCAAAGTGATCAGTCAAAGTCATCAGTCTAATCTCGCCGCAATAACTAATCTCCCCTCACTATAGAATTTACACGGCAGCGTGTATGCCCACCAGGCCAAGTTCTCTCCAAAACGGTTCCACCGACTAGCATCCAATCAACCCCGAACAGTACCCAGACTCGAATTATTATGTGGTAGTTGTGAAATTCCTTTCCAACGAAAAGTAGAAATTGGCAGCAACTCGCAAACGATTGCCGTTGGTCGAAAGAAAACTGCCTCCCCAAAAATGTAAAACTTCTACAGTGACCAAGCACTTTCATAGATCTACAGTGTCTAATCATTTGGCTGCCTTTGCATGTGGCCTATCTGAAGGAACTTGCACACTTTGTTCGTCGCTGAATTGAGGTAGTTATGAAGGCTGGTCGCAGTGTACGCGGTATTAGCGTGATGTCTACTGGGAGTGACTAATCTTCTTTCCGACATGATTACGTTAAAAATAATAAATTGCACTGTGCCTGCAGTGCGCGTTGAACTGTAAGTTCTCGTATAACAGGCAGTGTTAGTTCAAAGGTTCCAATCAGAATGCCGATGGCACACGCCGCGGCGACACGAGACTGTACAGATGCTCCGGACTTTAGAGTAACCCCTTCATTTTGAATATGGCGGGGGGGGGGGGGGGGGGGGGGCTGAGACCACAACCGTAGATAAAAATGTAGCTGGGCGAAACCAATTTTCCGTGGAATCGTAGCCAGCTACGTCATTTTCAGACCGAATGACCTAGACTACGTGTGTTTGTACAACAGATTGCATGGCTAGCTCTGTCGGCTACGCCCATGTAACCAAGTATCAGACTGGAACAAGGAAGTTAACAACACGTAATGCATGAACTAAATATGCATAACATCCTAAACCGACGCGCGGAACTTATCATCAATCAGATCTCTCTGATGAGACTTTTGAAATATTGCAGGAAAGAGATCGCTATGGTTTATTAAACATACGTCGTCAATGGAGAGAAACAAGTGTTGCTTCTATTACCAACATATACTTGCACCCGTCGATTAACCATCACTGCTGGCAAGCTTAATCCAATAGCAGCCCTAGTATCCTTCCAAACGGCCGAAGAGGGTTTCCTTTTTCCCACAGCTTGAGGCGACATACCTTTTTCTTCGTTCTAAATCGCTGCGTTTCAAAAGCAGTCTTTGCACTAAGTCTTAATCGAGACCATATTTATGATTGTATGCACCAACACGTACAGTCCGAACTATTTCTGACAAGGAAAACCCCTACAAACTTACAATTACCAGCCAAATACCATCTTATCCATTGTGTCACAGGCCCTAGAACATACTGCTGCAGATATACTGAGTGATTACTTACACAAATTCATCTTTTACCACAAATATGACTCCAGTTTCGCAAACACCATAGGACCATCACTACACTTCAAACCCAACAGACTGGTACCAGACTAACTGCTAATTATTAATGATTCACTGGTCAACGTGACATTTCTATTTCTTTTCATATCAAAATTAGTAACACAGATGATAGCAGGGATGAAGCCATCCATCTATAAATAAATATGATTAACTCTGAGCATTTAGTCTACATACAGTACTGGGACGGAGAATTCGGCCTAGTGTTGGCAAGCCATCTACCTAATGATAACTTGCTAGCCAGGGGCTGGGAGGTGCTCCTAGGGGACTGCTTAACTTGAGACCTAAACATTCTCACACCTGTGGTGAGCGACGCCCATAAGTGGCCAGCCACAAAACAGGAAGTCACCGGGCAATTGCTACTGTGTGTCGGCCCCAAGGTGGTGCTACACGCTGGCTTTTCAGAGAATCTGCAGAGGTAGCTGGTAAGCAGGCATCGCCGAATAGACGTTAGCAAGCACGTTAATGAGAAATATTGGACTATGTGGGCATGCTGCGTTTCTTTATGTGGTGCCACATTTAGCTAAAATACAACCACGCGGTGTTCCGTAGCTGCTGGCCAGACGCTGGTCGTTAAACAAAGATGTGAGGGTGGTTGGACAAAGTGAATTGAGGTGTGAATGTGAATTTGGAGTGACGAGGGAGGTGTGCTTGGGTAGTCTGTGCAGTTTTGCAAAGGCACTGTGCCAGGGTGGCGTAATGGTTATGCGCATCTGCCTAGTGACTAGGAGATCCGGGTTCGAATCCTGTCCTTGGTACAAATTTTCGTTTGTCGCTTCAGTGTACATATACAAATCAGCTAAGGTATTGTTTGTCTCATGAGAGTATAAATTTACGGAATGCGAGCCGCGCTTTGGAAAAATGACAGTGGGTTACACAGCCACTTGGCGATGGAGTTTGTTGGCATTAGCGCTGCAGAAAATAGCGGGAAAAACGAAGCTTGTCCAGTGTTAAAAAGAAGAGCTTAAATGTTACATCAAAGGCCGTTTTCCGAGAAAAAACAGTGCAGGTCGTACTCGCATTGGATGGTGGAGAAATGTTTCTCGAGGTTGGGAGATTGTCATTACCTTGTTAAGGTTTTGCTAACATGGAGAAATGAGAGATGGGTTACTTTTAAATAATTTTTTTCGAACGAGGGAGGGTAAGTTTTGTTATGAGGTGTTCCACTGGGAGAGCCACGTAAACAATTTTTGTTTTGAAGACATTTTGAGGCTTTTCCATTGCTAACTAGAAGCAGAGAGAACTTTTCGGACTTCTAGTGTTGGGAGCAGCGGTCGATCAGTTAATACATACGTATTTACTTTTGTGGTGGATGTGGACATACAAACTACTCTTTGAAGAATCAAGACGGTTGAGAGAGCCACGTTCCGATGCTGCAGTCTTCAGACAGGACTCTCATCGACCACCTAACATGCACCCGTGACTGACCAGGCAGCGAATGCAGTCCATGTTGCGGCAGAGAGGAAACACTGTAAGGAAGTGATGCAGTCACGAAGACGAGATAAGGGCAGTTAGTTTATGCAATTTATATAAGGTAATGGGACTTTCTTTCAGAATTACACTATGTTTTCAGTAGCTCATTAATGATTCATGTACCTTGAAGTTTTGAATGTGATGTTCTATCGTCCGACAGCAGGTAGGAATGTCATCGTGTCCCCGGTAGAATGGGGCAATGATTTTTTTGATGAAGTGCTAAGTATTACTCTGATACTTTTCTTTACCAAAACCTTGCGAGATCTGTCACATTACAATCACGTTTAATTGAATCTGTTTAATGATTTTATTTTTGACTATCTTTTACTTCCGATTGTTCACAATAATTGATAGTGTGCTTTTATCTTATCATACTTGTTCCAGCTTGAATTTATGGTTACAATAAACCTGGTCAACTTTGAGAATTCTTTAATTTAATCATTTAGATTGATCCCAATAGCACCTTATTAAATTGGTTTCTGGTAGAATCCCATTCTGGACTCGTTTGTTAGGGCCACTGTTTTCTCATTTTTCCATTCTACAACAGCTTTTCTTTCATTTCACATCTGAATCTGCAAGGAGTGACTGGAGTCTCCGCAGGGTTCAGTTGACAAAGTGGCAGTGGCGTACAGTAGCTGTGAGATCGGTGGTTCCCCAAATTAAATATTCTAACATAAGCGTGTCTTCCACAATTTGTGACATGGGAGGGAGTATGAGACATAATTCAGCCACAACTGATTACGCTCAGTTGAGCCAATCAGGAACAACATTACAAAAACCAGTTGAGGCAGAAGAGGAAACTGCCTCAGTATTCGAATTTCTAACGGGAATGACACTAGAGATCAATGTATAACTAAATGAGATTGTGCCAAGACAAGGGGCTTATAGGGAAGAAAGCAGCAATCAGAAAGAAGCCAAAAGCAATGTTATCAAAACAAAAGAAATTACTGGCAGAAATTTGGCTTCATCTGTGGAAAATTCCGCTGATGCAGAAACAGATCAATGACATGCAACGCCGCAAATGATCAAGGACACTATACTGAAAATAGTTAATCATCAGGTGAGCGGTTTAGAAGGAAACGTAAAAGAAGTGGGACATAATCAAGGAAGGACTGAGGGTTGGGCATGAGGAATCGGACAGCATACCTCTTTTACCAGAGCAAGAAATGCTGGTAGTGCAATTACTACCGATGTTCAAGGACCAGCAAGAGAATTGAAATAAACGGGTGCAAAGGAGTCCAAACACTTAGCAAGAGACTGCGGAAGGTTCAAATTGAAGATACCCGAAATTTTAGGTGATGTGGTCAAACCGGCAGTGTGAATAACTGCACACTACTCAGTGGGAATAGAGAGTGTCGGTCTGGGTGCGATATTGAGAAAGTAAGCAGTGAGAGATCAGGGTGTTCAGCGTCACCAAAAATTGGAGAATGTCAATACCTGGGCACTCACTGTCAGATGATGACTTCAGAGACTGAATAGTTTGATTACAAAAACTAGCTGTCAGTACGCTAGTTTCACTTAGCGGGTGGTGGCCACACTCTGCACCCAAAGACTGAAATGGAATAATCGGACCATTGTTCCCCTCCTTACTGGTAATTAATGCACTGTCTTGAGTTCATCTACGCACATCCCAAAGGCGAACTGAAAATAGAAAGTCTCCACCTGTAACACAATATATACCATACAAGGAATTGATTGGCATGCTTTTAGTTAACTGCTGGTTGAAACCTCCACAAGAGCGGCAGAAATAATAACGGGACATGACCTAGAGGGGTCCAGAACTGGAACAATAGTAAGGTTTTTAGTGGGCATGTCAAAGAAGAACCATATTCTTGGTGTTTCGTACAGTCCTCCCAAAATAACATGTTTTTTATAACAGAAGTTACCTGTGAACTGCCAGAAGATTCTTGTGCGATATTAGCGAAGATATTGAAGCTTTGAAGAGGTTACTGCAGCTGTTGCAATTCCTCCAAAGATGAGACTTTATTTGTAAAAGGCGAGGGAATAATTTTCCTGGACGAGAACGACATCACAGTGAGTGCCTTAATAATCATTTGCAGACACGTGGTGGAGGAAATCTCTAGCCATACCAACTGAACCATGAAGATGGAAAGCTTATCAGTGAAACATTAATCATATATACAGACTGTTTGCAAATCAGTCAGAGTAACCCAGGTGACTAACAGATATTACTGAAGTTCAGTCCACAGGTCTTCGATCGAACCAGGACACTGGCCCTGCATCACCACAGTGAGCGGGAAGTAGCACAGGAAAAATAACAGGGGAACCCATGACAGGCCTTAGAACAAGAGCAGTAAACAAACTAGAGAACAAAGAAAAGAGAAATATTTTATTTGAAGAAAAGGAGAGTGCAGTTACTCAAAACTTGCATCCAGTTACTACTTTATAATAGGAGATGTTCGTCTGTAAGCTGTTGTAGACACCAGGAGCCAGGTGTTGGCAGCTTCGGTAATGGTATTTCAGAGATGCAAAGAAAACAAAAAATAGTCGATATTAAGGCTACTAAAGTTAGAGGTATACTAGCAGGAAAGAGCATCGATGTGTGCCAGAATGTAGATTTCAAGTTTTTCAGCCAAGGAAATAGATTGGAACGGAACTCTTTTGTAATGCGAAAACTGTCAAACTCAGGAATTTTAGGGATGGACATTCTGAGAGCGATTCAGGTTATCCTGGACCTTGGACAATCAGAAACATTAGTACAGAAAGGCACTCCTGTGTGAATACACCCTGGAGAGCAGTTGGCTCGGGAACGACTATCATCAATTTGCTTAAAACTGTGTCGTCAAACATGAAATTTGAATAATTGGAAGAAAGCTGATACGAAGCAGAATAGGGCACTTTTCAAGTGATCAGCCCCTAACTGAAGACAAGACAAGCAGAAAATTTAGGAGAAGGTAGAGGCAACTACAGATTATTATTGTAATCTAGGAGCAATTAAAAAGAAGTCTCGATCATATACACTTTAAAAAAGTTGTGAGTGGTTTAGATCTATTTTAGACCACCATCAGACTATACTTTGTAATAAGAGTAAATTTAGATGAACTTCAGCTTAAATGTAAAAGTAACATTTAACTAAGTGATGATACACCCAAAGGTTGTAGGCAGAGACGGCGACATAGAGCATGAATCATATGTACAACAGTTGATTCAACTCCTAGATAACGAGGGGAACCTCTGCTCTTTGCCTTGCATCTACATCGGTCATAGCCATTCAGAGTACAATGTGAAGAGATGTACTGAACATATGTGATTGTAGTAGAAAATGTATAATTCTTAATATAATAACAACATAATTTAGCACTGTATAAAGTAGTTTACCAAAAGAGTTTTTATTTACTTTATAAATAATGAACTAATGGCAACAATTTCTGTGAATAATAGGTACTCTCTATGAGGATTTTTAGATGAGTCTTAAGGCCAGCCAGGATAATGGAGAAGGCGCTGTCAATAACCAAGTCAACGGCATGTATAGTAGCCACACATTTTTTTCTGTATTGAGCATTCAGGTGACAGCGACTGAGCACTACATTTTGTTGACACGGAACAGAGGATATGGAAAGCCCATGGTGTAGTAGTTGGACGTTCGCACCTGTAAAATACGTTGGCAATATATGATGAACGGACAGAAAATGCTGGAATGCACATGTGTACCATGGTATGACTGCATCGACATGAAAAACCATACAGCGATGAAGAGGCAAAGATTACAAGACACCATGGAAACACAAAGATTTCAGCTTAACATGTTTGAAGCCAAACAGTATAAGAATTAGCATGAATGATTGACATAACAAAATGCAATCAAGAAATATGTAAGACATTAATGACAGGAAAGCTTGATGTGTAATAAGCACTATAATTTTGCTTAAAGTGACCTCCACTAAAAATACTTTAGCAGATAATCATGTGTGGTCATGAATTACACAATAGTCAAACATCTATTTGCAGGTGTTAAAGTAGTAACAAAATATGCAAAGTGCAGTAAGTAATAAGTTGGCAGAGCTGCATTGAAAACTGAAAAATTTGTAATAAGAGAAAAAAGGAAATGCAGATCAGATAATGAACCTAAATTAATGAAAAACGTAAATAATAAAAAGACTATGGGCCAAGCAGTCAATACAAGAGCAAACAAACGAAATATGCTAGTAATAGTTAATGAAAGAGATTATATTCCCGAAACTTCAAACTTTTTTTGATGAAAATGGGATTACCAAAGTCAGAAAGGACTGCCAAATTTCTAGCTAAGATTAAAGAATTTATTGATGATAACAATCTTCTAATTTTGCCTAATGATTAAATATCACTGAAAATCATGATCTCTGACTGCCAAAATTAGGACCACAATTAAAACTACATAAAGAAAATATTACCATGTGCCCTTTAGCGAGTAACAAGATTTGGCCCTCTTGTAGACTGAATAAAAAGGTTAATGATAATTTAAATCTATTTTATGATTATGAAGAAAGTTTTAATATAAAAAAAAAGTTTTGAATTCGAACAACAATTTTTTTTTAATATTGACATTGTATGTGCTGCAAGGTTTGCATCACTTGACTTTACTAATTTATATACCATTGTATCAAATGCAAAAACAATTAATATTATTAAAAGTAATTCTATAAATCATAGAATAATAAATTGGGGGGGAAATACTTGAACTTATCAAACTACTTGATAATGCTTCAGTTTTTAATTACTTTTCATGTAATTGTAACATATATTTCCAAAAGATGGTTTAGCTGTGGGAAACTCGTTAGTTTGTTCCATGACAAATGTCTTTGTCAGACCTGTGGCAATGCAATTTGTAAAAATAGTACTGAAATTGCCTGGTAAGCTCCTTCATTAAAAAAAATATGTCAACTTTGTAATGGTTTCAAAGACATGACTGACTCATTAAGTAGTGCATTAAATAACACTCTTCACAAATTTTTGTTCACTGTGGTACATGAAAATCACAGAGGCATTAACGTTTTCGGTCTGAATTTTTTCAGGCTATAGTTCACTGAATACTAAAACTTCCTCTTGAGTCAGGTGAGATTCGAAAGGAAATTAATTCTTGAAGAGATTGTTAAAGACAGTGAGTTTAAAACCAGAGATGTTGAATTCTTATTTAAAAAGTTGCAAAAGTTAGTAAACCCTGAAGAAACCACTAACAGAATGTATACTAAACTGATGCACGTGGACAATGTTTCTGAAAGAATAAATAAATTATGCAATAGTGCTGAAACTTCCTGGCAGATTAAAACTATGTATCAGACCGAGACTCGAACTTGGGACCCTTGCCTTTCGTGGGCAAGTGCTCTACCATCAGCAATAGTGCTGATCTGACTGTGGCTTTCAATATCAGTAACTTATTACAAAATAACGTTAAGTATACCATTGCCAAGTGTGATAGTAAATATCTAAATTCTGTTGTTTACAAACTACTCTGAGACAGCAATGATAAACAGTACATTGAGCAGACTGTTCGCATCTTTCAGATTCGATTCTGAGAACATATATCAGGTACAGCCTGTAGCAAATCACTATTTGGGAAACAGAAACTGCAGTTAATCATTCTCAAGCATCCATTAATGCTAATTTAAAAATTCTTCACAATAACCCTAGCAGACTTCTACTGAATACCTTAGAAGAGATACAAATTTTTGTACATTAGAAAAACAAGCATACACTCTTGTTGCATTATTAGTTGAATTTAAGAGAGATTCCTTTTCTTACTTATTCGATGAACTGCTCTAACAATAACTCCCCTTCTTTTATTTCCTTAATGTTTATATGACATAATTCACAACTGCATCACTTTATTAATGATTATGTGGGGTGTCATCTGAACTGCTCAACATGCTCCTATGACCTATTCTCTGGTGAGTGACACAAAAGGGAAGCAGCCTTTAAGATTACACAGATTTTAAGAACATAAATATCCCACAAACAGATACGTTTTATTCTATAATAACTAATAGGGAAGGCCTAATCAACCATATAAATATGGATACCACACCAAACATGGATTTATTAATGAGAGGCGGGATCATCTGTCTATATGAGAAACAAGTGGTCACTGTAACAGTTAGGTTTGTTATCATAAGGAATCAGCGTATGACTTCCCCAATAAGACAATCAAATCAAGATATAATCACTGTGGTTGGTGGCCTTGACAGAGACTGCACATGCTTAAATATTGAGCTCTTGAAGATAAGTAGTTATTTCTATAACAACTGTCAATTAAGTTAATCTTACACCTTAAAGAAGTCAATTAGAGGTTAATTCACATTATCTATTGAAGGTTTCACTTGTTTCAAAGTATTACTGTAACAAAAAAAAAAAAAAAAAAAGAAAGAATAGAAACCTAAGGGTCGGTATCCACGTACTTTAGATGTAGGTTTACATATAAATTTCAGACATCTGTGCAAGTGAGGAAATTCGGTTGTTTTCGATACATATATATTTAGCGGTGGTGTACCTACTCAGGGAATTTAAGGTTTTAAGTTCTATCTTTCATTTCTTTCCAAAACTCATTAAGTCCATATCGTGCACATGGGATCTTAGGCCTAATTTTTCAGGTACACTGTTCTGACTTTTAACCATTAGTTTAAATGCATTACTTTACTATATTAATAGTACACATATATGCTAGTATTCCACATAACTTTAGTGATTCTTATGATCTATTGTTCCTGTAATATTACTGTTATCACCTAGATAATTTTGTAAAAATACTGTAAACAACCATGAGCGAGAACTATTTGAGCTGCTGTAGGTAGGTTACTTTTGAGATTCCATGTAGCTGCTGTGACAGTTGGTTACATTGGGGGGGAATGCAGTGTCGTGAGAACTGGGAAGTAAATGGGTTTCTCCCATGGTATTACTGGGTATGTTCAAGGAAAAGGAAAACAGCTGAACATGAAGCGAAGATTAGAGCCCATAAGGCTGAATGGGTTAGTACTAGAGGAATTGATGAGGTTATGGAGGAAAAAGAGTGAAGACAGGTGGGGAGTGGTAGCAAGGAACAGGGGCCACAGAAAGAGAACAGAATCTGACAGTTTCATCATTGGCCCAGATTTGCCTTCCTGCCTCAGTTAACTAAGCAAGAAGCTCAGGTAGGTGTAAGTGTAGTCAATACTCAAAGAGGAAAGTTCTACTGTAAGGTACCCGCCATGGAAGAGTTGTGGGCCAGATCTTGCAGGAAAAATTAGGTGACAGGTACCAGGTCACAAGTTTTTTTAAGCCCAGTGCATGTCTTAGGTAAGTGATAGAGGATGTAGGATCATTGTGCAAGGGTTTTAGAAAACAGGATCGTGTTGTGATAGTTGGTGGAGCGGGAAACAATATTGATAGGGGTCAGGGTACAATACTGAGTGTTACCTGGTAAAAATAGCATCTGCAGCGAACTATACAAATGTTGGTTTGGTTACTGCTTTCATGCAGTATGATTGGCCCCAACTGAATAGCTCTGTCAGGTGGATCAATGTGGAGCTAGATCAGCTGCTTTGGGCTACTGCTTTGTTAGGCATAGGTTTGGTTCCTGTTGATGGCATTGGTAGATGGAACTTCACAAGTATCTCAGTAGTAAAGGGAAGGGTAAACTAGCTGGGATGGTAGCAAAAAGTTTAAAAGGCAGCACTGAAATGGATGGGAGTACCTCTCTTTTAGGCTAAGATCAGTGTCCAATGATTCAACATTGAATGGGAGGCTCAGACAGACAGATGCTAGAGACGTTAAAATATCAAAAGATTCTTATAAAAGTACAGTGAAAGAAAATATTACTATGTCACAAGATTCTCATAAAAGCACAGTAAATTGTGATGTACGTATATTGCATCAGTATACCAAGTGATTAGAAAACAAAGTAGATGAGGTGATTGTTTGGTTATAAGATTTAGAAATTAAGAGTGGAACAGATGTACTATGCCTGCTTGAAAACCTTATAGTCACAGATATCGAAAAGATAAATGTATGTGAATATAAGCTTGTAGCACATGTAAGTAGGTTCAAATGGCTCTGAGCACTATGGGACTTAACATCTGTAAGTAGGGACGCTATGAAGAGAGGTGCAGTTGCCATGTATGTTAAAATTTATCACAGTGTGAAAAGTTTAGAAACTAAAAAAATTTCTGCCGAGAAACATACAGAAGCATGTGCATGTGAGCTTAAACTAAATAATGGAACTTTTCTAAAGTAGTTGTGGATAGCTCACCACTGGGAAATTTTCAGCTGTTTTCGAAAAACTTGGATTCTTTGTTGTTCTGTCTGTCAGAAAGAGGGAACCAAGTTATTGTTTGTGGGGATTTCATTGTATATTTTGTGAAAACGTCTGATAGAAATCTAGACCCAGAAGAATTACTTGGCTCTTTATATTTGAAGTCAGTTATTGAACCTGCACAGGTGGTACAGGAAAGCAGCACACTGATAGATAACGTTTTTACAGACCAAGATAAATTTAATCAAATAAAAACATTTCCTGTTGAGAATGGTCTGAGTGATCATGATGCAGAACTAATCACAGTATCTGACATAGCTCCATATAGCAATGCAAAACAGTTCACCAAAATAACGCAGTCATTTAATGATTTAACAACTGAAAATTTTATCAAAAGCTTGCAATAGTTACAATGAGACGAGGTGTACAGGGAACCCAATGCTAATTTTAAATTTAGCCCATTTCATGATACCTTTATGAGTATATTTGGAGACAGTTTCCCTAAGTAAAAAGTGACATACAATTGTAAGAAACCATCTATAAAGCTATAGATTACTAAAGAGATAAGACTATCTTGTAAACAGAGAAGGGAAGAGTAGCTTATTGCATGAATGAGTAATGATCCAGAATCAATGAAACATTATAAAAATTACAGCACTGTATTAAGAAGAGTTACTAAAAACTCCAGAATTATGTGCATTATGTGTGGCATTAGCACCTCTGATAATAAAATTAAAACAATTTGGAATATTGTTAAAAGGGGTCAGGGCAAATGAGAGCACAGGGCAATCGAGAGGACAGTAAGACTGTGTTTTTATCAAACTCAATAAATAGTTTGTTAACAAAAGCTGGATGTAGAAAACTTTTTGACAATAATTTTTTAAGTGTTACAGAAACATTAGGATCAAGCTATTTATTAGAAAATACAAGGCAGTATATGGGAGAGGCAATACCTATGCAATTTGATAAAATTTAAATTCAACCCTACTGCAATTTGGAAAATAATAAATTCATTCTAAAGTAAAAGTTCACATAGAATTGATGGCTTATCCATGAGAATACTGAAGGCTTGTTCCAACAAATAAATAGGATTCTCAGGCACATATATGGTAGCTCACTGAAACAGTACATTTTTCCAAAGAAACTGAAATATGCTATTGTTAAACCATTTCATACAAAAGGGGTTAGGTCTGATGCTGACAGCTACTCCTTGATCTCACTTTTGACAGCTTTATCCAAAAGTCTTGATAACCTAATGTATTGAAGAGTATTATCACATATTAATAAAAATGAAGTACTAACAAAACCAGAAATTGGTTTTCAGAAAGGCTTTTAAACAGAAAATGCTATATGTGCCGTCACTGATCAAGTATTAAATGCTCTGAATAACACCCACTGAGATATTCTGTGATCTCTCAAAGGCTTTTGACTGTGTTAATCATGAATTTCTTCTAGATAAAGTTTAGTATTGTGGTACTAGTGGGATAGTGCACAAATGGCTTAATTCTTATCTGACTTGAAGAATGCAGAAGGTTGAAATTAACAATATAGACAGTCTACAGAAATTATCAGAGTTCTCTAACTGGGGAGATAACAAGAATGATATCCAACATGGTTCACTCTTGGGTCCCTTATATTACTTAACATATATTAATGACTTGCCAATCTATATTCATGAAGATGCAAAGATAGTCTTTCTGCTGATGATACAAATGTAGTAATCACAGCTAACAAATGAGAATCAACTCAGGAAATTGTAATGTGGTTCTCTGCAAATTAAAAAAAAAACACAGTGCATACAATTTGGTACAATAAATGACATCACAGTATTGATAAATATAGACTTTGAGCAGAAGTCTGTCGCTAAGGCAGAATGTTAAAAATTTCTTAGTGCGTTCATTGATGAGAAATTGGATTGGAACAAACACATTGATGATCTTCTGAAACACTTAGATTCAGCAACTTCTTCTATTAGGGTTATTTCAGATTTTGATAATAAATGTATCAGTAAATTAGTCTACCATTTTTTATCACTGCTTTCATATGGCATCATATTTTAGAGCAATTCATCGTTAAGAGAAAAAGTATTAATTTTTTCATTCAGAAATGTTTTTAATTTTTGAAAATGTTGATTGTTGTCTATCTATCAGACTTCTGACACTACTAGACAAGTGACCGAAGACTTTTGTGGCCATGCAACTCACCCCTTTCTTTGCCCAAGTCAGATGTGTAAAGAAAACTTATGTTAAACTGTCACAATTACACGTCGATGCGAAATATCGTATTCATGATCTATGACACAAATATTAATGCAATGTAAAGTAATATAATGAGTGGACATGGGATTATAATTGTGGAAGTATTGCCCTCGAATAGGTGAGCACAATGAAAGCATAATTTTGAGAATAATTCATGGATACTTCTTGTAGTCCTACTGAATAGAATGGATAAAGTTATGGGTGAAGAATATAATATGAGAATTAATAAAGCAAAAACAAAAGTAATGGCATGTGACAAAGAAGATCAAGTGAAAGTCCAAATTCATGTAGGCAATGAACTGCTTGAACAAGTTGATAAATTTACTTATCTGGGCAGTAATATTACCAGGGATGGAAGGAGCAAGGCAGAAGTGAGAAGTAGAATGGCTCAAGCAAAGGCTGCTTTTAACAAGAAGAAAAACATATTAACATCTAAGAGCATCAGCCTTGAAACCAGAAAAAGATTTTTGAAATCATATGTGTGTAGTGTGGCATGCTATGGGTGTGAAACATGGACTCTCGGGACAGAGGAACAGCAGAAGCTAAATTCTTTTGAAATGTGGTGCTATAGGTGCATGGTCAACATAAAATGGATCGACAAGGTCACAAACGAAGTGGTTCTGGAAAGAGCAGGTGAGAAGAGAAGCTTCTGGAGTTTCATTGTTAAAAGAAGAGTGCAATTTATAGGCCATCTATTAAGACATAAAGGACTCCTGAACACAATCATAGAGGGATATGTCGAGGGAAAAAGACCAAGAGAAAGACCACGACTGAGGTACATGGATCAAATCGTGAAAGATGTGGGATGTGACACCTATAAAGAAATGAAGAGAAAAGCTGAAAGACGCACAGAATGGAGACAAGATGCCATTGTAGCTGTTGCAAACCAATCCTTGGATTGACCACTACAGAAGACTTCTAATGACTGATAGAGTGGTTAGTAGATTAATGAAAGAACGTGGGGAAAATAAGTATGAACACTAACAAGATAGCCAAAGTGCATGATGGATGCCACTATCTGGTTGTGAAACATTAAACTGTGCAATTTGTTCCTGTTGGGAGTTAACTAACTAAAATTGCATCCCTGCCAGATGGGTGATTCCAGTGATGACCCAGTCTTACCACACTCATCCACCTATCTCATCCATCCTCCAACAGCATGTCTTTATTCTTTGGTCACCCAGTGGTTAGTTATTACTAGTTAAAACCTTAAAATAGGCATGCACATATGCATGAAAAATGCTTAAAAATGCACGAATAGTGTCGAAATACGCAAGATCAAGTAATAAAAAAAACGTGGTAGTTATGCCTGCATTACACTGTGTCTCAAAGATGAAGCTGTGCATATCAGTTACGAGGAAGAGCCCCAGTCAAGCGAAAAATCGGTACACTTACAACTTAATATTATTTTCTGGATACTTTCTGGTAATCTTTTTTTTTTTATTCCTGTAACTTAAATATCAGGTACGTTCTGGTACATTTGAAGTTGATAAGATAGGATGAAAAAGATTTGCTTTCGTGAAATAGTAAATTAGTATAATTATTTTTACAGATCTGAAGATGGTTCTGAATGAACCGAAACCGGTCATATGAATAATAATAATAAAAAAAAAAAAATTGCAATCAAGACGGATTTTAAGTAACATTGTAAAATCACTGATTGCGGTTATCCCATAAGACATTATGTCTGTTTTTGCAAAATTTCTGGTAATCGTTAGAAATGTGGCTCTTCTGGAATTATTTTCTAAAAATTTGCAAAGTGGAGACGCAAACAGTGTTTCAAGAATTGCTTCTTCTCTGCTATTGTTGCCATTCGTGTGAGTCGCAGCGAAACAGTCGATATGTAGAGGACCAACTTCGAGATGTATCGCACGCAAAGGGGCACGCTCTAAATTTCCGGAATATTTTATCTGAAATATTTTATTTGAAAAACAAGGTACAAGCATGAATTCTTTGGACAGCATTAGCTTTTCATTAATACTATTGGACCAAAGCATCATTTACAATCTACTTTACATTTTTATAGTATTAGAAACATAAACGGCCAAGCACTGTTCCAAATTTTCGGTAGTAAGAGTGTCTCTTCGATCACTCAAAACATTTTTATAAGCAGGAAAGGACCATTCTACATCAACTGAGGAAACTCGGCAGTATATGAATTTGCGTGCTGTGTTGTGTCTTATTGTTTCTGGTAAAAGTTCACCTATCCCATTAATAAAACCATCAATTTGGCACAAAGGGTCAAAGCTTGGGTTAGTGTTTAAAATGTTTTCAAACTTTTCTCTAAGTTTTCTTGGCAATATCTCCGGCAATGGGGTGATCACTAGAATAATTTCATTGAGTAACTGAATAGATTCATTCAGTGCCAAACCTTGAGTTTCAAACTTTTTAATACTTGCAGGTATATGGCAAAAATGAGTGCTAATCACAGCAATGTCTTTTTTAATACCGGAATTATTCAAATCTTCCTGGCACTGGAAACCGCCAAAGCCTCTGCACTATCGAAGTGGTTTACTACCCCTCTAATGGCATCAAAATGTTCACTGTAAAACAACACAGCTTTCGACCCACGTACCGCGAGTTACCACTAGTTCGGGAGGTGCAGACACATTTGATAGTTTTTCTTTCTAGGTCTTGACGCGGGCAGGAGCCTTTAGAAACACTTTCTTTGTGGATGAAATCAGTTTATTTACATTCACAAACGTAGAACGTACTTCTTCAGCAATTAATACTCTATGAGCAAAGCGCGTCACATGAATCGAATTGGGATAAGATACTAGGAGGACTTTTCCTGCTTTGATCATGTAGGGAGCAGAATCTGAAGTAAACACAAACATCCTTTTATCTGCAGAAGATTCTGGAAATTTTTTTCTAATAACCTCATTCACAAATCTGGCGATCGTAGAACGATTAACTTTTTCAAGTTTTTAGAAAACTGGTAAATAGAAAGAAGAAGGTTCTTCTTTTAAAGCACAAACAATTAAATTTGCAATGTAACGGCCACAAGTGTCTGTAGTTTCGTCATCTGAGATCAATATAATGCAGTCTTTGACTCCGTTGCGTATTTCTTCCAGAACATTTACGTAAACCGCCGGTATGTAATTTTTATGAAATGTTGATTCATCTGGTATATTTTCATTTAAGCAATATTTGCACAAGAAACCTTTGAGGATAGGTTTGTAAATTTATGAAGAGGAATATTGCTTGCAATGAATGCTTTACACAGATCTGTATTAAACCGACATTTTTGGTTACCTTAGGACAAATCCATGTTAATACAAGTTGCTGTTGTCTTGACGTGCTGATCTATTTGAAACTTTTTTTTGCACCGAACGTTTTTCTCGCAAACTCGACAATATAAACAATTCCGTCATATGTAAATGTCCCAGGATGGTCAGCTATCCACGAAACAATGTTTCTTTTTTTTCGGGTGGAATGGCCCACGACACGTTACCCACTACACGTCGTGAACACATTCAACTGTGCGCGAGTAAATGGAAAGCTAAACTGAAACAATGGACGGGGGACTAAAAGCCTGAGCAGTTTAATTTAATTGTTTCCGACGTGTATGGTATGAGTGGAGGGGATTAACTGGGGGCACGATCGTAGGAGCTTTGACTCTGTCTACCTGTTCCTGTTCTTCTTCTGTAATCGTTTCTCTAGGCAGTAGCCTCTCGGTTAGCGATTCCACGCAATTCTAGACGGGGTCAATCTGTGAGACATCGAAACTAGATAGAGTTAGAGATCGCCCGTTCAAAATTTTTAATATATTGCAAACATAGAGCGAAAATATACATCGACACTAGCTTTTAGATAAAATATGGAATAACCGCTGAAAAGGAGCGAAATATGCAAGAGCATATTCTACACGCAAATGCTATAATCCAGTCTCTAGTTATTACTCTCTGGTCTCCCAGCAGCAGGTCATCTTCTGCCACAAAGCTCTGAAACTTGGCTGTCCCTGCCAGAGCAGGAATCTCACAAGATAGTAGTAGCAGACATTTTGAGGTCCGTCTAATAATAATTTTGTAAAAAGGATAAAAAGACTCCTACTATTGCAGAGTTTGTTACAAGTAATTAATAGTACCGTCACATGAGGAGTAAGCCAGAAAAATCTCTCTCAGAAGATGACAAATAGATAGGCTTACACGTAGACATGCATGAGAAAGCACGCAGTCTACAGAAATAAACGCTATGAACCAATTAGAAAGCCATTCACAAGAATTTGAAAGAAACGTTCTTCTGAAGCATAACTGCGGAGACAAATGGTGTTTCTCGTGCCCTAACGTCTCTAAAAGGCTGCACCTGCCATGGATTTTTATATTTCCTAAAACAGTTCTTCTCCGTTTCTCGAACAATACTGTCTTTATGGGAGATAATGTAGGTGGGCGAAGTGAATTCTCTTTTCGACTGCATACGTTGAAGTCAGCCCTGAGCCATGAAGTTGTTTATGATGCAGCATAAGGGATCGACTGAACTGAGGGGGAGAGGGGTGTGGTGAACATATCATAAAATACGTTGCTTGACGGTTTTAGGGAAAATCTGCCGTGTTAGAGTTAGAGGCGGCTAATCGTATTTTTTTGAATATTAATTTCGTTTGTAGATGCTTCTAGCGCTAAGGTATAACTTAGCTACTACATCTGGATTTTGTAATTTACACTTTTATGTTTCACTGCTGTATTCTACTGCACAGAATTGCTTTGTGTTACGTATTAGTATTGGTTATCCTCCGACCGCAGTTCTTAGACAGCTTAAAGGCATTTTAATCTAAAATATTCTGATTTATGCCTTAATGTTGTACACTTTTATGCTTCACGACCATACTTAGTTATCTGCTGAAACATTTTCAGTTAATGTCATTTTAACACACATTATATGTTGTTTGTCATTAATAGTTTAGATGTCTTGACTGAATTTGGTTATATCAATGTTATGCTAATTCGCGTGCCATGTGGGTTGTTCCAAAGCGTTGGGCTGCTAACTTTGTGTTTCCATGGTGTTCGGTGGTTCTTCACTCATCATAGCAGTACGATTTTTTCCGTCAGTGTAGCAACGTCGCTGCAATTTTTGGCAGTTTCTCGAGTATTGGCGACATATTTTGCAGACGATGGCGTCCAGCCAATCATATTGTTCGCAGAAACTGTTGCCAGTGGCTCACTGCATATAACATTAATCATTACTTTTTTGGTAAACTACTCCATAGAGTGGTTGTCGTTATACTAAAAATACTACGTTTTTACTTATATTTTCTACTATAGTCACATACGTACAGTACTTTTGCTACACTTCTCGTCACATGGTTTCTGAATTGCTGTAAGATGTCAGGGGACCCTCACATTATCCAGCAGCAAACAGCCATGTGTTGCACATATGTTTTCTGCACTGTGTCGCCTTTTCTGCCTACTGCCTTTGGGTATATCGTCGATTAATTACTGTTGTACTGTTAGATTTAAGTTACCATTCTTGTTTAGATATCATTCTCAGTCTCTAAACTTACTCTATTTACAAAGTTTAGTCCGATGATGGTCTAGATCAGATTAAAACTGGTCACCATCATTGAAAAAATCTGTTTATGTTGTCGAGACTACTTTTTGATTCAACTGTAGATGTCGTTATCAAGGCGAAGGAGCAGCTTAGAAGCCTGCCGGGGTTGCCGAGCGGTTCTAGGCGCTACAGTCTGGAACCGCGCAACCGCTACGGTCGCAAGTTCGAATTCTGTCTCGGGCATGGATGTGTGTGATGTCCTTAGGTTAGTTAGGTTTAAGTAGTTCTAAGTCTAGAGGACTGATGACCTCAGAAGTTAAGTCCCATAGTGCTCAGAGCCATTTGAACCATTTATTTTGAGCAGCTTAGAAAAATTCTAAGGAGCATCGCGTCTCGCTTGTCACCTAAGGTGGCCACTATAAAGAACTTCCACTGTAAATTTGCTGTGAGAGAGCACACAAAGTTTTTCATCGGACTGTCGGCAATTCCACATGGAAACAAGTGGAACGTAATAGAAGAAATCTGGATAATGCTGCAAGAAGTTTTGATTAAGCCCGTAGTTTCGTTATGCAACAACTCCTGCTCGTCATAAAAAAGAAGGATGGTACAGTTCGTATAACGCTTAACTTCCATCAGATCAACACTATCTTCGCGCTTAAGGTTGGTACGCCAGAAAACTTTGACGAATTACTTCACAAATGTCATGGCGTAGAAGTTTTCTCGTCGCCTGACCTCCGCTCAAGCTACTGTCAAATCGAGTTTGAGCCATCTTGTCTCTTCTGTTCTTTCGCTGATACTACCAGTTTAAACGCCTTCCATTCCGATTAAACATTCCAGCCCCTGCATTATTTGCACGTTGGACAGTATGAGAGACGAGTGATAGCGCCTCTGAGTGCTGAGGTATGTGGACAATAACTTGTTGGCAGAAAGGTAATGAAAAGTGTCAATGCTGTTGTTCAGCACACTTCGAAGCTCTGAACGTACCGCGAATGTCGACAATTCTTGCCTCGGAGACGCACAGTCAAGTGTCTGGGCCACATAATTATCAGGACAGGAATCTCACCAGAACCATCGCAGGTAGTAACAACAGAGCACTACCTGGCCCGAAAGACAAAAATGTAACTCAGGGAATATCTCCGTCTTGCTAATTTTTACATTCACTTGGTTAGTGTATAGGCACTAGAAATAGCACAACAATGTAAATTGACTGGAAAGAAGTCTGTATGGGCGTGGGACGTCGAGAACGATATGAATTCCTGTGAGTGAAGAGGGCACTTGTTACAGCCTCTGTCCTTGTGCATTCGGATTTGTGATGAGATTTCTGTATGATTACTGATAGTGCAACGACTAGCTTAGCATTAGTTTCATTTAAGAGATTTAAAGAGAATGGGATGGTAGTAAGGAAAACAATTGCCTTCAGAGGGTGCATGTTATCGGAATGTGAAAAGAACTATTCTGTTACCAAGTTGGAGGTGCTCACCATTGTGTGGGGCTCCCAGAAATTGTCCTATTTCTTAGATGAACGAAGGACCCGATTCCTAACAAATCACAAGGCGTTGAAGTATTTTTAACTGCAGGAATAACGAACGAGAGACTGGCGTGATTGGTATTCTACCTTCATCAACTTAAGTTCGCGAGTGTACGTGTACCGCTGTCAACTAACGTAATAGCAGACGCTCAGTAGCGCTTGCCAATTGGTTTGGGTGACAGTAAGGAGGAGGAACTGGAAGAAAAGCATTACAGTCTTTTCTAAATAAAGGAGGTAGGGTTTCAATATTATTTAACCACTTGAGTGAAGGACATAGCAAGAGAAGAAGGTATGTCCCCCCGCCCCCTTCTAGAATTGATGGATAATATAGAAAGACGGAACAGACTGCCGTTCGGCACTGTTACCTGATGAGTAAGGGAATCGAGTTACACGAACAGAATCTGGAGGAATCACTCCGGTTCTTATTTACACCAGGCGAAATAGTAAATAAGCTGACATGAACACCCACATGAGTCATGCCAACTTCGGTCCAAGAAACTGTTTTATGAAGATGTCATTCCCCTGTTATTTCAATAACATGGAGCAGAGAATCCGCAAGGTCTTGGCAATCTGTAAACCCAGGCGGGGAACCAAACCTTCCGTAATAACGAGGAGTGGATCCTGCTACATCTTGGGTTTCATGAAGCTGACATCGAAATTCGTGAACTTGTTTCCATTGTGGAGAGCTATGACAAGTTGGTACCCAATGCATTTTAGAAAGGTTTCATAGGGAAGGTGGGAGAAGTAAGTTGAGAAAGTGATTTTGGAAAACGGGTCACAGTTTGAGTCCTGGATATGGAAGGCAAGTTTTTATTTATTTATTTATTTAATTTCTGCCAAGCATAATTCTATCAGAATGCGGGAATTGTACGATGTAATTTTAATACTCAGTCTATCAAATGTAGATTTGGAAAGTATGAAGTATAATGGGGATAATGACGTAAAATTAAGAGATTGCAAACTTTCAAGTTTTGTCACGATTATTGAACAAATCAACTGACAAGTCAAAATCTGCTACTTTTGTGCATAAACGAATTTGGTAAATACGTTATAACCACAATCGCTAAGGTGAAGGAGGTGGGTAGTTTTTACTTAAATCTCGAACATGTTTTACTGAAACGTGTCCAGTTTGTACTTTCGACAAAATAGAGGTAAGGTTGTAATTGTAATGACAACACGTATGTAGATGTAGTACACGTTGACCGCAGACACTGGAATGGCGGACAGTCAGCAGGAAGAGCTGGTGATTGGGACGTCCTCGCAAGGGGGACTTCCTGAGCAGGGCCAGTAGCTGTGCATTGCGCAAGTGAAAGTGGATGAGCAGGCAGCGGGAGGGTGCTGAATGCACCTTCCAGGAATGGGTTATGCATGCAAACGGCTGGCCAACTGGAGCAGGCAATACGCACCACATTTGGTATACTGCAAGAAGCCACAGCATGGTCAGGTATAGCTCGTGCAGGATACGGTGGCCGATGGTCAGTAACCAAAGTGCTGGGCCAGTTCATTCGTTTGTTCAGAAGGGGAGACCGATATGTGTTTTCCGCCTATCAACCCGTCAGTGATGACAGAATAGAGGTGCACACGCTGCAAGATTTCTCATACCATTTTACAGGAGCTATTGGGTAAAAAAAATGCATTTATGCTTTGCTTATAGTTTTATATCGTGTTCTTGATAATGTGCCCATCATTTCGTTAATGGTCATAGTTATTGTGATATTTTCGTGAAAGTAAGATACTACGCGAAAATCGGAGAAGAGCGCAATGAAAATCTGAGGTCGCTATGATTTTGCGGTTGTTGCATGTTACATAATCTCTTGCTACATATGAAATTTAGGTAACATGTTGAATTTTTATTTAATCTTGGGTACAGGTCTCTATCACTCACCAATGTCGAGAAAAATGATCTGATGTAGCACACTCATTTGCTATCGCCAGCGATAAAGTCAGAGTGAAATATCCACAACATTCCTCGTATGTCACAAACGGTTTCAGATATCGAAACAAGATAAGGGCAAATGATAGGGTGCAAAGAGGAGAGTATTTCACCACATCGTAATTATGTAAAACTTCATTATCTACTGTGTTATTGCAATAACTACAGACCTTTTTGGTGAAAGAATGTAGTTTTTTAAGGGCCGTCGATAGCTGGTAAAACAGGAAATGCTATGGATTTTAGAACAACATGTGTGAAGACGTTACATGTTTTTTGTGCTAAGAATGTGTATTTTCATTAGCTGCTGACGGATTTTCCCTTAGTTCCGTATTTAATAAATTTAATGAATCAGTGTTTCAGAATTCTCTCGCAACTGTGTCTGCACAACATGTTATGGAGGTTAGACAATTTAAACTCCACTGTGTTTTTGCAAAAGAAGCGAACTTTGACATGGCAACCAGAGAAAGGAGTAGGTTTTCACGCTTCTGTGAAAGTGACCAAGGGTTAACAAACCAGGCGAAAATAAATCACTGCATTTTCGACAAAATTCTTTGTAGATACCAACGAAAGGAGAGGTGACAGTAGTTTTTTTTTTTTTTTTTTTGAATAGTCACCATGCAAGTGTGGGCGTGGAAGGGCTGCACTTAACATTTACAAAAAAATATGAGTATACACTTCAGTTTAGAACGGCACTTCCCCTCCAGCCCTCGGTATTTCCTCTACAGCGCTCTGAGCGACTCCCCACCTCTGTCGCTCTCTTCACACTCCCTAGCGGACTGCGCGTCTAGCGGTCATGGCGTTTTTCATGCACTTTAGGGATGGTAGCCAGAAGGCCACAGCCAAAGAGGGTAGCAGCAGAAGAGTGTCTGTTTGTAACACCAGGCCAGCATAGTCTATGCACTTTGAGGATATCTCCGTAGACCACTTAGACGACTGTGAGGGATCATCCATAACTTTAATACTATTTTCTGGGCATTCTAGCGCGGGATGGGGTCTGCTTATGGCGCGTAAGACCGAGGTTATCAGCAAACAATCTGCAGCACTTCGTAGGACTGTATTGTAGACAGCAACTGTCATTTTTCTTCTCTACAAGGCAGACATCTGTATTCTAGACCATCAGAGAAATCCCGATTTTGTTCTAGGCGCTACAGTCTGGAACCGAGCGATCGCTACGGTCGCAGGTTCGAATCCTACCTCGGGCATGGATGTGTGTGATGTACTTAGGTTAGTTAGGTTTAATTAGTTCTAAGTTCTAGGCGACTGATGACCTCAGAAGTTAAGTCGCATAGTGCTTAGAGCCATTTTTGAAATCCCGATTTTGTCATAACCTGTGGACGGAATACCGCGTCCTGTAATCCTGTCAATTCCGTCCTACTCTCCGTGAGAGTAAAACTAGCATCTAGCTGTTGACAACACGAGAAGCAACTCCACGCCAATGATGTCGTCATCTGGCCTACACACCAAGGTAGAGCCACGAAGTGCAAATTTTCTCTCTGAGCAGTGACAGCTAGGTTTAGTGAAATAATAAAAGGTATGGCGCCAAATAAAGATTTACATCCAGCGTGATTCGTGATTTTGTGACACTGCGGCAACCTTGACACTAACGGGTTTCGGACTACACAACCTTACGTGCGAGAGAGGGCTCTGCAAAAGATTATGGACTTTTCGAAACGATCTCAAGAGGCAAAGGATAACGCTATTAGTGGTGAACGAGGACAGTCAGCTCCGTCATACGAACTGATCCATCGCATGAATAACCCGAGTCTCTGTGTCTGCAAGTGTCATACGAGTGCTAAACTAAGGTGCGCTATAGTGGGACGAAAACACGTCAGAAACAAAACTACTAAGTGTTTTGTTGTCGCAGTGTAACATAGTGGTGTTATCTGTTTCAGGAAAGATTTTTTAAACAGACAGGAGATTTGCTGATTGTGTAATGTGCAAAACGAACGTATTTTATTGATTTTATGTTTTGTTAGTGTTACCAAGTTTCGTATTGTTAGACCCGAGTTTCTCCCGGGGTACGACTTGTTCAGACAACTTAGGCAATGCAATAGGTCGACGTCTTGGACATCCGCCGGTATTTCGACAGGAAATCAGCCTGTTACTTTCAAGGCAAAATTGTAGCCGTTGAGTCCTGTGCAAGGAAATATAAAACCTCGGCTCGCAGACAAATTCCGGAAGGAAAACGCAAACACCGCTCACAGTAGACACCAGCGTCATCACAAAAACAAAATATGATCTATGTCAGAAGTTATCAACAGTAAAAATTTCAGAACACTGGGTGACGCTGCATTAACACCGTACTGTCTTTTGGTAAGACAGTGAGCAGGATTCAACACTGAATTTAAGCGGAAATCTCCGTATCTGCCTACAAGATTACTTACTAATTAAATTTTAACTGCCTCCTTAATGACACTATCCAAATTAGCTGGAAATACATGTCCGAATCTCCGTGTTGTTGTATTCCAAAGTGTGATCGAAGACAAGACAACGTTCTGCAATAGCCGATTTGCTCGATGTTGTTCGCTTGTATGACGCTCATTCTCAATAAATCGGTCCTCCACGGTCCTGATAGTTTGACCAATGTATGACTTGCCACAACTGCAACACACTCGCCTTACGCAAACCAAGATCATCCTTAACAGAAGGTAAAACCTAAAAGGACCGTAATCTGGGACGGAAGTCCCAAAATGCATTCCACATCATATTTCAGCAGAATACGATCATTCTTACGACAAATGCTCCCTGTTAGAAAGGCCGTAGATATTCTTGCCAACTTGGTCTCATCACTCACCCGGTGCACGGTTGGTCTATAGGGTAACGTACGTCCGATCTGTCTTTCGCTATATTCTTTCTGAAGAAAGATGACCACAGGATGGGTTAACTGAGTTGACAAACTCTCAGTGTCTGTAATGACGAGAATCCTGTGAACCATTGTATACGGTGAGCAGGATGGTGACAACCATCAGCCTGTAAATACAGGTCGGTGTGAGTGGGTTTCCTATAAACAGCGTGTCCCCCATCAGCCTTCCTCCTCACCACACATCAAGGAAGTGAAGGAAGTCATCTTCTTCCACCTCCATCGTGAAACGAAATTGGGTTGGACTGAATTCAGGTGTTTTAAAATTTCTCAGTGCCAAGAGCCCTAACAACAAATGTATCGTCTACATATCGGAACACGTCAGTTTCAAAGCTGTCGACTTTCATAACACGTTCCTTGAAGTCTTCCATACACAAATTTCCAATAACATGTGACAACCGGCTTCCCATCGCAACTCCATATGTTTGCTCGTAGTGCTGATCATTGAATAAAAACTAAGTGGAAGTTAACACATGCCGTAATAGGTTAGGTAATTCAACACTAAACTCAATCTCACTGAAGTTGGTCGAATCAGACAGAGGAACACTAGTGAAGTAGGCGACCACATAGAAGCTTACTAGAATGTCGGATACATTCAAACGTATTCCCTCTAATCGACGTCAGAAAACCGCTGAGTTCCTAATGTGATGCCCACACCGACCTACTGGTGGGGTCAACAGAGTAGCAAGGTGTGTTGCTACACGATGTATCGGAGCACCAATGTTACGATCGGAAAAAATGGAACTACTTCTTTGTAAATCTTTGAAAGGCCATATAACTTGTGGCTACCGTATGACTTTCCTAATCCGATGAGACGAAAAGCGGAAGAGCTCTTTTGGAGAGGAAAGAACGCATTTTCCCCCAAGTGTTTAACCAAAAAAATATGAAGAGTTGTAAGATGCAGTATTTAAAAGTACTTCACAGAATGGTCAAAGGCTCTAAATTTCTTGTGTGCCATGTTCAACCAAAAATTATATAAAGTGTGTAATTTCCTGTATTTATGAGTAAATGTGTTTACAGGGTTCATGAAAATATCGAAACACTTTGAATATATTTACACCCGAATCATCCAAAAAACTTGCGTTTTGTGAAAGTACTGAACAAGTTGCACAAAAGAAAACTCTGGTATTTTTTACACCATATTTTATCAAAAAAATTACGTAAAAGTGATTTGGAGTTTATCAAAATACTTCATGAGTGGTTCAAAAGCATCCAAACGCTCTAAATTTCTTGCATCATATTCAGAAGTATTGATCCAAAACTTGCATGAAAAGCTCTATTTCTGTATCACAGATGCTGCAAAGCGAAACGAAGCCTCATATTAATTATTTCTTACATATGAATTGTTATATGAGACTTTTTAAGTGTCATAAGGTAGGTAGGCAGACATCGGCAAGACCGAACTCGTTGAGTGAGTGTTCTCATTGTTCTGACAAGTTACGTCTTGCCGAAATCCAATGCAGTTGATTCTAGGCCCTGCGTAAAAAAATACACAAGCCGCACTACGAAACACACATGGGCATTATTGCTGACATACGTACAGTTTAAAATGCACTTGCCGATCAGAAGAAACAATGTTAATCCCATATCAAGAATCGTCTCTCACTGCTCATTCAGTTCTCGCTGTTTTACACATATTTTGGACTTTGAAATGACGAAGGAAAAGAAATAACACAAGTTTATTACAAAATTCTCATTGAATGGAATATTCATTCCTGTGTTAATTCATTAGTTTTGATGCAACTGAATTAAATAAAGACGCTATTTAAGGTATGTGTACTTTGACTGAAAATATTTGGGAATGATATTGCCTGTCCTTCTGTCACTGACATCGTATATATGAAATTAAAGTTGGCAAAAATTGTTTTGGTGGAAAGAAGAGTTGTACAATGACAGGTCCGATTATACCAAACAAAAAGAAATTCAAAACGTTCGGTCTGGGATCGATGTTAATAAACTGTAAACTAGAACTCAATATAAACAGGTCACAGAACACATACATCAGGTCGCTGAATCTTGATACCTCGGTTTTGTTCCCGATACGTCGAGAGAATGGTGACACAGAGAGAGTTATATTAAATTTTCAAGATTAAGAGATATCTCTCATGGGGAATCACAACTTCATGCTGAAGCAGTATCCGTTATGCAAGATAAATAATGAAAGCTGCTTACAGCTTGAAAAGGAATATTTTCTGTGCTGAATTTCAATTGTCACCGAAGGTATTGTAATAAAATTTGTGACATTTATATTTCCCTTACATGAGAACGGGTATAAAACATACTTCCCACTAACAGATAAAAACTAGTGTTCACTTATGCTATGTAACTTGTTCATAGAAATAGATATTTTCCAGAGATAAGATTCACTTCAAGTACTATTCCACGAAACTTCAAAATGCGAAATAAAATCAACTGCTGATTAATATCCCTGTCATGTTGATCTAATAACTACTTTCAGTGAAGAACAGAACATACCCTTTGGCTAATTATTTTAAAATCTCAATTGTTCTATGGCACAGTGTGTCTTCCACTTCTAAGATGTCTGTAAAAATGCATCACTAAGATAAGGAATGGAATGTTTACATCAAGTTCCACAATGTTAATTTTGTACCACACTTTGCGAAGGCAATGAATCCTCATATTAAATATTTCCACATATAAATTGCATGTATTACTTATGAAAATGGGATACACAGTTCAGTTATTTCACTACTTAAATAAATTATAGCTTAACCTAAGAGCATAATTCGAAATTCATCAGACGACTTAAAAATCTCTTCGATAGCATTGAAAAACTTACATAAGTACTATTGCTGATCTAACTTACAGCTTATATTGCCATTGTCGATGAGAATTATGAAAATAATGTTATTCACATGTCAAAATTGGTCGAATGCTTGTCCAATATCGAAGTCAGTCAAACGTTATAGTGCTCCCATGCGAGTATAACATCATCTTCGAATCCCAATAGGTGTCAGCTTTCGCTGTTGCATACTGAAAACTGGAGGAAGGAAAATAATTGTATTTCTTCCATAGTCTCTGTAATCTATTACAATGTGACTGTCTGGAAAATGACCTGTGGTTAGTAAATCAGATAGATGATGTCATATATTATGAATGTCTGCTACTGGGGAAAATGTATTCCTTTCATTCCCTACATAATACATTATAATACTGATACCTCAACAAAGCAAGCTAAACTGAGAGAGACGTAGAAGAGGATATTCTTTTCATTACCTTTCGCCTCTAACATGTGCACACAACACCGAAGTAATTACATTCAACATTCCCACATCTCCCTCCGCCTCATCGTCATATCCAGTAATTTCCATCCGTGGTTTATACACCTCAGTCTATTCTCCCCCCCCCCCCCTTATCTCTCTCTCTCTCTCTCTCTCTCTGTCTCTCTCTCTCTCTGTGTGTGTGAATACAGTTTTGGCCCAACAAATGGCATCCAGTGTACATACAGAATACCATGTAGGGTCCAGTACCATTATTCATCTGGGTTATACACTCTTGTAAGCAATCTGTCTCTCTCTGTATTGGTTACACTAGAGTTTTCCCTATGAGAGACACCTCCAGTAGCTGACATCCGAAGTAGCTAAAATTGTCCTTCTGATTTACACATCACAATGAATTTTGCAAGAAGCAACATTTTAATAAATTTCAGAGAGAATGAAAGGAATACAGTTCCCTACCTCCACCCTCCAGCAACTCAATTTCCTTATTTAACCGCAGAAGATGACAACATTTTTAACTGAAAAGATGAAGTTAATAGCACAGCATAACATCACTATAATGTTTGGCTGACTTTGATTCGGATGGATTTTTGACAAATTCAGACATACAATAACTTCGTCTACTTTGCTAATTCTGACTGACTAGTGCACTTTAGACGTCAGTTAGCTCAGGAGTAGTGCTCACGAGTGTTTTACAATGCACCTTGCATATCAGATCACGTAGGGCTGAAAGTCAAATGCACTGCATGTCAGTAGGACAAAACTTGTTGGAAAAATGCTCACTGTGCAATTTCATTCTTGTAAAAAATAGTATAACTGAGCAACTTACAGTGCGGTCTGTATTTTTACCAGGTTTGCGCCCCTCCTCCTTCCCCTCATGGCATCATACAACGTTGAGAAGCTTCTCCCACAACACCCTGACATTATAGGCAAATTTACCAACGAGTAAAATGGTAGAACCAAACAACGAAAACTCCAGGAAGGTATTATGACACAGACAGTTGATACCATTCAGCGGAGATGCCGAATTGAAGGTAGGCACAACAGAAAGACTGTCAAACTAAGCTTTCTGCAAACAGACCTTCATCAGAATAGACAAAAAACACACCCACCCACACACACAATCACACACACACACACACACACACACACACACACACACTCGCACACACATACACACACACACACACACACACACACACACACACACACACCCACACACAAAGCCAGACTCAATATAAAACGGTAAGAAAAAAAGTCCAAAACGATCACTTGTGCTAAGTACAGAATTCAGAATGGTGGACCTACGAATATGAGTGTCAATGGCATAGCTCCCAGTTTTGCCCATCCCTTGGGCATCAAAATTCAGTATGGTCCTCCCTAGGGTACCGATGCAGTCTGCATAGTTGTCAGATTTTCCAAGCTCTATGACCTCAGAATCCAATATAACTGATCTGCTAACACACGTGCAGCCTTCAGGGTTGCAAGGTTTCATGTTTAGAGTCCTGTATTAAGTGTTAAAAGCTGGAAAATTCCAAACTTAATTTTTTTATCTGACATCACAGATCCTTCAAGAAAACGTAATTTAAAACTATTTTTTTTCACCTGACATCATAAACATCTTGCACTCAGTTTAAAATGATGGTAAGATCATAATTTCAAATTTAAAATAGCTATAAATTCCAAAATTCACTTATCCTGTTAAATATAGCAGGAAGCACAGTGGTGAAAACAACTTGCACCTGGTTGTAAGAACTAGGCTAATAGTACTAAGTTTTAAATCATATTGCTCACTTGTACAATTTTCACTAATGACAAACATTTACTTCTGCATTGTGTGTGTAACACAAGACATGAATGGAGGAGCCATGTCTTTATTTAAATATTATCCACACCATTCAGGACTGTGCTTTCATGGTCCAGTGCAGCTCTGTGTCGCTGCTGTGATGAAGATAGTTACGCCAATGGGAACGACCATGTGAGGGTCACAGCTCCTATAATTTCAGCATTGGTGACTCCTTCTATTCTGTCGACGAGTTCCTTGAAAAATTAAGCTGATTCTTGTTGTATTGATGTCTGCGTCTACTTAAACTAATGGACTGTTCGGGTTCATAAAAATATATTTTATCTGTTATTACTTTTGCGTTGTAATTTCATGTGCTGACACGTTCCATGACTTTGGAGATTCGCTTCTCTGTTTGGTCCTGCGAAACTTGACGTGTAAATAAAAAAAAATCACTCAAGTCAAGGACCAACCACACCCGCCCACTCACTGCATCTTGTCAGCTCAGAGGCTTACTGCAATGTGCTGCTTATAGCGCAACTGTGCTTTCATCATGCTGACAGCTCGAGTATCAGATGTTAAGTGTGGACAGTCTAATTGGTCCTTACCACACTCTATGTGGTATTACAGGCCACCAACTATATATTTATGTTCTCCTTCACAACGTGTGAATGAACTGGCAGGATGGTGTTCCATGCCATGCAAGTGGAATGTGGGCAGATACGAGTTACCTACTGAATGATATGGGTGCGCACCACTATCACACTTGGTATGCTAAGGCTACACGATTTTATACTTACCCCTGCCTAATTTATAAATTGATGGCGCCCTGACACGAGGTTATGGGCTATGCATCAACAGACATTCATTTGTTGAGGTGACAGCTGACATCACCACGGTCATTGCACAACTTGTAGGTGCAATAACACTCACTAGAGGAATGGATGAAACTACTTTTGAGCCAGAACTTTCTTTTACATTATGAATAACACGTTTGCTAAGAACTCTTCAATCCATCTACAAATTTAGTCTCATATTCTATAATTTTTTCGTGTTGCGACAGTGCAGAACTCCATTGAAGACAATATCAACCAAGACGCTTGTATCTTGTCCCTTTATGGTCTCGTGGAGCGGGTTGAGTTCCACACAATCATTTTTTATGTAATGACTCTGAAGCTGTCTCCAGCAGGGGAACAGGAATCGTGTAACACGAAGAATTCACTGACCCCAGCATGTGGCAAGCAGCCTCAAAACACAGTGGCAGCAGGGGTGACATCATGGGGCTAGAGGTCAAGAGCTCACAGTGTGTGGACAGCATTGTCCACTCTGGCCATGGATGCTGCCAGCTATGGAAAGCTGATGACCAGGGCATACCAATTGTACCATATACTGTGTGTCAAACAAGCACCACCCGTTCTGCATGAAGCGTGTGAAGTTCTTCAGAGTCACACTACAGCTAGCCGACATGAGAACAGCTAATAGCATTGAAGTCCACCCACTGGAAGGGAAAGTGGGTGGCAGCAGCTGCATACCCCCATGATGATGGATGATGGTTTGGTCTGTGGGCCTACTGGTTAGAGCACTTGGAAACCCAGCCACAGACCCCCATCAGCTTTGACTAAGATGTTGGCACTGTGGCTCACATCTGTTGTGTCTCCACATGGGACTGCTGCTCCATCAATTATTGTACTCAGTTATACAAGCAGACGGTAGGTCCTACCTCCAGGCTGGACGGCTGCAAACAGATTAGATCCCCCACCAGAACAAGAGTAATATTTATAGAGGATTGGTGCACGTACTTTGCAACTGCAAGGTGACAACGTCAGTTGGCCTCCTTTTCTTATCGTCGTCACAATCATGGGATCCCCCTCTCCCTATACTGTCATCCTGCTGGATTTGCGCCTTGGGTGCCCACCTCTCATCGTGTGTAGCAATTATCTCTGTCTTTTGGCCACATTACCTCCAATATCTGTGGTCCTTCCTTGTTGCCATACCGCCAAGAAGTTATATTCTGACATGCTTTGCTCATCTCTTGACCTATAAGCTATTATTCAGTGGAATGTCCCCCCCCCCCCCCCCCCAGCTCGTTTAACAAATTTGTCTCGGACTTAACGTGAAGTATCCTTGGAAAAAGTCTAGACAAAAATTTACAAATGAAAAGTTCACATTACCCATTGTTTTTCTTCTTTTTCAAATCGAGCTCGGACCTCAAATTGCTCGGTTCTGCCTCTGTTTTGCATCGTTGTTCCTTAGCATTGATCTCACTATTCAACATATCGTATAACTATTTATTTCTTGTTAGTCGTCACTTACAAACTAGCATAATCGCTTCTTAAAATATAGCTCACACACACACACACACACACCCTAGTTTACAAACTCACTCAGTTGTTACTTAATAAGTACCGGTAGTCCATTACTCTAACTCTCAATTAATTCTAACTTCTTTTTTCCTTCACATAGATATTATTCTATTAAATAATCATATCAAAAACTAGTAAAATAAAAGAACCTCTTCCTCCTCAGCAAATTATTCTACTGCAACCAGTTTATTCCCACATTCTGCAGGGGCGGTGCCAGCTTGCAATGGCCACGACCCAGCGATATCCGGCGGTTATCATTCATCATGGCCTGCCACGAGGATCATTGACGGCGAGTTTGGCGGGTACTAGCCAGAAAAACTTGCGAATGGCGTCGACGACAATCATGATGATACATTGCCACCGTGTGTATGTGGTAATGAACCAACATACCCGACAAAGAACCTTTCCATTCCCTATTAAAATGTAACAGACCATTCTTAGTACTGTTATCAGGTTTGACTGCCTTGTATTCTTCACACTCACCCACAATCCCCCTCAGACCTCCATGTAGACTGGATCATGTAAGGTGTTCGCCAACATTCGTAAAGGTCTTACATAAGCCCAAGTACCCTCCTGCCCGAACAGTGTAGGTACCAGAAACCTGTCAGAATCAACTCTGTTCGTAGGAACCACCTTTTGTCAACACTGGTCAGGTATCTTATAAGGCCCTTATTGACAATACACCCCAGCCCCTGCTCGTAGGCCACAAGCCATTCCTTCACTGTGGAATCCTTGCCTTCTCCCTGATACTGCTATATAGTTTCCATCCCTCTCCCCTTCTTCAAAGATATAGATGAGTGCATCCGCGATCTGGTTGTCCAATCCTCTCACATGCCACATGGTCAATCGGAAAGTGGATATCCTAACCACCTACCACGCGATCCTTCCTATTTTCTGAGAATGGGCAACCACCTATCTCAATTATCTGTCTCGAGTGACATCGCTATCAATTAAATATTAAATTGCTAATATGGGACTACAAAGCCGCCTTGATGGATTTAATTGATTAAATGACATCTTGTGTAGCTGTCTAAGATATTAGATGAGGTGTGTGTGCCTATGTGATTTACTAATTTCAAATTCTTCTTTGGTTGGCACTGATACTGTGTCTCACTAAATTTGTATGTGAATCAAAGAACCTTCTATAACTGCCCAGTGTGGCAGTTTCCCTTAATCTTAATAGTGTTTATTCTGAATAACTGATCAGTTTTAATTTTCCTCGATTGGCTTTTATTGCTGCCTTGGTATATTTTTAATGAACGTAAAGAAACAGTTACTGTTAGTTAATGACCCCTTTCAACAGCTGCCATGACTGGCTTTTGTAATGTTGCTTTTAATCATCCAGTGTTTATCTTTTACTGGTATTATAATAAAGTACTGTGAACGAAATGTGTGAGAATTTCTCTTTACATCCTGTGGTCTTGCGCTCCCACTCAGCAGTCTACCGTGCGGTGCAAGGTTTCACTTGTAGCAAAGCGTGTTTGTTCTCTGCGGCAGCCCATAGCGTACTTTTCTCGAGCACTGTTAACGGTTTTAGTTTTAGTACTTTAGTAAATTATTTTGTGGATATTCTACAGTTTCATTGTTGTTGCACAGTATAGGTGTCCACATCATGGAGGCTACATGGCTCTTGGTAATCTGAAACGCAAGAAGTTCACTTCTGAATTTCAGATCAGGGGCAGTCTGGAGAGGCAAGTGTAACCAAATTCGCTGCACGCCTACAGGACGCATTCCAATGCCCGATTTTCATCACGGATGGCAATGTGGGTGAGGTAGGTGTGATCATTAAGTTAATTCTGGGTACCAAGTAATATTTGGGGGGCATCTAGCTGTGGGCGGTCGTGGGACATTCACTCGCTTGCGTAATCCAATCATGCGTCTGTTTCAGCGAGTTGATAAGCTAGGAGTTTCAGAAGGGGGGGGGGGGGTCGTGGACCTTTTGTGAATTTCAGTTAATTTGAAGCCTAGGCCGATGCTCTTGGTGTGGTTCACGATGAAATCGTGCAGCCGCTGTACCCCTTAGTCCGGAGTATGTTAAGCCAAATGGTTGCTGACGTATTGCGTGGTTAAGGAACCCTGGGTGATATGTGGACAAGTGTGATTAAGGTAGGGTACACACAGTGGCTCGGTCAGGAGCTCATTCTGCTATACCTTTGCGGGTGCAGTCCTATGACAAATGTTGGAGCAAGGAGGTAGACATAACTGAATGGAAAGCAGTGGACAATATAATAGAGGGGATTAAGCGAACCGAAAAGCCCCGCCTTACTATTTCGTCACGACCAACCACAGTTCGTGAAGTAAAAGGACTAGTATCAAGGATAGAGGGAATTCGTTTCGCTGATGAGAAAATGGATATCGAAGGAATGTCTCCACATACAGTGAGTAATCAACGAATAGATATTGGACCAAAAACGGATGTGTCATCCTGCAGATAGGTTTCTTTTTAGTGTCCTGAGTCAGGTCGTTTTCTAGAGAACAGTTGGGTTAGAAAGTGTTCAAACAGCTGACGTCAAGGGCGGGTCACCAGAAGTGGGGTGTGACGCATCCCGAATAGTGCAGCCGCATCTGAGTAGTTGGCGATATGGGGCTTCTCTTCACATGTGGACAACTCAGTTAGGAAGCAATTTTTTGTTTGCTCGATTCTACGAGTAGTTATTTCCTTATGGATTATGATTTGTACTTAAAGTACCGGGAGATATATCTGCTTCATCCCTTAAGGGAGTCCCAGCAGCTATGTCGAACCGCTAACGGACAGATATTAATGAGTTGTCATGGCCGATTCAGTTAAAAGTGGCAAAGGCATTACGCACCAAAGTTATTCTGGAGTTTGTATTAATTCAGGGTAGGGGTTTGATCCTCAACTATCGGGATAAGTCATTTGCATTCAAGTTTTGTCCTGGGAAACAGTTCCGATTATGTAGCTGTCAAGGCACATGGAACAGTGCGTCAGCTGTAGGCACCAAGTTAGATGTGCGTCATTTGGCCTCTGCCCAGGCAAGTCAACTGCCGGAAGTGCTCCGTTAGTTTCCTAATGTGCTAACCGACAATTCGGGGTCACGTCAAGGATTAGATATAAGACCCAATTAATGGACGATATTCCTATCTATCTGCCGCTGTAGAGGCTCTTACCACCAGAAATGAACGCGCTATGGGAATTAATTGATAAAATATTACTGGATAGTGTGATCTGACCTTCGACTTTGCCATACGCGTCACCCATATTTTTGGTCCCAAAAGGACAGCAGCAGGTGTACCACCCAGTAGAGGATTAAGAGATCCACAAAAAGAAATATCACTGTGCATCTGCTGGTCCTCCACATTTGTTTTGCATGGTTTTCTGTGAGCCGGTGGTTCACTGTGCTGGATTTGAGCTACATGTACCACAAGATTCCTTGCTGAAAGACTTTAAGCAGGCAACAGCCTTCAGCAACGACTGGAACCTGTTTGAATTTAACTGCGTCCTCTTTAGCAGTTGCAATTTTGTCGAATCTATTGGACAATGCGTCGGGGGACCTAAAATTTAGGTGTGTTTCAACTACTTGGATGATGTGATTGTTCATAGTTCCATGTTTGAGCAACATCTGTGGCATCTACGGGAGGACGTAATCTACTTTCGTGGAGCAGGGTTGACGTTAAGGCCTATCAAGGTCAATGTAGCGCGGGTCCAATATCCTTCCTGCGATACTTGGTATCGGCGAACGAAGTCCATGTCGATCTGTAGAGGACGAAAGATTTACAGGAAGTTCCCTGCTCCTAAGAACAAGAAAGGGGTGACACAGTTCAAGGGGATAGGAAGTTTTTTTTTAGTATGTTCGGCCCAAACTTCGCACATCTGGCAGCGCCACTAAACGACTTGCGGAAGAAAGGAACGGTCTGAATCTGATTAATCGAGGATGGTAAGGGCACAGTATGATGGTGACAGTATCAGGGAGTTATGGTGCCAATGTGATGGAAGCCAGTGACTGTATCATACAGGGCATCCACTTTGTTACAGAGACGCTTTGCCTTCTCTCGAATGGGCGTCTTTAGAGTTACCATGTTTACTTCCTCGTGGAGGGTAACAACCTTCTTGAGGAGAGGGGCATGCAGGCTCCACTGATGCAACCTATTCTACAGGCGCTGAAGGGTCTTCATCCGGTAGGCACTAATCGTGGCACATGCACAGAGGAACCGTAGAAGAGGGAACGAACCAGTACAATCGGTTTCTAACTTCAGTTCCCTACTGTTGAAGAGTGGGTACAACGCTTTTAACAATTTCTGTTTGTTTTTTTTGGGTGACGTATTCTGCATGTCGATTGAAGAGCAGTTTTTTATCCGTCCAGACATCTAGATATTTTATATCCAGGGAGCATGGGACATGGACGTCTGCAATAATGATGTTGTCGTGGTGGATTGAGCACCGTTTAGCGAAGTAGACTGCTGTAGTTTTGGTAGCACTGAGGGTAATCTTGCTTGAACGATACCAGATGACTGTCACTTCCAACTGCCTCTGGATGCGAGCAATGTGCTGGTCTGTGTTGTGGCCAGGCGTATAGAACGCTGTATCATGGGCGTATTGTGCCAGGTTGCAGTGTGGGATGACTGGTATATCATTAACATAAATGTTAAACAGGATAGGAAACAACACAGAGCCTTGAGGAGACACAGAGCATTGGAGACAGACGGGTAGACATCGACATGTGAAGTAAGATCGAGCGTTTTCCTTGCTGAGGAACCAAGAAGGTTCTGTCGTGGAGGAAATTATCCATTATTTTGATATAGATATCTGGTATGGTCGTCTGTGTCAGCAGTTTGTACACAATATTGTCGTGAAAAATCTTTTAACACGCGTTTTGGAGGTCCAGAAAAACCGCTGAGTTGACAGAGCTGAAGTCCTTGCTGACATGTTCTGAAATTCTAAGAACGTGGAGTTCGGCCGACAGGTGGGAGGCGAATCCTAACTGTTCTGGACGGATTGTCCCAGCTGCAGCCAAGGTGTGCCAAATGTGGTGGAGAATCAAAGATTCTAGGACCTTTGCCATGGTATTCTGAAGGCTAATGGGCCGATTGTTAGTAGGAACCACAAAATTCTTTGAGGCCATGGGGATGACAATCAGTTTGGCCTGTTTTCTCTGTACAGTGAAAGGCCAGTTAAGAGACAGTAGTTCTGGATGCCGGTAAGGCCAGTGGCTTGTGCAGGAGCTGATGGACATATTTGTTTAAGATGCCATCCAAACCTGGAGCCGACTACTCATGCTTCTGCAGGAGGATCCGCTGGACTTCTGCCAGTGACTAATGGTGAGTGGCAGTAAGAGTTGATCTTCGTCTGAAAGTGGTAACGGACGCCAGAGTATCATGTTCATCCTGGAGTTCGTTAGGTGTAAAGTCTTGGACATACAATTGGTTCTGGGCCTCAAATTCATCGGCCAGTCTATCTATTGCATGGATGGCTATCCATTTTGTAGGTGCGATGATTGGTCCTCACTATGGAGTACTGTAGTACTCAACAACACCTGGTTCTGATTTATGTTGGAGGAGAAAGGCGAACATCTTGTCCTTCAATTGTTCTGTTTTCCAATTGGCGAGGAAGTGACAGAATTTACACTGGAGATGTCACATGCGCTGCTTATCCCAAGGGTCATGAAACTGCTTCCACCAACTGTGGTAACAGTTCTTCTGGATTTTTTTTTTTTTTTTTGCGCAATAGGGGAGGGGGTTAAAGTCCAACAGATAATGGAGACAGAGGTCTTCACTGCCTTCAGGATTTCCATTGCTAGGTAATCATCAGCACTAATAAAATTGGCAGGCATTGTCAGGTCAGGGTTTTGCCGGGTCTTGTTGCTCAGGATCCTGAAAAATTTGACCCTATCCATGATGGTCAAGGTAAAACAGACGTTCAAGGACAGAGCGACATCAGTAAGATGCAAGAAATGTGGCCATGGTCAAACGCAAGTTCATGGAGTGTTTCCAATGAAAACTGTAACGCAATGTTATTAAAAATGGCCACATCCAGAACCTCCAGCTCGCAATCGGAGTGAACTGGTATGTGGGAGGAAGGTGGAGGATAGACCAACAATGCCAGAGGATCTTCCAGTTCAAGAAATAGTCTGTCCTTGGGATTAGCAATACGAGAATGGCAAACTGGACTCTTGTTGTTGAGATCTGGCCTAACATAGAGTCTGTCAATTGCTGTCAATGTATGGAGGTCTGCTTCAAGGATTGGTAAAGCAGGTCTCAAATAAGCTGCAGCAGAAATAATTGCAGCAAGGCAGATAGAAACAGTGACCGTTATTGCCCCCATTGTTCTAGTGGTTGGAGAGCCTCATGATTACGGAATAATGTAGGAATACTGCATGCCCCCACACTGGCGATGGAGTCAGTCAGTGGAATAGCAAAAAATGTTGCAGAGACGATATTAGTCTGCGGGTTTAAGGTGGTTTTCTGAGACAGTAAAATGTTCACATGGTGGTCATAGACGAAGGTGTTCAGTTCAGTCTTCAGACGTTTAACACAATTAGCATTGAATATACAGACAACCATATTTCAAGAGGGCTGATGGTTGTGTGCTGTCCCATTCGCCATTGTAACAAAATCTGGCTGAGCCTTTCAACAAGGGCGATGATTTTTGTGAGCACATCTTCCGACTGACGGAAGTTTCGAGCTGTTTGACGAATGGCAGACGTGATGTGCAGCTACATGAAGAGGGAGAAGACTTGGAGGATTTCTCTCATGTCATCCCAGAAAGAAGCATCTGTCTCCACCACTGAGGGACTATCACAGGTAATCTGGTTGATCCTGTGGTGGGCAGGGATGGGTGAAGTGACTGGAGGAGAAGGTGCTGCAATGGAGGGCTGTGGCACTTCAACAGGTTGGCGTGAGGAAGCTGCAGACACTTTGTGTGGTGGGTGTTGATATTCATCACACCAGACTGATGAGCAGGATAGTTGCAGTGGCGAATGTAGTCATAGAGGACGGAGGTGAGGGGGCTCCTGTGTCACAGATGAATCAGCTGCCTGAACATCAGTGGTTTAATGGTCGTCGGATTTAGCCCTTAAGATGGGGAAGTGGGTGCAGTCCCACAATGACAGGGGTGGCTCATTCGTCCTTGGTTTCCTTCTTGGAGGATGGGAAGACTTCATCGCCGTCTGGTATATACGGCAACCCTTCCAAGAAGCCAGATGGTGAGGGTCATAAGTGGTGCCCTAACAGTGGGCACATGTGGGTTTCTCTGAAGTCGGGAGTTTCCAGTCCTGCGATTGATGTGAGCCAGCACAATTCACATACTGCAAAGTCAGTGAGCAGTAATTGCTGGTGTGTCACAAACGTTGACACTTATGGAAGATTGAGGGACCATTGCGGCCTTCATAAACATTTGTGCATATGAGCTACCTGATTTAGTAAATGCGTTCGACATCCTCTCTCCCAGTAAGGGAGAATACGTCGGTGGACATAGGGATTAACTTCCAGGTTTCAGGGTCCCTCTTGTCTTTTAGGTGGACCAAAGAATCCAGTAATCTGAGATGGAATAATTCATCCCTGACGCCCGTTCTTGTAACTTCGCAGGGAAGGTCTTTGATGACGAGTTTTGTTCTTTGGTCACCAGAAGCCTGATGAATGTAGTAGTCCATAGCCCTCGACTACACAAATTTGAGAACTTTGAGATAATCGTCCTTTGTATGAAGCAGGTACTTGACGTGGTCTTTCTTATAACGTGCCCACAGTTGATCTGCAATAAGGCGTTGCAGTTCAGTGTTCAATTTAATATAGTTCATGGGACTGTAATCCATGATAGGAGGGAGTTTCTCCTTCTTTGGTTTTCATGGCAGTGGATTATGTGAATTGGGGTCTGGAGGGGGATCCATGTCCTGTTCCCTGGCACCAACAAATGCGGCTGCTCCACGTGTGGAGGTATCAGACTCCGAATCCCATCCGTTGCGATTGGTGTGAGCAGAAGACAATTTTGACTTTCATCCAATAGGGGCGGGGGGGGGGGGGGGTCGGCAGGGTCCTGAGAAGGCCTGTTGGGCTGACGAGATAGTGTAGACGAAACAGAAACTGATGGGACATCCAGGTGGTGGTGGTTAGTTGTATCAATGTTGGCGTCGGCATGGCTTGACCATCACTGGGGGATGAGATCTATCACCAGACGGCCATGGGAGTCGTCTGATGACGAAGAGGAAGATCAGTCCCCCAGATGAGGCTGTGGACAGGGTTCACGTGAATCTGTATCACCATCAGTGCTTACTGGTGCTCGTGGCGGGAGACACAGTGCACTAGGTCCTTAGCCCGTTCGGTGGTGTCAATATCGGCGCCTCCAGTAGTTTGTGGGATGGCTGTTGATCGGCCGGTGTCATATTTCCATCTGAAGGCGGCAGAAGAGTCGGCTAACCACGGATTCCTATCCTTGGTCCTATTCATGGTTTGCATCGGCCCAACTAACATACCCAGGGCCCTGACAGACATAATATAATAACTCCTGCTGCCTATAAATCCACTGTAGAACGTGACAGAGACAGCAAACGACGGTCAATGTCGACTGACACTACTACTAAACAACACCGAGCAGAACTCGTGACCATAACAGACGACGCACATGCACTTGCAACTAAATAATGTCAGGGCACCAGCCTGACTTGCTTGAGGATACTCTTAGTTCACGGCATCTGGATTATAGAAAAACTTGATTCGGAAACACATGCACATTGGCGGCTGTCACAGAAACAACCTCTTTCGAAGTCTGTGCCCTCTGGAAACACTGTTCCATCTGTGGCATGCAGGTGAATGCGTAAAGGTGAAACTACACGTATGTCCTCCATCGGAATGCAGGCACGTATAGCTATAAACAAACGTCACGTGTCGCCAGACGCATCATCATGAATAAAATGTTTTCTATCAAAAGAAATTAGAGAGATCGCTCGGTCCCAATCCTCGTCCAGTAGAAAGCCACCGACACGATTTATAAGATTTTGTGCTAGGCGTATTTCGACAGAATCTTTAATTACTGAATCCCAAAAAGATCTCGTTGGGGACAAGATTTATGTGGCAGAATAATCCATACAGTGTCCTGTGGTAATACAATGCTTGCCATTCGAGGGCTGGATCCCCTCAGTTCCAAGTCGAGGAATAACGCTGCCTGGGCTACACTCAGGGTGTAATCGTCGCTCAGGAAGAGCCCCTGCCATTGCCGTCTGTCTGCCTACCTGCCGGCCGCTGTCGTCCTCTCGTCCATCTACATGCCGTCGCTGCTGTCCGCCGCCTGGCGTTCGCCACCGCCACCGCCGCCGCCGCCGCTGGCTGGTCACCACCTGGCGCTCGCCACCGCCGCCCAGTGCTCGCCGCCGCCGCCGCCGGCCCCTGTTTTAATTCCTTTCGCACTTCGACGACGACTGTCGCCAGGACACCTCCTCCAATCATTTACACCCCCCCCCCCATTACGACCATCATTCACACCTACCCTTCCTCTGCCTCCACTGTAACCTCTTCGAGTGATTCCTCTAGGCTTAACCCGTCTCATTCACCTCCCCTACTCACAGTCTCCTCCCCTTCTATCTTCTCCTCATCCCTGTATCCCTATCTTTATCTTTCCCCCTTCCTCCACATGCTCCACTAAAACTACTCCTGCTTCCCACACTCGAGTAACCACCCAATATGCCACAGTCGCCACCACAGAAACCCCAGCCCCATACCCAGTGCTGCCGCCTCACAAGAGGGTCCTGCCTCCCACCACCTCCCCATCCATCCACTCCCTCATCCATCCTCCCAGGCCACACCCACAAATAAAACCTCTCAAGCGCCCAGGTGGTGATGTCACCTCCACGCCCTCCTCCAAAAAAACACGCCTACTCAACTTGCCTCTGATCTCGCCATGGATACCACCCCTTCTCCCACCTGTCAGGAAGGTCGCAGTTCGTAGTAATAGACGGCAAATCATCGAGTAAAACTGAAGTGATATCAGGTGTTCCCCAGGGAAGCGTTCTGGGACCTCTGCTGTTCCTGATCTATCTAAATGTGTAAGTAGGCTCTTTAGGTTTTTTTATTGGTAACGCCATGTAGCGCTCTGTATGAAAATCACTGGCTGTGTTGTGTGCAGTCTGTGGCTGGTTGGCATTGTTGTTGGAATATTCGCCATTGTAGTGTTGGGCAGTTGGCTGTTAACAGCGCGTAGCCTTTCGCAGTGGGAGGTGAGCCGCCAGCAATGGTGGATGTGGGGACAGAGATGGCGGAGTTTTGAGAGCGGATGATCTAGATGTGTGTCCATCAGAGACAGTAAATTTGTAAGACTGGATGCCATGAACTGCTATATATATATATATATATATATATATATATATATATATAATGACTTTTGAACACTATTAAGGTAAATAAATTGTTTGTTCTCTATCAAAATCTTTCATTTGCTAACTATGCCTATCAGTAGTTAGTACCATCAGTAGTTTGAATCTTTTATTTAGCTGTCAGTAGTGGCCCTCTCTGTACTGCAGTAGTTCGAGTAACGAAGATTTTTGTGAGGTAAATGATACATGAAAGGTACAGGTTAGTGTTAGTAAGGATCTTTCTTTTGTAGGGATTATTGCAAGTCAGATTGCGTTGCGCTAAAAAATACAGGGCGTTTCAAAAAGAAAGAGCAGATTTCAAACATTTATTTCTCAAAAACTACAAATGATAGAAACACAATTCAAACGTTTCTTGTCAGAGAAAGGTTCAAAGTTTTTCAATGGTCCGCGCAGAAGTTCCATGCAAATCCGCAGTGGCGCTGGCGTTTGTTTGTAGGAAAATGGCGACGACACCACAGGAACGATCATTTTGTGTGCTGCAATTTGCAAAGTTAGAGTCCATTGTTGGTGTGCAACGTGCATTCCGCCGTCAATTCAACAAACAGCCGCCTCGTCATAAGCAAATTTATGAGTGGCATCACAGATTCGTAGAAGATGGTTGCATCTGCAAGCGAAAAAGCACGGGTCGTCCACGCACATCGGATGAAAATGTCGAGCGTGTCCGTGCAGCTTACGAAAGGAGCCCTAGAAAATCCACGACACGGGCAAGTCACGAACTAAACATGTCTAAAACAACGGTATGGCGCGTTCTGAGTAAGCGTCTGCACATGAAGCCGTACAAACTGCAGTTATTGCAAGCATTGCGTCCTGACGACCACAACAAAAGGTTCGAATTTTCAACTGCAATTCTACAGGACATGGAAGAGGACAATTTTGCCGAACGATTAATTTTTTCAGATGAATCAACGTTTCACAGTTCTGGTAAAGTTAATCGGCATAACGTACGAATTTGGGCGAGTGAAACTCCGAGGGACGTTATTCAACATGAAAGAGACTCACCAAAGGTTAACGTCTTTTGTGCAATTTCGGTAAACAAAGTTTATGGACCTTTCTTTTTCATGGAGAAAACTATCACAGGAACCATTTACCTGGACATGTTAGAAAACTGGCTATTTCCTCAACTTCAGGAAGATTCAAATCACTTCATCTTCATGCAAGATGGCGCCCCACCACACTTCTCTGAACCTGTACGACGGTACCTAAATAACACCATTCCAGGACGGTGGATTGGAAGAGCAGGAGCACAAGATCAATGTCATCGTCTGTGGCCTCCCAGGTCACCAGACCTTACTCCCTGCGATTTTTATTTGTGGGGGTACATAAAGGACTGTGTTTATGTCCCACCTATGCCCGCTACTCTTCAAGAGGTACGACATCGAATTGTTGCGGCCGTGAATTCGGTAACTAAAGACCAGTTGCGTCGTGTGTGGCAAGAAATGAGATACCGGTTTGATATTTGTCGTGTAACAAATGGTGCTCATATTGAGGTACAGTTTTGATATTTGTTGTGTAACATTTGGTACTCATATTGAGTGAAGGACCGTTGGAATTGTGTTTCTATCATTTGTAGTTTTTGAGAAATAAATGTTTGAAATCTGCTCTTTCTTTTTGAAACGCCCTGTATTGTGTGTCAGTTTACTGTTGATCAGTGTGGTGTCACCGCCAGACACCACACTTGCTAGGTGGTAGCCTTTAAGTCGGCCGCGGTCCGGTCGTATAGGTCGGACCCGCGTGTCGCCACTGTCAGTGATTGCAGACCGAGAGCCGCCACACGGCAGGACTAGAGAGACTTCCTAGCACTCGCCCCAGTTGTACAGCCGACTTTGCTAGCGATGGTTCACTGACAAATTACGCTCTCATTTGCCGAGACGATAGTTAGCATAGCCTTCAGCTACGTCATTTGCTAGGACCTAGCAAGGCGCCATTATCAATTGCTATTTATCTTGTGATGCATGTACCGTCAGACCGATGTTCACCAATTGTGGATTAAAGTTAAGTATTCCAGCAGCTACGTACTTTATTGGTTATATTAATTACCTTGTCCTGTTCCAGACCCAGCCTGCGTGAGCTTAAACGCGTGCCTTTCGGCTTCACCTCGTAGTGGCTTGGCTGTCTTGCCAAGTCACAACAATCAGAATAGGTAAAGAGTGAAATGTCTGAGTATGTTCAGTTAATGTACGAGTTTTACCAGCACAGTAATTCACTAATTTTTCTAAGGGGACGTTGCAAATGACCTGGGTGACCATCTGAGCAGTTCTCTTAGGTTGTTCGCAGATGATGCCGTAATTTACCGTCTAGTAAGGTAATCCGAAGACCAGTATCAGTTTGCAAAGAGATTTAGAAAAGATTGCTGTATGGTGTGGCAGGTGGCTCTGTTGACGCTAAATAACGAAAAGTGTGAGGTGATCCACATGATTTCCAAAAGAAATCCGTTGGAATTCGATTACTCGATACAGAGTACAATTCTCAAGGCTTTCAATTCAACTAAGTACCTGGGTGTTAAAATTACGAACAACTTCAGTTGGAAAGACTACATATATAATATTGTGGGGAAGGCGAGCCAAAGGTTGCGTTTCCTTGGCAGAACACTTAGAAGATGCAACAAGTCCACTAAAAAGACAGCTTACACTACACTCGTTCGTCCTCTGTTAGAATATTGCTGCGCGGTGTGGGATCCTTACCAGGTGGGATTGACGGAGGACATCGAAAGGGTGCAAAAAAGGCAGCTCGATTTGTATTATCACGTAATAGGGGAGAGAGTGTGGCAGATATGATACGCAAGTTGGGATGGAAGTCATTAAAGCAAAGACGTTTTTCTTCGCGGCGAGATCTATTTACGAAATTTCAGTCACCAACTTTCTCTTCCGAATGCGAAAATATTTTGTTGAGCCCAACATACATAGGTAGGAATGATCATCAAAATAAAAGAAGAGAAATCAGAGCTTGAACAGAAAGGTTTATGTGTTCGTTTTTCCCGCGTGCTGTTCGAGAGTGGAATGGTAGAGAGATAGTATGATTGTGGTTCGATGAACCCGCTGCCAAGTACTTAAATGTGAATTGCAGAGTAATCGTGTAGATGTAGATGTAGATGTACCCTGCCCCCAACCTGTATACCTTTGACCTTGTCAGCCATGATCCGAAATTCCTAGTTGCCCGCACCCTCACCCTTGAATTCTGAAAATACAGCCCCTGTGCACCATTACCCAACTTATTACTCACAGTTACTCTGTTGAAATCATATACTTCTCTCCCTCTTTCCATGCTGATCTCCTACAGTGCCATCCCTGCATCACCTTTGGCTCCCAGGTGTCTCTCACCACTTTACTTGCATCCTCCTCTTCTTGTCAGTACCAACCCCCTCATCGTCAACCACCACTCACTGCCTTGATCACATAACTCAGACCTGTGATCACAGAGGCGGAGGTGTTGTCGGAACTGCAGACTCACCATCGACCAGCCCATCTACTCCAACAATTCCCTCTGCCCTTCCTGCTATGGCATAAGACATCATCAGGTTCCTAACCAACGTCCTGCAGAACACACACCCTTTCCAGTGCCCCCACATTCTCCAGCAGCTTCCCCTTACTGATCACTCTGTTTTCCATTGAAATATCTACACCACCTACTCCCATAACCACCACCACTTTACCTTTACCCACCTAGACACCGTTCATTAAGACCATTTCTTCTTGCCCCACTTCCTTCCCCCCTTCCACCTCCTGGTGCATCAACAGCATCATATCCTCTACTTGATTTGCTCCCTCCCTGCCAACAAATACCTCTTCATGCATACCCTATCCCAGCACAAGATCGACTCCTTCATCCTTAATGAAACCTTCCTCCAACCTTACCATGTTGTCTGCACCTCTCCCAATCTCCTTCACCACACCGACAATCCCTTTCTCCTCGCCCAAGGTGGGGTCGCTATTGGCCAACTCAAGTGTCTCCCTGTCTGGCCACAACCCCTACTCAATGACCTGACTGAACATCTTCTCCTCAGCATCGTTTTTCCCTCTCTCACCATCACATGTGCCACTATCTATATCGGTCCCATAGCTCCACTCCCCTACGACATCATTTCACATGCTGACCATGAAAGGGTACAGTACCGCCCGACATTGAAAATAGGTACAACATACTTCATTATTCTTGTCAGAACAACATATTTTTTGTAAAAATAACTCAATTTAAATTAATACAGCGAAGGCAGATACCAGTGTAGGAAAGAACGACAATTTATTTATTTAATTGATCACATGTGCACCCCCACAAAATAAATCCCTACATCCAGTTTGGTGAGATCTGTGAAATGAATGAATGTATGGTCGTCTGCTAACCGCAGATAGTGTATGTGAATATATGATCACCTTTGAGACGATGTTTTGGCCACCTTTGGCGGAGCCAAAGAGATGAAATTTACCGGAGCTTTGACTGCCTGAAATGTGGCTGACCAATACGGTAGTAAGGTGCTCCCCCACTTCGGCAGAGGTGCGAGCTGACCTGAAGAATGGCCATGATTCAGCACTCTGCTGCTGGATCTAGTGTTGGTAAGACCTGTCTCCGTAAAGACAAAAGTGTGGAGACATGGTATGCATGTGAAATACTTAAGAGTAGTTTGGAATAATAATTTCTCTATTTCAGGAACTCTTGTGGAGAGAATTAAATGTTAGGCAGGTAATATTAAGGGGATCGTAGTAATCTTCGGAAATGAACAACGGTCACAATGAAACCACGTGTAGCAATAAGTTGAAATACTTCTGAGTGCTTAAGTTAAGCAGAATTACTAGCGTGTGTACTATAAGTTGGAAATATTTAAGAAATGGAGTGTGCAGGACTTGAAATTAGAGACGAGTACTTCCACGTCGTGAGTACTGTGTGAGTCTCAATCTGTGTATGTGACAAAGGATAAAGAGAAGTACTCGTCCATGGTATCAGTTGAGGACTCGCATGTGTGATGAATATGTTCTTAATATTACTTTGCGTGTTATGTTTCCGTGTGACGCTTGATTCAAACTATAATACTCTGAGAGAGAAGCAAGGTGAGTCAGCCGTCTATCCAGCAACGCCACTTGGCTTGTATTGCACAGGAAGACGCGCATATATCCTCCAGAGTTCATAGTAGGAAAGAAAAATTACAAAGTGGGGCAGTGTCATGTGAAACTGGGATAAATACTAATTGAAGTGGGGAAGCTGAAAGTGATGTGATTATAACGTTGTGACTATTCTTTGTATTGTATGTTGCCAGTGTGATGTATTTCATGAAATTTAAGTATGTGTGGTTGGCATGGGAGAGTAACAAGATAGTTTCAGATGCAGTGGGTTATGCATGTTCCTTTTCGTACCGCTCGGTCTGGAGGATATTTTCGTAATGATGGGTGTGAGAGTCGAAGTGTGAGATATAGAAAAAGATCCACCATCCTACCCAGAAAGTACACTGTAGCGATAAATAAGAATGAGTCCACTCGCTTGGCAGACCACTCATCTTGCAGGCCTGAGTGCTTCATGCCACAGTATGAGCAAGGCAAGTGGGTGCCTCTCAACCACACCTTCTCCACCTATGTGATTGCTGCTGACCTCATCCACAGCTGTTTCATCTACATATGGAGACTGCATCAGGTCTGCCATCACTTTCTGTGCATGTGTCGACAGCGCGACCTAGTCAAAATCGGACTGGTTCCATAAGAAGTCTACTTCAAGACAGTTTTCGAAGTTCGCCCGGCTGTCAGCAACATTACAACAAGAAGGTGCTTTTCGAAGCGCAATGGTTAATTTATCGGATAAGGATTTGGACAGTGCAACAGCGATAACTGTAGCAGAAATCTACGGTTAACAGTATTTGAATGCTGGCCCCTGTTTTGACTGGAACCGAGGTTGGAATCTTCCTACACGTCGGTCAGGGGCCTGAAGATGGCGTAGTAGATCACCTAAAATGGTAGCCAAATAAAATAAATTTGGAAATTAAACGGCTGGAAGGTGTTTGATTTGAAATCCTTTAGCGAACAGTCGAATCTGGCACCATCTCTGAGAAGATGGACATACAGAGATTTTATTTGCAATCGTCGAGCTGCCATCATCCTCCACAAAGCACAGGTGTCCATATAACGTTGGTGCACTTGGTTCGCGTTGTTTCGGATGGAAACAGTCTTTCAAAGAATCTAGAACATCTACGGTCGGTGGTCTAAGATAATGATTACTCTCCACATCAGATTAGTACAGTGCTAAGGAGGAAGAAACGTGACCACCCACAACATTAAGAGGATAAGGAGCTATTCAAGTCCAGGGCGTTCCTTCACTGCCTCAGCAACCTTTGGTCAGAACTGGGCGGGATTCTGAAAAAAAAAAAAAAAACTTCAAGTAATCTTCGGACCACCAACGAAGATTAGTGCCCTTCTCGATCTTGATCTGCAGAGGCTGGCATATACAAAATTCCTTGCCAGTGTGACAGAGCTTAGTTAGGTCATACATACATAGGTTCGTTGAACATGAGTGCCACACTCACCTTGCGCTGCCCAGTAAGTCGGCCGTAGCTGAGCATTGTGTTTCTTCCCATTTCACAATTCTCTACTCTTCAGCCAAGACACTGTATAAAATATCACAGGAGTAACGTTACATACATATAATATGGTGATAAAAGATTAAGTTTACACATGAGAAGGGGAAACAACTGGAGTCAAAACATACAAAAAAAAGTATAGTTTGATGAGGCACATTCATATAAAATCCACATATAATTGAAATGACACTCAGCGATTACTGGTGACACAAAGAGCACAATTAAAAACGGCGTTCACAGAACGAAAGCCACATGGGACGATGACACTGAACACACACTACACTTATGTTACATACATGGCGAATACCCAAACATGACAAAGTAACTGGATTAAAATTGGAGTGACCTACCGAGGGAGGGGAAGTCAGAGAGGAAAGAGAGAGAGAGAGAGAGAGAGAGAGAGAGAGAAGGGGAGCCAGCGGAAGAAGGAGGGTAGGAAGGGGGAAGCCAGTAGCACACCAAAGGGCAGGAGACATGAAGGATGAGGAATGCAGCAACCCCAGGAAGGAAAGCAAGGACTGGGAAAGGAGAAGTGAGAAGGACAGGGGGAGGGGTTAGGAGGGAGGAAACAGCAGAGAGGAATGGAAAGGAGAGGGAGCCCTATGGAGAATGGGAGGGGAAGCGGAGGCTCAGAGTTGAAAGGAATGGTAAATATCATCCAGTACTGGGAGGTGCTGGAAGTTTCTTTGGCAGAGGAGGTGGAAGGGTGTGGAGATGGAGAGACTGTGGGAAACATCGGTAGAGCCACGGCAGCAGGTGGGGAGTGGAGAATAAAGGAGACACCAGAGCAGCAGTTGTTATAGGAGATACGGAGGTGTCCAAGGAAAACGAGGAGGTGTGGGAAAGGGATGAGGTCATAGAGGATCCTCTGGAGGATGGGAGACCAATACAGAAAGTGAGGCAGAGTATACAGTCTTCAAGGATTTGGTGGTTTTTATAGAAGATCCAGGCAGCACTGGTGTAACAAAGGAAGCGACGGATCAAGGATTTGTAGGTGTGAATGGAAGGATACAATCCCCATGTCTGTCTGGACAGGAGTTTCCGAAGGTGGAGTCTATTGTGGGCTTTGCGTTGGATGGTAAGGAGATGGGGAGTCCAGGTGAGGTGATGGTCAAGGGTGAGCCCAAGATATTCCAAGGTGAGAGTGGGTTGGATAGGACAGTTATAGATGATCAGCTATAAATCACAGAGCCAGAAGGAGTGGGTGGTAAATCCTATCATGATTGCCTGGGTTTGGAAGGATTGATCCAAAGGAGCCACCAGTTGCACCAGTAAGTCAACTGTCTAGATGGGTTTGGAGGGAGCGCTGGGACCGTTGAAGGGTAGGATAGAGGGCAAGGAAGGCACTGTCATCAGCATTTTAAGGAAGATGGGCGGGTGGGGGTGGTTTGCGCAATTCAGCAGTATACAGAAGATAAAGCAGAAGACAAAGGATGGAGCCCTGGGGCACACTTGTGGTAGGGTAGAAAGTATGGGAATTGATATGATGGATGGTGACATAGGAGACGGTGGGAATGGAAGGAGGCAATGAGATGGATGAAGTTGGCAGGAAAGGCGTGGGTCTGGAGCTTGTAAAGGAACCTGGAATGTCATTCACTGTCATAGGCATTCTGAAGGTCGAGAAAATATCGAGCATTGCATTACCACAGGACACTCTATGACTTATTCTACCACAAAAATCTTGATTCCGACGAAGTATTTGTGGGGTTCAGTAATTAACAAATCTCTTGAAATACATCTAGCACTAAATCTTGTAAATCGTCACAGCGGCTTTCAACTGAGCGCTCTCTAATTTCTTCTGCGAGAAAACATTTTATTCATAATCACCAGTCTGGCGACATCCGTCATTTGTTTTTAGCTACGCGAGCGCCCATTGCGACAGAGAGCGGACATGTAGTTTCACCTTCATGCAGATGGCTGCGGGCCACAGATGGAATAGTATTTGCAGAGAGCGCGGATTTCGACAGCGGACACTCCTCTGACGGCCGCCAATGCGCATTTAATTCCGCGTATATTGTTGCTGTAAAGCCGATGCCGTGAACTAGCAGTCTCCAGTGGTGGAGACTCACCTGATAATGGCTGGACGGGTGAGAGCCGAAATATTGTGGCAAGAAGTCAATGTGATCCGGCTGCAATCCAAAGCCCTCATAGAATAACGAAAGGGATGTTAACGAATATATGAGGCGTGTGAGAAAGGTAATGAGAGTAACAACACTGCGAGCTCTATGGCAATGGTGGGTTGGTCTAGTTGTGTAGACTGGTATTTTTATCCCTTCCAGACGGTCAGTCTGATTTTCAGCTGCGTATAGTCATTTTGTTGCATCTGAGGGCGTCATCAGTGAGTTCTTTTGTTGTGTGTTACGAAAATGTAACAGTGAAATTTAGAGCAACGTTATGCCACAAAGTTTTGTGTGAACCTGCAAAATCCACGAGGCTGATCTTTGAAAAGTTGTAACTGGCCTATGGGAAACATTTATTATCAAGAGCATAAGTTTTTCACTGACATGTGTCTGTTGTGGAAGATGAATCTCGCTCAGGTTGTCTTACAACTTCCAAAACTGATGAAAGCATCGAACGTGTGCATGTTTCTGTGAGGTCTTTCCTCTAGGACAAACAGTCAACGAAGCGCTTTACAAAGACGTCTTTGCGAGACTCAAGAAAATGTTGAATCGAGTGTGACTGGGCACAGGTGGATGCTGCATAATGAAAACACCCCTTGCCACTTCCGTCACGGAACTTTTGACATTAAAAGGCGTTACTGTTGTGCCACAACCCTCCTACTCGCATCATTTGAGGTCTGCTTTCTTTCCCCAAAACTAAAAAAATGTCCTAGCAACACGTTATACTGGAAGTCTGAAGAACGTCCAAAAAATGTGAGGGAAGTGTTTAAGATCCTACTAGCAGAAGCCTTTCAGAGCTGCTACCAAGAGTGGAAAAACGACTCCGCCAAATGGAACTACTTTGAAGGAGACAATATTTTTGTTTGAAAAAATAAGACTTTGGCACGTCTAATTTCTTTTCTCACACACCTCGCATAAAGCTGCAAGTTATAAAATAATGCTAGGTTCCAGGATTTTCAATAGCTTTTTTTTTAACAATTGTCGGAAAACGGACGCCATCATGTGAAATCAGGAGCTTTCAAGCCAGTCTTGCTGACACTAGGCACAACGCATTTAGGAAGATTAGGAAAGGGCCAACGCAGCCATTCCATACAGGACAGAAGCTTCCTTCCCTCGGATACCGAAAGCCTGTACTGGCAAGCAGAGTAGCCACAGCACGAGCAAACAGGAGTGGTCACGAAGTGACGTGTTACAACTGCGCCAGTGGATCGCCCTGTCGTCTGAACGTAGCTTGGACACGGGCCTGATTCGACCAGCTACTAGGCTTCTGCTAGGCGCTACTACGCGGACACGCATCGCTCGCCGCGAGCTTATGAATACCGACGTCCCACTGTCGGAGGTTTCGATTGCGACGTTTAACATTAGAGGGGCCGGAATCCCATTAGCGGCGACCACCCATTGGAAAGCGGTAGCAGTGTCGTAAAGTGACAGGTGGGCGGTGTGCGGCGAGGCCGCGGTCGGCGGTCGGCGGTGGTCGGTGGTCGGCTAATTCGCCAGCCGCCCGGAACCAGTTTGTCGTCGCTCGGTGTTCTTGTCCGTGCCGCCGCGTCGTGTCCTGTTGTGTCGTGTCGTGCGTGTCCCGCCGTGAGGCGTAAGGCGCCGGAAACACGGCCGCTCCTCCGCCCCATCTCAGATTCGGGGCTCCTGGGCACAGCCTCACAAGCCATCGTGAGCAGAGCGGATGAATGTAAACTTAATGATCTGTTCCCCTCCGGCGTGCTGATCCTATTCACGCGTGATGCCACGAAGTCGGTTTTCCGCATGCAATCAAAGTGACCCCACTCGGGCGCTTCTCGAGTGGCGCCACCGCAGTTGCATGTGGAAATACACATATTCCTGAGGCATCACTCAAGTTACGCCACTTTTAGCCACGCCACTAACTGTATGAAATTTACTTATGGTATTATTGGACGGAAGATGCAGTCCAGGATGTTCAGCCGCCCGGTGCAAGTTTTTTATTTGATGGCACTTCGGTGAGAGCGGGGAAAAACCTTCGACTAGAGGAATCGAGCCCGGAGCCCTATTAACGACGCTAACCACAAGAGCACGACAATCCACGCAATTTAGCACTAAATCGCTTTAGATTTTGACGTCACTTTCCTTCGCTCAATACTGGTTCAAATGGCTCTGAGCACTATGGGACTCAACTGCTGTGGTCATAAGTCCCCTAGAACTACTTAAACCTAACTAACCTAAGGACAGCACACAACACCCAGCCATCACGAGGCAGAGAAAATCCCTAACCCCGCCGGGAATCGAACCCGGGAACCCGGGCGTGGGAAGCGAGAACGCTACCGCACGACCACGAGATGCGGGCATCGCTCAATACTGTTTAGTGTCATTCGACTGTCATCTTCTGGCTGAATTCCGAAGCACCGCCGTTATATTGGGGTTTAGTGTTATTCAAACACCTGTCATATGACTTTAAGAAAGAAAGTAGAAACGTTGCTAGTGGTAATATAATTTCAACTTGACTGTAGTTTTTAATAGCTCCACGTGAGTATTCATTCACCAACTACATGGCATCTGATCAGTCACTCCCCTTTTTTTTTAACAGTTATAATTTCTTTATTTATGAATCAGTGTTCTTAGATCTACTTTTGTTAGAAACAGCACTCCTTGGCGTTGTGTTTAACATATATTTTTTTCTTATGATTCAGTTGAAAAATAACAGCTGCGTTGACTGTGTTAGAACGGGTCAAAGCATCAGATCGTTATGAGGTCTGGGGATCTGTGGCGCGAGTAGAAGGGTGGTGGGGTGTTGAACTATGGTTCCATCCAACACTGGATGCAAAAACAGAAATTGACATTCGATGTTACTAACAACAGAGAGTCCCGCCAATGTAAGAAGATTAGCAAGACCATCAACTTCGAGGACTCCAGAAATTGTTGACAGAGTTCACAAAATGTTCACAAGGAGCTCTAATAAATCGCTGTGTAAAGGATCTCCTTAAAGTGGTCTTTAACGTTACGCAGTTGCAACGAAAAAAAATATCTTTTTACGCCGTGGAAGCCACATTATGCGTAGCAATTTCCCGATGACTGTGACAACAGAATGGAATTTGGAGAAATTTTCTTGGATCGGAATGACGATTAGCCTGAAATTTTTGAAAACATTATGTGTACTGATAAGGCATTTTTTCATATTGACGGATTTGTAAGCAGATGAAACTGCGATTATTGGGCAGCCAAAATCCCATGCGAATGTGCTGAAGAAGCACAGAGTCGGCCAACGGTGACAGTTTGGTGTGGTGTCACGTCACCTGAAGTTTCTGAGCAAAGTACGTTCCCAAATCCTACATGTATGCTTCCTTTTCAGCCTATGCGATCCTTGTCTCAATTCTAGCGTCATAACCAGTTTGTCCATTCGTATAATCTTAGTTGATGCCATATTGAAAGCGAGTTTACTACAATTTTGACAGCAGCGAGTGCAAACAGCAAAATTCGTCGCCAATTACATACCTGACGTCATGCCACTCTCTCTTGGGTCACTTTGGTCGCATGTGATAGCGGAGCTTACAGTGGTAGAAAAAAGATGTCATGGAGGTTTCACGTTCATTCATTTTACAATATGGGTCATTTAGGCAGTTGAGCAGTCATTGCTTGGACCAAAATAATGTCTCGCCTACGTGATGATCACGGAAAGAATACTCACGAATATATTAAAAATCGTTCTAAATGTTTATTTTTTATTCATCCTTGTCCAATTTCTCGCTGGTAGCTATTGAGCATGAGGTCAAATTTACGTTTATGTAATTCGCTATGACAATCAATTTCAGGTGATTTCTCTGTACGCTGATTCAAAAATGGTTCAAATGGCTCGGAGCACTGTGGGACTTACATCTGAGGTCATCAGCACCCTAGAACTTAGATTTACTTAAAACTAACTAACCTAAGCACATCACATACATCCATGACCGAGACAGGATTCGAACCTGCGTCCGTAGCGGTCACGCGTTTCCAGACTGAAGCGCCTAGAACCGTTAGGCCACAGCGGGTGGCTCTGTATGCTGACTATTAATCTCAGTTTACATTATCTATCACGAGATGTTGTCCTTATTTCCATTTGTTTCTACTGCTACCTCTCTAACGTTTCTGTGGGTGTTTATACACTACTCCGCATGTACTTACCTTACGACTTTTTTGGCCATTCTCACTTTCTTGTCACAGTAAAAGAGACAACCGTTTCCGTTATGCTCCATGCTTTGTCAACTGCTGCTATTAACGCTACTGCAGCTATGACTACAACTATTACTAAAACAATAGTTACCAGATTGGGTGACTACCTCTCGTCGTCCTTGTTACGAGGAGACAGTTTCAGCTATCCTATTTATCATTCATCGTCATCTGTTAAGCAACAGCCGCACAGAATTTTTATTTCAATTTAAGGGACGACTGACGGTGCGCAACGTTGTGACGCATTGTCGGCTATTTAACCAACTACGTTTTAATGTGTAGTTGTCATCTGAATTTTCCGAAATTTTAACAGATACTGCACCGGCCATAGAACACGTCCCCCTCTCCACTCTCGTTAGTAATGTGCGAAGGGGACAGTCGACACCAGTTGTCTTAAAAATGAGAATCGTTGTAACGGGTCATTTTATCTTTCCGTCTCGTTTGTTTCTTATTCAACTAGTTTTCCAGGTTCGTTAGCCGTATTCGTTATACACTCCTGGAAATTGAAATAAGAACACCGTGAATTCATTGTCCCAAGAAGGGGAAACTTTATTGACACATTCCTGGGGTCAGATACATCACATGATCACACTGACAGAACCACAGGCACATAGACACAGGCAACAGAGCATGCACAATGTCGACACTAGTACAGTGTATATCCACCTTTCGCAGCAATGCAGGCTGCTATTCTCCCATGGAGACGATCGTAGAGATGCTGGATGTAGTCCTGTGGAACGGCTTGCCTTGCCATTTCCACCTGGCGCCTCAGTTGGACCAGCGTTCGTGCTGGACGTGCAGACCGCGTGAGACGACGCTTCATCCAGTCCCAAACATGCTCAATGGGGGACAGATCCGGAGATCTTGCTGGCCAGGGTAGTTGACTTACACCTTCTAGAGCACGTTGGGTGGCACGGGATACATTCGGACGTGCATTGTCCTGTTGGAACAGCAAGTTCCCTTGCCGGTCTAGGAATGGTAGAACGATGGGTTCGATGACGGTTTGGATGTACCGTGCACTATTCAGTGTCCCCTCGACGATCACCAGTGGTGTACGGCCAGTGTAGGAGATCGCTCCCCACACCATGATGCCGGGTGTTGGCCCCGTGTGCCTCGGTCATATGCAGTCCTGATTGTGGCGCTCACCTGCACGGCGCCAAACACGCATACGACCATGATTGGCACCAAGGCAGAAGCGACTCTCATCGCTGAAGACGACACGTCTCCATTCGTCCCTCCATTCACGCCTGTCGCGACACCATTGGAGGCGGGCTGCACGATGTTGGGGCGTGAGCGGAAGACGGCCTAACGGTGTGCGGGACCGTAGCCCAGCTTCATGGAGACGGTTGCGAATGGTCCTCGCCGATACCCCAGGAGCAACAGTGTCCCTAATTTGCTGGGAAGTGGCGGTGCGGTCCCCTACGGCACTGCGTAGGATCCTACGGTCTTGGCGTGCATCCGTGCGTCGCTACGGTCCGGTCCCAGGTCGACGGGCACGTGCACCTTCCGCCGACCACTGGCGACAACATCGATGTACTGTGGAGACCTCACGCCCCACGTGTTGAGCAATTCGGCGGTACGTCCACCCGGCCTCGCGCATGCCCACTATACGCCCTCGCTCAAAGTCCGTCAACTGCACATACGGTTCACGTCCACGCTGTCGCGGCATGCTACCAGTGTTAAAGACTGCGATGGAGCTCCGTATGCCACGGCAAACTGGCTGACACTGACGGCGGCGGTGCACAAATGCTGCGCAGGTAGCGCCATTCGACGGCCAACACCGCGGTTCCTGGTGTGTCCGCTGTGCCGTGCGTGTGATCATTGCTTGTACAGCCCTCTCGCAGTGTCCGGAGCAAGTATGGTGGGTCTGACACACCGGTGTCAATGTGTTCTTTTTTCCATTTCCAGGAGTGTAGTTTTACGCACCTAACAATACCGTTAAAAATTGGGTAACGGAACTCTGAGCCCATTTTTGATATCAAATTTATATCAAATCATTTTATACAGTCGTTGCTCATCTTCCTTGACGTTGATTATCTTTTGAATTTGGTGATTTAACTTTAACTATTTGAATCCGTATTTGTATCTGTCTAGCTGGACTTGTCCTTCCAGAATTTTGCCACTGTGAGTTATGATGTTGATTACTATTACTGTGTTGATTTTGACTGTTTCGGTTGCTATTTCCATAATTGTTGCTGTGTCACGTATTTTGCAGATTTGATCTACCTTAACTATGTCCATGAATATATGCATGATTACCGTCTGAGTTAGAGGACTGTCTTGGAATATTTTGACTTTTATGGTAATTCTGATTCCACCATCTTCCATTACTGTAATTCGTGAGATGCCTGTTATTGTGTACATAATTAGATCTCCTGAAATTACTTCCATCACAATAATTCAGCTGCGACAACTGTGCATCATGCGGACGATGTCGGTTGTTGATTCAGCTCTCCATGGTACTCTATCCCGTGCAAGCCTCTTCATCTCAGAGTAAGTACTGCAACCTGTCTCCCTCTGAATCTGCTTACTGTATACATCTCTTGGTCTCCCTCTATAATTTATATCCCAAAACTTCCCTCCAGTACTAAACTGGTGATATCTTGATGCCTCAGAATGTGTCCTACGAACCGTCCCTTCTTTTAGTCTGGCAGTCCCATAAATTTCTCTTCTCCAAAATTCTATTCTCCTCGTTTGTTACGTGATTTACCATCTAATCTTCAGAATTCTTCTGTAGCACCACAGTTCAAAAACTTCTATTCTCTCCTTGTACAAACTGTTTATCGTCCATGTTTCAGTTACATTCACGGCTACACACCATACAAATACATTCAGGAAGGACTTCTTGACACTTAAATTTATACACGGTGTTAACAAGTTTCTCTTATTCAGAAATGCTTTTGTTGCCACTGCCAGGCTACAAATTATACCCTCCGCAGTTCGACCATCATCCGTTATTTCGCTTCACAAATAGAAAAACTCATTTACTATTTTAAGTGTCTCATTTCCTAATGTAACCAGCATGACCTGATTTAAATCGACAACATTCCATTATCCTCGTTTCGTCCTTGTTGATGCTCATCTTGTATCCTCCTTTCAAGACACTGTCCATACCGTTCAACTGCTCTTCCAAGTCCTTTTCTGTCTCTGACAAAATTACAATGTCATCGGTAAATCTCAAAGTTTTTATTTCTGATCCCTGGACTTTAATTCCTACTCCAGATTTCAAATTTTTCTTTTGTTTCCTTTACTGCTTGCTCAATATACAGATTGAATAAAATCGGGGAAAGGCTACGATCCTGTCTCACTCCCTTCTCAACCACTGCTTCCTTTTCGTGCCCCTCGACTGTTATAACTGCCATCTGGTTTCTGTACAAATCGTAAATAGCTTTTCGCCCCCTGTATTTTACCCAACCACACTTAGAATTTGAAAGAGAGCATTCCAGTTAACATTGTCGAAAGCTTCCTCTAAGACTGCAAAACTGATCTTCCCCGAGGTCGGCTTCTACACGTTTTTTTCATTCTTCTGTAACGGATTCGTGTTAGTATTTTTCAGCTGCGACTTATTAAACTGTCAGCACCTACTTTCTCCGGAATTGGAATTATTATATTCTTCTTGAGGTCTGAGGGTATTTCGCCTGTCTCATACATCTTGCTCACCAGATGGAATAGTTTTATCAAGGCTGGCTCTCCTAAGGCGATCAGTAGCTCTAACGGAATGTTGTCTACCCCCGGCGTCTCGTTTCGACTTAAGACTTTCACTGCTTTGTAAAATTCTTCACGCACTATGACATTTCCCTCCTCATCTTCCTCTACGCCTTCTTCCATTTCCATAATATTGCCCCCAAGCACATCTCCCTTGTATAGAACCTCCTTATACTCCCTCCACCTTTCTGCTTTCCCTTCTTCGTTTTGGAGTTTCCCATCTGAGCTCTTGATATTCATACAGGTGGATCTCTTTCCTCCAAAGATCTCTTTAATTTTCTTGGAGGCAGTAACTATGTTATCCCTAGTAATATATGCATCTACATTCTTACATTTGTCCTCCAGCCATTTTTTCTCAGCCATTTTGCACGTCCTATCGATATCATTTTTGAAACGTTTATTTCCTTTCGCCTGCTTCATTTATTACCATTCTCATATTTTCTCTTTTCATCGATTAACGTCAATAGCTTTTGTGTTACCTAAGGATTTCTACTTGTGTCCGCAGCTCGTGGCCGTGCGGTAGCGTTCTCGCTTCCCACGCCCGGGTTCCCGGGTTCGATTCCCGGCGGGGTCGGGGATTTTCTCTGTCTCGTGATGACTGGGTGTTGTGTGCTGTCCTTAGGTTAGTTAGGTTTAAGTAGTTCTAAGTTCTAGGGGACTGATGACCATGGATGTTAAGTCCCATAGTGCTCAGAGCCATTTGAACCATTCATTTCTACTTGCCTTAGTCTTTTTACCTACTTGATCCTCTATTACGTTCCCTATTTTATCTCTCAGAGCTACCCATTCCTGTACTACTGTTTTACTTTCCCTTGTTCTGGTCAATCGTTCCCTAACGCTCCCTATGAAACCTTATACAATCTCTGGTTCTTTCAGTTTATGCACGTCTGATCTCGTTAAATTCTTGCCTTTTTGTAGTTTCATCAGTTTTAATCTGCAGTTCGTAACCAATGAATTGTGGTCAGAGTCCATATCTGCCCCTAGAAATGTCTTACAATTTAAAATCTGGCTCGTATATCTCTGTCTAACCATTATATGATCTATCTGAAACCTTCCGGTGTCTGTAGGTCTCTTCCACGTATACAATATTCTCTCATGATTCCAGTGTTAGCTATAATTAAATTATGCTCTGTGCAAAATTCTAATAGGCGGCTTCATCTTTAATTCCTTTCCGCCAATCCATATTCACCTATTACTCTGCCTTCGCTTCCTTTTCCTACTATCGATTTACAGTCTCCCATGACTATTAAATTTTCCGCACCCTTAACTATCTGAATAATTTCTTTTACCTCATCACCCATTTCCTCAATCTTCTCCACATCTACGGAGCTAGTTGGTATATAAACCTGTACTATTGTGATGGATGTGGTGTTCGTGTTTATTTTGGCTACAATAACGCGTTCACTATGCTGTTCATAGTAGCTTACCGGCATTCTTATTTTTTACTCGTTATTAAACCTACTTCTGCATTACCCCTATTCAAATGGTTCAAATGGCTCTGAGCACAATGGGACTTAACATCTGAGGTCATCAGTCCCCTAGAACTTAGAACTAATTAGACCTAACTAACCTAAGGACATCACACACATCCGTACCCGAGGCAGGATTCGAACCTGCGACCGTAGCGGTCGCGCGGTTCCAGGCTGAAGCGCCTAGAACCGCTCGGCCACACCGGCAGGCTACCCCTATTCGATTTTAAATTTATAACCCTGTATTCAGCTGACAAGAAGTCCTGTCCCTCCTGCCACCGAACTTCACTAATTCCCACTGTAGCAATCTTTAACCTACTCATTTCGCTTTTTGAATTTTCTAACCTACATGCCCGACTAAAGAATCTGACATTCGACGCTCCGATCCGTAGAACGCCAGGTTTGTTTCTTCTCTTAACGACATCCTGAGTAGTGCTTGCCCGAGATCCGAGTGTAAGATATTTTACCTCCGGAATATTTTACCCAGGAGGACGTCATCATCATTTAACCATACAGTAGAGCCGCATGCCCTCAGAATAAATTACTGCTGTAGATTCCCCTTGCTTTCAGCCGTTACCATTACAAGGCTGCTCACACTCTTCTGGAACCACACGTTTGTCTGGCCTCTCAACAGATGCCCCTCCGTTGTGGTTGTATCCATGGTAAAAGGCATTTAAAAAACTGGCGTGGGGGATTTACAAAATTCTCAGTGGTGGGACTGAGCACTATAGACAATACGGCGTTTCGTTCCGCAATGTTGCTACTCACATTTACCAGGATAGCTTCACTATCAGACACATATTCAATCGATGGTGTCAGGATGGCCATAATCAAGCACTGCGTGGATAGGTTCACTTCCTATGAACGAGTGTTTAGATAACAGAAAACATGCATTTCCATACCCACGTTTAATGAGCTTGTTCTTCTTGTGTTGATGAGTAATTTTTCCTCTCAAAGTAATTAGACTTTTTTTGGAATTCCTGATTTATGGTACTATTGATTTTGTCATGTTATAGCAAATTTCCATCTTTGTAAAAACACGAATATTTATGTATTTTGTAACATCTAGCAAAATGATTACACGGCAGAATTAAAAGAGTTTTGTGAAACTTTTTGCGAACGCGTCGTGTTTGCCTAGTTGCACTATATCTCTGTTAGTTTGTCTTTACTCGTATACAACGTTAAATATTTCGTTATGTGAACTGAGAGATAGACACATTACCTACGTTGGATTTTACATTGAAAATGTTTTACGATTTCTACTATGGAATGAGCTGAAAGCAGTAAATGAATTTACACAATACATGTTGTTCATAAAGGTAAGTCTATTTATTATTTGAACATAATATTGAGACTCAGTGCTTATCAGTCCATGTTGTCCATGCTCTACTGTTGCCAGATTTCCAGTGAAATAACTAAAAATGTCACAAGGTATTGGTGCCATATTTCACCTGTCTGACCTCACAGGTGAAACACCCTGTGCATAAAACAGCGGGAAATTGAAAAACTGTGGGAGTAATTCAGAAAACTAAGTACAAATATAAATTCCAAGATGATGGACTTGAGGATAATAGCCCAACCTGAAAGCCTGGCAAATTTTCTGACCTTTCCCCAGCCCAGCGATGCAGAATCCAAGATGGTGGACCTGGGGATTCTGGGCCACCCTGTATGACATCACAAGCTGCGTAGACTAAATATTAAACCCAAGAAAGTCACTTGTCCTCCGGGATTTCCCCAGCTCTGTCACATCAGAACCCAAGATGGTGGACCTGGTGGACACCATGTCTCTTACACGAAGTATAGAATCTAGTGTGGCCACTTGCAAAAATCTATGGTGGTCACAGGGCTTTTTCTTGCTGTCATAGGCCACTTGTCGAATGGAACAACTCAGTTTAAAATGGTGGTAACCCAACTGTCCTAAGTTTTAAACAATTTTCCCCATCCCTCTAACGTCAGAGTTTACTGACAAATTTTGCATGTTTAACAATTTCCCCCTTCCAGATCACAGGCCACGTGTGTTGTTGCCACACCACTGGGACAAGATAGGAAACATTGCGTCTTTATTCAGTCAAATATACTGGTGGTCTCTTCTACACTGTACCTCTGCCTGAGGATGGGACCAAATTTGGGGCCACCTCACCAGAGACACACCTGCACAGTCGTGGACGCCTCAGCCATCACTGCATAACTACAGACTACAGGGACCAAGTCTCAAGTTTATAATCCAAGAGCCCAAATGCCCTAAGTTAAAATATTGGGCAATTCAAATTCAAGACAGTGGAAATAACAGAGTTGTTCTCCTCCTCCCCATGTCACCCTTCGCCTCATATCTACCTCCTTCACAAACTTTGTAAACTGAAGAGCCCATTCCCCAACAATAAAAAATAGCAGGCAGTTCAAAATTATACTAAGTTTAAAATAACGTCATATGTGCAGTGACTCACACATATGTCCCAAAGCACCAAGTTACTTCATTTATCATGGAGAGACATTCAAAATCACAGATGCTCAATCACCATTTGTTAGGAACTTGTGCTTAGGTTGAAGTATTAAATTTCTAAAATGCACCAGAAAAAACAATTATGAGGTATGTTTGGTAGCAACTCAACCAGCAGTAACCTGTCTTGCCCATAGCCAAGCAACAATTCTGTCGAAAATACGTCAGTCTTACGTGAACTCACGATGTATCCACCAGACAAGACAGCAAAACATATTTATATTAACTGACATGGCGAAAAGTAACCATCAAAAACTTGGCAAATGTATGCAGTGAAATTTTACAAGAGTAATGGTCTGTGCCTGTGACATAGTTGTGTGCCAGATTTCAAGACCGAAAAATATCACTGGTGGTAGAAACAAGACGCCCTTTCTTCCTGCTGTATCGAATCTGAGCACGGTAGCAACAAGCACGTCAGAAGAATGCGTAGGAGAGCATGCCAGTCACATAGCAGTGGTAGACATCATGGGTCCACTCAAGTCCCAGCAGTTCATCATGGCAGACCTCTGACTCAGGCGCTCGGCCACCCCGGCCGGCCCATAACGTGAAGGGAACTTTACTGCCTCGTTAGACATAGCCAAAGAAAAGTAGCACAGTTTCTGGTTGTTGGCGAAATATTTCCAATGAATAGTGGGTACAAATTCTATGACACTTGCTGTCTGTACTAGTGGGGCAATGACATCCAAAACCCGCAGGGTCTTTAAGGGCAGACATTATACCACAGTCACTCGACTTTAGAATCAGTTGAGGAATCTAATGGCGTGGCTCGTTAAGCTGATCAAAGAGCGTACCTTAAGATTGTTAATACAGACAGACAAAACGTTACGACCACATGCTTAATAGTGTGCTGATCCATCTTTTAGCACCCAAGCGCGACGTGGATTGGACTAGACCTTCATAAGTTGAAAGGGATTGGAATGTGTTATTTTTGAACCAGTAGGTCAATAATCGCCTTTCTTGAATGAAATATTTTCGGGTGAAAACGTTTATTGTCGAATCTGATTGATCCATACAAGACGAGAAAGTTGCAGTTAAGTCACTGCAGATGACATTGGACACGTCGCATTTGGCCCAGCACATGGAATCCATCCAGTAATGCGTAGTATTTTCCAATAAGAACTGTACTTTGTGCTGTCAAAGACTGACTCCTCGATGCTTCCAACGATGAAATGTTGATATACCTTTGAAATCTCCGAAAATCTCAAGAATGGTAATATTTTCCGGGACTGAAAATCAGGCCGTGTGAGCAATGAAGCTCGATGCCTCCATAAGGAAGATGAACATGCTTAACTTCGTCATTCTGTGGTCAGTGGAAGTTGGCTGCCTTCATGCCACACTAAAATGTTTACACTCGTTGCCAATCTGTGTAATCACACAGTGTGCCGCAACACTAAGTGGCCATTGTGAATGTAGTGTTGATTCGTATGTGGTGTTGTGTGAAGTGATTGTTAATATAATTTACAAAAAGGAGCTAAGGAGATGGTCCTCCTAGCTACTCATCATCAACTTTCGTGTTACTTCTGTGACTCATTCATTAAATATTCTTTTTTTTTGTAAGCTATTTAAGCTGGAGTGCTCTGGGACAAAAAAGTGGGTCCTAACTCTGCAACTAACGTACCACAAGCCACTCCCAGTATCCTCCATTCAGGGGACAATTAAAATTGTGCAAGCTGTAGATACTTCATGGATAGAGCTCACAAGAGTAGATCTGTGGGACTATGTCATTTAGGATAGTGGAAGCACAGATATGAGGATGTAGTTTTGAGGTGTAACGTGTCATTCATAGAACGAGATGTTCCAGATCCTTGATCTCCGCATGCACATTTGATCTCCATGACATAAAAAAGAAGTGTCGAAAGACAATTTTTGCCCTGATAGTATTACAAAGTTGTTGAGAGTCTCTTCTGAGACATGCTATTGCAAATATCTAGCAGAAATTTTATGCCTGTGTCGACGATCAATTAGAAGAAGTTAGGATTGTACTCATTAATTCATTAAATATTCGTTTATTTTGTAAGCTATATAAGCTGGAGTGCTCTGGGACAAAAAAGTGGGTCCTAACTCTGCAACTAACGTACCACAAGCCACTCCCAGTATCCTCCATTCAGGGGACAATTAAAATTGTGCAAGCTGTAGATACTTCATGGATAGAGCTCACAAGAGTAGATCTGTGGGACTATGTCATTTAGGATAGTGGAAGCACGGACATGGGGATGTAGTTTTGAGGTGTGACGTGTCATTCATAGAACGAGATGTTCCAGATCCTTGATCTTTATCATAAATATATATCGAAGTGATGCTAAATATTATCTTTACATAAAGAAAAGTACTACCTTCTCAACAATCTTCAAATCGTGAGTTACAACCTTAATTTTTATATGTGAAATTAGTGAATTTATTCATGACAGTTTTGTTGCCTTTGTCCGCTGCCACTTTCAGAAGCCAAAGTAATCATCAAATTAACTAATTTTGTATGACTGCATTCTGAATTGTTCGTGAATCCATGTATGATCACAATAAAATAAAAACAGGGAATGGCTGAGAGAGTGTGAATGAGAACAGTGGCGTTTTTAGGTTTACAAAAATAATGACAAGTTTCTACTTATCATTTTATAGCTACAAACGAACTGATAAATCTTACAAGAACTTACTAACATCAATCAGGAAAGGAATGTTGCTTGACTGGCAAACCATTCATTGAGGACGAAAGTATAAAATTGTCCCCTGGATTAATCCGTTTTACAATGCAACCAGACTTCGTTTACATGAATCCACTGCGAGGCCAAATTCTAATCAAATGGAATCAAGTACGACGTGGTACACCACGAACTACGGTTCACGGAGAACAGGGAGATGTGAATATCGTTTAACAACCCTATTGCGGTGCAGCAGTACTTCACCCTTTCGCCTTGATTCAGGTGGCAGCAGGAAACGGCACGCTGTGGTCGAGGGGCAGAGCGCATATGCAGTTGTAGTGTTCTGACGCATCCACGAAAACCTGCAAAGTATGCGGATCGGCGTTCTTGATTATTTGAACGCTGGAAACTTCCCTATCAGAGCCCTGAAATCCTGGCAGATTCGGTGTGAGGTGCACCCATTCGCTAGTCTGGACAACCAATTTCTCTTACACACACGACGGCTTGTGCTGGAATTGTCAAACGTCAGACGGTTCACCCTCATGACACACGATATGTCTGAGATGACATGCAGTTCCACTGTTGGTACAGTTGGAAGCTGCCACTGACCCTTAGTCCACCATTAGTTCCATAGCGCAAGTCTCACCCAACAGGGAAAGACCTGAAGTTCTCCACCAGCACAGCACTAGAAGACGAAGAAGGCAAAGAATCACACTTACGTTCCACCAGACGTCATACAGCAGCCGAATTAACAGAAAAAAACACGCATCCACGTTGTAAAAACCAATCGAACTATCGTCCACTCATTGAATCTACCCTCTTGATTGTTCTGCTGGTAGCCGATCCAGACAGAGCACCAGGATTGCCACGCTGGGGGTGAAAGCAATCGCTTTGCATATCCTGAGGGGAGACAATCAACGACTCAAACTCTCTATTGTCCGAAGAAAGAACATTTTAGGCTATCGAGGAGTCGTTCCAGAGGCAAGAATTTCCATGTTTTAGCAAAAGACGTTTACCTAGATGGGACCACAACCCGTTATTTCCGAAGAGATAATCTTTCCAGGCCGACCATTTCCAATTTCTGAAAGAAGACTGTTAAGCTTCCCAGACAGTCGTGCATGTCATATGTTTCTCTGCAGGTACAATTCACAGCTCGCTGTTTCCCCGAATCACTCATCCATTCAAGTCGCTGGACACAATATTTACAGTGCGCAATCTATCTTCTTCCCTGTGCTCCGTCGCCTCCAGTACAGCCCCTAAGGTACTAGTTCTCTACAGGCTACATATGCACCTATAAGAACATTCAGCTTACAATTTACTCATGAAAAAAGTCATAAGCCACAGATATCAAATGAAGTATTGGGAAACAAGGAGATCATGACCTGAAATATGAATATTAATCTGACCGATAGAGTAGTTAAAATGAGAGAGTACCTTGCCACCTTTCAGTATGTTAAAAGAAGTACGCTGCATTCCAGTTCTCTGGATATGTTATTCCACTTGACAGCAGTAAAAGTCTCTTTCAGCATCCTTGACACTGCATATCCCAGTCCACATGGACAGAGTCTGGTTCACGGTTCAAGGGTACTATGTAGCAGGACCTTAGCAGCATTGATATTGTACAGCGTCTGACAGAAAACGCAAGAGGATTGCAATATCCAGTGAAATATGAAAATTGCAGATCGTCTGCTGGACTATTTCAAATGCCCATTCGTGTCACACCCAGTAGAAAAATAACGTGAGAAACATTCCAGTGTTCATTTATTTTGCTCAGTCGATTTCAGACACAGACTTTTTAGCGGTTTCATTCATTTTGTATCCAATCTAAAGCAATCACTGAATTGCTCCACATAGTCAAAGTTTGTAGCTTGGCAAAAGAAGTATGAAAGTATTGTATCTACAAATGCTGCAAATAGTTCTACACAAGCCAGAGTAGGCCCTTAGATTAACGAACATCTCGCCTTGCTCTGAAGAGTGACAAGTATCCCAGGTTTGTGATCATCACAGATTCATGCAATTCCCATAAACTGTGGGTGGAAAGATGATGTCCAATAATGTACTAGATGCATTCAGAGCAGATGAACTTCACTCTGAAGGCATCAATGTGACTCCTCCTCAGACCACTATCGTACTATTTGAGCTTTATACCAGAGACAATTATAAGGTTAATTGTGTGTCAAGGTTTTGCTGGTCATTGTTGGGGATGGTCACGGAAGAGAGTGTTGGGAGAGAGAGAATGAAATGGCCATTCTCGCACAGCTGGGAAATTTCTGCAAGTCTGTTAGATTGTGGGATATTAAAATGTACTTTACTGTAGCAACACCTATATGTGACTTGCATTTTGTGATTCTATTGAGGAACTAATAGATGCAGTGGATTGATAATGTCAACTTACGCTATAACATCGTGGTGACTATATCAGTCTTCACCGCATACATCAACATGTTACAGCAACATTGTAAATAATCGCCCAAGTTACATTGAAATTGTAACAAAACACATTAAGCACATAGTAGACATCTGGAATTCTGACAAAAAGCCAGCTATAATTCACCCGATACACAAAAAGGGTGATAGATCGGATCCAAACAACTATCGGAGGGCCGGCCGAAGTGGCCGTGCGGTTAAAGGCGCTGCAGTCTGGAACCGCAGGACCGCTACGGTCGCAGGTTCGAATCCTGCCTCGGGCATGGATGTTTGTGATGTCCTTAGGTTAGTTAGGTTTAACTAGTTCTAAGTTCTAGGGGACTAATGACCTCAGCAGTTGAGTCCCATAGTGCTCAGAGCCATTTTTTGAACTATCGGAGGATTTCGCTGCTTGATGTCACATATAAGATCTTGTCTAGAATTATCTTTACAAGAACTGAGAAACATCTCTACCAAGAACTTGGAAAATATCAAGGAGGATTTCCTCCTGGAAGAAGTTGTCCAGATCAAATTATCAGCCTTAAGTGAATCATGAAACATCAAAGAGTGAGAAACTTCTGTTGAGTTCAAGAACGCATATGACAGTATCCATCGTGAGTCATTAATTAAAATCCTCGTGGCATTTGGATTGCACCTGAAACTCGTTAATCTTATTGGACTCACCATTAAGAATACTAAATCAAAAGTTAAATTCAGAAAGAAACTATGTGAATCATTTGAAGTCCGGACTTTGACAGGGGGATGATCTCTCACCACTACTATTTAACTGTGCACTCGAGAAAGTCATGCGAGAGTGGAATGAGAAATGCCCACCAAACATCCAGATTGGCAGAAATATCAAACTCAATTGCATGGCCTTCGTAGTGATCTAGCACTGCTCGCAAATAGCGTTGTAGAGGCTAAACACCAAACTGAAGAACTTGAAAAGCTATCAGCAAAAGTTGGACACGGATCTCGTTTGAAAAGACAGAAATGATGCCATCCTTCAAGGTTGAAACACCAGCCATTACACTGAAAGATAAAAAATAAATAAAAATTGTAAATAAATTCAAGTATCTTGGGGAGGCTATAAGTTGTAATTCATACGAGAATATGTCAGTAGAAAGCAGAACAACTAAACTGAAACAAGCGCTACGCATCACCTGGCCAAAACGCAAGAAATGTCTCTCGATAAATGCAATTAAATCTGAAATGCTATTAAATCTGAAGCAACCTATGCTAGTGAAACCGTATTCAAGATGAACACCAAGTCAACCACAGACAAACTACAGAAGGCAGACAGAAGAATCCTTAGAACAATTATAAACAAAAAATACCAAGTAGAGGCACAGTGGCGACTATTACGTAACGAAGTTGTATACCAAGAAACTGAGTCAATAATTGGCACAATGCGGAAAAGGAGGGTTGCTTTTTTCTGCCACATTTCCAGACTACCAGGAACCTGGCTATTGAAACAAGTGTTCACCTACTTTTGGAAAAGTAAGACCAAGAACAACTGGTTCAAAGAAGTTCAAGATGATTTAGACGAACTGAGCTTGACAATGCAACAAAACGAAGGCAGAGAAGAGAAGAAGATCCTGAAACACAGTGACACGAGATTTAAACTAAAGACATTTACACGCAAAAAATACACCATAACTGATGAAGAAAGGGCAGCCAGGTCGGAGGTCGGAAAGGATAAAAAAGTTATGGGAGCAGAAGAGGAAAGCCAAATCTACAACTAGTATTATGTATATGGATTGAATAAAGTGCTCCAACGTGGGAGTAAAATATGTAAATAAATGAAACAAAACATGTTGCTGTTTGTGACAAAGTGCCCTATGGTATAGCAAAACTGTAAAAACAGACTTATGCTACAGTTTAACAGTAGCTAAACACCCCATGTCAAAGAAAACTGTAACAAATGCCCCATTTTATAGTAAAATTATAACAAAATTCTCTATGTGAAAGAAATTACAGTAAAAAATGATCCAAGTATCCAAGTTACGGCAAACTGAAGCAAAATGCCCCTGTTATAATGAAACTGTAACAAATTACCACCTGTTACAGCAACATTGTAACAAAATTTCATATGTTTCATGACAATAGTAACAAATTACACCAAATTAGAGCGAAATTGCAACCAGTTGCTTTCATTACTCTACATTGTCTGTCGAAATTCCAATTGTTGTACAGCATTACATAGACAATCCTAAAAACTGACTGTTATCAACAGGTACATGTATATACATGAAACATATAAGAGATAGATTTTCTGGTGCAAATTCTCGTAAATTCATCCCACAGCTTCATCTACATCTACATCTACATTTATACTCCGCAAGCCACCCAACGGTGTGTGGCGGAGGGCAATTTACGTGCCACTGTCATTACCTCCCTTTCCTGTTCCAATTGCGTATGGTTCGCGGGAAGAACGACTGTCTGAAAGCCTCCGTGCGCGCTCTAATCTCTCTAATTTTACATTCGTGATCTCCTAGGGAGGTATAAGTAGGGGGAAGCAATATATTCGATACCTCATCCAGAAACGCACCCTCTCGAAACCTGGCGAGCAATCTACACCGCGATGCAGAGCGCCTCTCTTGCAGAGTCTGCCACTTGAGTTTATTAAACATCTCCGTAACGCTATCACGGTTACCAAATAACCCTGTGACTAAACGCGCCGCTCTTCTTTGGATCTTCTCTATCTCCTCCGTCAAACCGATCTGGTACGGATCCCACACTGATGAGCAATACTCAAGTATAGGTCGAACGAGTGTTTTGTAAGCCACCTCCTTTGTTAATGGACTACATTTTCTAAGCACTCTCCCACTGAATCTCAACCTGGTACCCGCCTTACCAACAAATAATTTTATATGATCATTCCACTTCAAATCGTTCCGCACGCATACTCCCAGATATTTTACAGAAGTAACTGCTACCAGTGTTTGTTCCGCTATCATATAATCATACAATAAAGGATCCTTCTTTCTATGTATTCGCAATACATTACATTTGTCTATGTTAAGGGTTAGTTGCCACTCCCTGCACCAAGTGCCTATCCGCTGCAGATCTTCCTGCATTTCGCTACAATTTTCTAATGCTGCAACTTCTCTGTATACTACAGCATCATCCGCGAAAAGCCGCATGGAACTTCCGACGGTATCTACTAGGTCATTTATATATATTGTGATAAGCAATGGTCCCATAACACTCCCCTGTGGCACGCCAGAGGTTACTTTAACGTCTGTAGACGTCTCTCCATTGATAACAATATGCTGTGTTCTGTTTGCTAGAAACTCTTCAATCCAGCCACACAGCTGGTCTGATATTCCGTAGGCTCTTACTTTGTTTATCAGGAGACAGTGCGGAACTGTATCGAACGCCTTCCGGAAGTCAAGAAAAATAGCATCTACCTGGGAGCCTGTATCAAATATTTTCTGGGTCTCATGAACAAATAAAGCGAGTTGGGTCTCACACGATCGCTGTTTCCGGAATCCATGTTGATTCCTACATAGTAGATTCTGGGTTTCCAAAAACGACTTGATACTCGAGCAAAAAACATGTTCTAAAATTCTACAACAGATCGACGTCAGAGATATAGGTCTATAGTTTTGCGCATCTGCTCGACGACCCTTCTTGAAGACTGGGACTACCTGTGCTCTTTTCCAATCATTTGGAACCCTCCGTTCCTCTAGAGACTTGCGGTACACGGCTGTTAGAAGGGGGGCAAGTTCTTTCGCGTACTCTGTGTAGAATCGAACTGGTATCCCGTCAGGTCCAGTGGACTTTCCTCTATTGAGTGATTCCAGTTTCTTCTCTATTCCTTGGACACTTATTTCGATGTCAGCCATTTTTTCGTTTGTGCGAGGATTTAGAGAAGGAACTGCAGTGCGGTCTTCCTCTGTGAAACAGCTTTGGAAAAAGGTGTTTAGTATTTCAGCTTTACGCGTGTCATCCTCTGTTTCAATGCCATCATCATCCCGGAGTGTCTGGATATGCTGTTTCGAGCCACTTACTGATTTAACGTAAGACCAGAACTTCCTAGGATTTTCTGTCAAGTCGGTACATAGAATTTTACTTTCGAATTCACTGAACGCTTCACGCATAGCCCTCCTTACGCTAACGTTGACATCGTTTAGCTTCTGTTTTCCTAACTTTTTTGTTGTACCACGGTGGTTTTTCCCCGTCCCTCACAGTTTTACTCGGCACGTACCTGCCTAAAACGCATTTTACGATTGCCTTGGACTTTTTCCATAAACACTCAACATTGTCAGTGTCGGAACAGAAATTTTCGTTTTGATCTGTTAGATAGTCTGAAATCTGCCTTCCATTACTCTTGCTAAACAGATAAACCTTCCTCCCTTTTTTATATTCCTATTAACTTCCATATTCAGGGATGCTGCACCGGCCTTATGATCACTGATTCCCTGTTCTGCACTTAGAGAGTCGAAAAGTTCGGGTCTGTTTGTTATCAGTAGGTCCAAGATGTTATCTCCACGAGTCGGTTCTCTGTTTAATTGCTCGAGGTAATTTTCGGATAGTGCACTCGGTATAATGTCACTCGATGCTCTGTCCCTACCACCCGTCCTAAACATCTGAGTGTCCCAGTCTATATCTGGTAAATTGAAATCTCCACCTAAGACTATAACATGCTGAGAAAATTTATGTGAAATGTATTCCAAATTTTCTCTCAGTTGTTCTGCCACTAATGCTGCTGAGTCGGCAGGTCGGTAAAAGGAGCCAATTATTAACCTAGCTCGGTTGTTGAGTGTAACCTCCACCCATAATAATTCACAGGAACTATCCACTTCTACTTCACTACAGGATAAACTACTACTAACAGCGACGAACACTCCTCCACCGGTTGCATGCAATCTATCCTTTCTAAACACCGTCTGTACCTTTGTAAAAATTTCGGCAGAATCTATCTCTGGCTTAAGCCAGCTTTCTGTACCTATAACGATTTCAGCTTCGGTGCTTTCTATCAGCGCTTGAAGTTCTGGTACTTTACCAACGCAGCTTCGACAGTTGACAATTACAATACCGATTGCTGCTTGGTCCCCGCATGTCCTGACTTTGCCCCGCACCAATTGAGGCTGTTGCCCTTTCTGTACTTGCCCAAGGCCATCTAACCTAAAAAACCGCCCAGCCCACGCCACACAACACCTGCTACCCGTGTAGCCGCTTGTTGCGTGTAGTGGACTCCTGACCTATCCAGCGGAACCCGAAACCCCACCACCCTATGGCGCAAGTCGAGGACTCTGCAGCCCACACGGTCGCAGAACCGTCTCAGCCTCTGATTCATACCCTCCACTCGGCTCCGTACAGGTTGCAACTGTTGCACATATTCTTTCGCCATCGCTATCAGTTGTCAGATTTCTCACGTCCTAAGGAGTTTTTACCTGAAGTCACAGCGGAAGGTCTGTTGTGCTAAGTATAGAATCCAAGATGTACAGTTATAAAAATTCATGATGGTGGCTAAGTATGCATACCAAGATGGCAATCTAAGATGGCAGATACAGCAAAGCCCTCGGATGTCACAACCCCAGGGTGTGAGTAGAAGATGGTAGGCGTTAACACAGTTTTCTGATTTGTTCCAAGCTTATAGAATCCAAGAAGTCCATTTCTCATATCCAGGATGGTGGCATGGATGTCATATTTCTGATGGCATCAGGAAAGATTTCAGAATTTAAGATGATGATTCATTATAGCTGACCTGGGGATATGGTTCAGCCTGCAACATTGCCAATCCAAAATTACTGTTCCATGGCACTGTAGTCCAAAATTTATAGGCTTACTACCCATCTTTCTCTGTACACCGTAGTGAAAAGAGAATGTCAAAACACTTTTCAGTCGTCTAAATTTCGGAGTTGGCAGGTGATCTTTGAAGCGATTACTGACTCAAAAATCTACCGATACGAGTATTTGAATTCTGGCCCCTATTTCGACTGGACCAAAGTTGGGAATATTCCTACACGTCGGTAAGAGTGCCTGAAGACTGCATAACATGTCGACAAAACTGGTAGACAAATAAACTAACAACTTGGAACTTCAGATGGCCGAAATGTGTTTCATTTGGCATCCTGTACTGAACAGCTGAGGTTCTGCAACCACCTGTGAAAAGATGGATATACAGAAACCATAGTGAAAGGTTGAACATCATAAAGTGTCATCAGAGATTTGCGACCTTTATAAAGAAAGCACTGACTCATGTTGTAGATTGAAGGTATTAATCCATTCCTCTCTCTGAATGATTACTATTATTCATTCCTTATAAGTTTTTATGAATATCATTTATTTCTCCCTCAGTACGTAGCTCCATGTATACACGATGTTGCGCATGGTACATGCGAACAGCACCAGAAATCAAATAAGAATGCAGACAAACGCCCAGACGCAACTTCTGGCACATAGGAGTGGAAATTATGTCACCATAGAGAACTATTTCCCCTTGCTTTCAGCCGTTCGCAATACCATCACAGGAAGGCCGTTTTGGTTAGTGTTATATGGCCAGATCAGTCGATCATCCAGACTGTTGCCCCTGCAACTACTGAAAACGCTGCTGCCCCTCTTCAGGAACCATACGTTTGTCTGGCCTCTCAACAAATACTGCAACCTGCTATCTGTATCGCTGAGGCACGCAAGCCTCCCCACCAACGGCAAGGTCTATTGTTCATGGGGAGGGGGTGGGGCAAGGTAATCATTGTCGAGGGCATGCAGCTTTACTGTATGGTTTTATTGATAATGGCGTCCTCTTGGGTAAAATATTCCGGAGGTAAAATAGTCCCCCATTCGGATCTCCGGGCGGGGACTACTCAGGAGTACATCGTTATCAGGAGAAAGAAAACTGGCGTTCTACGATTCGGAGCGTGGAATGTCAGATCCCCTTATCAGGCAGATAGGTTAGAAAACTTAGAAAGGTAAATGGAAATGTTACAGTCAGATATAGTGGGAATTAGTGAAGTTCGGTGGCAGGAGAAACAAGACTTTTGGTCAGGCGAATACAGGGTTATAAATACAAAATCAATTAGTGGTAATGCTGGAGTAGGTTTAATAATGAATAAAAAAAATAGGAGTGCGGGTAAGCTGCTACCAACAGCATAGTGAACGAATTATTGTGGCCAAGATAGACACAAGGCCCACGCCTACTACAGTAGTACAATTTTATATGCCAACTAGCTCTGCAGATGACGAAGAAATTCAAGAAAAATATGATGAAATAAAAGAAATTATTCAGATAGTGAAGGGAGACGAAAATTTAATAGTCATGGGCGACTGGAATTCGGTAGTAGGAAAAGGGAGAGAAGGAAACGTAGTAGGTGAATATGGATTGGGGGGGAAGAAATGAAAGAGGAAGCCGCCTGGTAGAATTTTGCACAGAGCACAACTTAATCATAGTAAACACTTGGTTCAAGAATCATAAGAGAAGGTTGTATATATGGAAGAACCCTGGAGATACTGACAGGTTTCAGATAAATTATATAATGGTAAGACAGAGATTGAGGAACCAGGTTTTAAATTGTAAGACATTTCCAGGGGCAGATGTGAACTCTGACCACAATCTATTGGTTATGAACTGCAGATTAAAACTGAAGAAACTGCAAAAAGGTGGGAATTTAAGGAGATGGGACCTGGATAAACTGACTAAACCAGAGGTCGTACAGAGTTTCAGGGAGAGCATAAGGGAACAATTGACAGGAATGGGGGAAATAAATACAGTAGAAGAAGAATGGGTAGCTTTGAGGGATGAAGTAGTGAAGGCAGCAGAGGATCAAGTAGGTAAAAAGACGAGGGCTACTAGAAATTCTTGGGTAACAGAAGAAATATTGAACTTAATGGATGAAAGGAGAAAATATAAAAATGCCTTACATGAAGCAGGCAAAAAGGAATACAGACGTCTCAAGAATGAGATTGACAGGTAGGGCAAAATGGCTAAGCAGGGATAGCTAGAGGACAAATGTAAGGATGTAGAGGCTTATCTCATCAGGGGTAAGATAGATACGGCCTACAGGAAAATTAAAGAGACCTTCACAGAAAAGAGAACCACTTGTATGAATATCAAGAGCTCAGATGGAAATCCGGTTCTAAGCAAGGAAGAGAAAGCAGAAAGGTGGAAGGGGTATATACAGGGTCTACACAAGGGCGATGTACTTAAGGACAATATTATGGAAATGGTAGAGGATGTAGATCAAAAAGAAATTGGAGATATGATACTGCGTGAAGAGTTTGACAGAGCAGTGAAAGACCTGAGTCGAAACAAGGCTCCGGGAGTAGACAACATTTCATTAGAACTACTGACAGCCTTGGGAGAGCCAGTCCTGACAAAACTCTACCATCTGGTGAGCAAGATATATGAGACAGGCGAAATATCCTCAGACTTCAAGAAGAATATAATAATTCCAATCCCAAAGAAAGCAGGGGTTGACAGATGTGAAAATTACCGAACTATTAGTTTAATAACTCACAGCTCTAAAATACTAACGCGGATTTTTTTACAGACGAATGGAAAAACTGGTAGAAGCCGCCCTCGAAGAAGATCAGTTTGGATTCCTTAGAAATGTTGGAACACGTGAGGCAATACTGACCTTACGACTTATCTTAGAAGAAAGATTAAGGAAAGGCAAACCTACGTTTCTAGCCTTTGTAGACTTAGAGAAAGCTTTTGACTATGTTGACTGGAATACTCTCTTTCAAATTCTGAAGGTGGCAGGGGTAAAATACAGGGAGCGAAAGGCTATTTACAATTTGTACAGAAACCAGATGTCAGTTATAAGATTCGAGGGACATGGAAGGGAAGCAGTGGTTGGGAAGGGAGTGAGACAAGGTTGTATCCTCTCCCCGATGTTATTCAATATGTATATTGAGTAAGCAGTGAAGGGAACAAAAGAAAAATTCGGAGTAGGTATTAAAATCCAAGGAGAAGAAATAAAAACTTTGAGGTTCGCCGATGACATTGTAATTCTGTCAGAGACACCAAAGGACTTGAAAGAGCAGTCAAACGGAATGTATAGAGTCTTGAAAGGAGGATGTAAGATGAACATCAACAAAAGCAAATCGAGGATAATGGAATGTAGCCGTATTAAGTCAGGGGATGCTGATGGAATTAGTTTAGGAAATGAGGCACTTATAGTAAAGGAGTTTTGCTATTTGGGGAGCAAGATAACTGATGACGGTGGAAGTAGAGAGGATGTTAAATGTAGACTGGCAATTGCAAGGAAAGCGTTTCTGAAGAAGAGAAATTTGTTAACATCGAATATAGATTTAAGTGTCAGGATGTCGTTTCTTAAAGTATTTGTATGGAGTGTAGCCATGTATGGAAGTGAAGCATTGACGATAAATAGTTTGGACAAGAAGAGAATAGAAGCTTTTGAAATGTGGTGCTGCAGGAGAATGCTGAAGATAAGATGGGTAGATCACATAACTAATCAGGAGGCACTGAATAGGATTGGGGAGAAGAGAAGCTTGTGGCACAAGCTGACTAGAAGAAGGGATCGGTTGGTAGGACATGTTCTGAGGCATCAAGGGATCACCAATTTAGTATTGGAGGTCAGTGTGGAGGGTAAAAATCGTAGAGGGAGACCAAGAGATGAATACATTAAGCAGATCAGAAGGATGTAGGTTGCATAGTTACTGGGAGATGAAGAAGCTTGCACAGGATAAAGTAGCATGGAGAGCTGCATCAAACCAATCTCAGGACTGAAGACCACAACAAACAAGATAACTGTTTAGAGATTATCAGTTTCCACTATCTTCAACGTAGTCATCATTCATCAAGTAGCAACTAAATCGTTTTGTATGCTGCTGTTCAGAGCTACTTATCCGCCAACTACCAGTGAATCGATGCATGTTAATGTCAATGTGGCACCAGAAACAGACTTGAAAACTATAGTAAAAAGTAAAGTTCCATATCATCGTCCAATGGTTCAATCAAGTACAAGCGATCGCCATATCATCCTCTGTCTGTGGGGTCATAAGATATGGACGAGAAACGCACGTGATCAGTACACCAATCAACCAGTTGTCGTCAGGCTTCTTGGCCCTAGAAACGCTATTAATCGATCGAGTAGCTCCTCAGTTGGTCTTGCCCTTCCAGTCCTCCCAGAAAGAAAAACTCTCTGGCAGCATTGGGAACCGAACCTGAGGCCCAAACATGGCTGTTAGCAACATTGACTCAGCTATGGCAGCAGACTTCGTGAAATTACAGTAAAACTAGAGAATGTATCGCAGATTTCAGCGCGGGGTCCCGAGTTCGATTCGCGGTGGAGTCAGGGATTTTCACCTTCCTCCAGATGACTGGGTGTTTGTGTTGTCCTCATCGTTTCATCATCATTCAGTAAAATGGAAAGATTGGGCTGAGCAAAATTTAGGAATTTATACGGGCGCTGGTAACCACGCAGTTGGACGCTCCATAAACCAAACATCATCATCATCATCATCGCAGATTTCAGTGATGCAGTTCACAGATATTGAGTGGAATCAACTGTGATGCAAGCAGAAGTAAACAAATGACTGTATGACAAACAACTACAAACTGTTCCCTTGAGACATCAGTGCTCTTCGGTACAACACCAGTACATCTACTGGCAACACGATCGTGAGTGTCACATGAAGTTAACATTTCAAGATTCAGCATACTGAAAATTTTTAATGTTTTCAAGTATTATAAAATCCATGGCTTGCACACTGCAAAACGAATTGCCACAGATAGACCCGGCAATGGCACACATGTGTTAAAACACACTTTTGTGGCATTGGTATGTATATGTTGGAATATAAAATCCGTGAAGAGGAGCTGCACAAGTGTACAAGTAAACTTAACAGGTGGCATACCTGCATCAACTAGTGCTACAATTGATTTGATACAATGGAGACTGAATTTAAAGCAGATAAAAAAAGTTGTTTCACATTGACTAACGGGTTTGATTAATAGAAAATAATGACAGTGTTTTAATGATAGCAACAAAGTACAAGATATGTTTATTAACAATGTATGAATGTTGTATCAAAATTTTTATCTTAATAAATAATGTTTCTATGAGACTGTAACATAAAAAAAATATAATATCCAAATTTCATCTTCAGAGTAATCTCATCAAAGGTTCTGAACGCAAATTAAACAATATGTCAGCCTGCACAACCCCTTATACATCATTAAATCCACTAACAGTAAAGAAAACTATTGGATAAATCTGCTGCCGCAGGTTTCTAAAGGAGAATCTGTGCTGGAAGGAAAGGTAAGGGAAACACTATGTGCACTCGTTGTACATGCTAGTATTAGAAAGAACACCTATTGACAGCTACTCAGTGTGGGACCATATAAGGTTATACAGACTCCACATCCAGGTAGTTTCCTTGTGTCTTTTCTAAAAACTAACAAAATTAAAATACTTAACACTCATAAAGTTTTTAAAAAGTATCTGCACAGGTTGCAGAGATGATTGCATTCCTCGAAGTGAGTAAAAATTAAAGTTATAAACCCGTGACTAGTGATCCATATGAAAATGTGGTTTAAGCAGTTTCCTATGTAAAAGTAAAAAATATTTTTAATAATGGCTAACAGTTTGTGCTGCATGACATTCTGAAGTATTTAGTCAGAAATATGTATAAAAATGTGACCCTACGTAGTAGCTAGAGTGTGACAGAGGAAAACAATGTATTGCAAGAAAGCATACTGTATATACAGTATGCCAGTATGTGTCGCTAATGGACACTTACGACAGAGATGTGCTTCAACACAAAACGAAAACTCAGTATTCAAAAAGACTATTGCTTTTCTCTGACGAAGATTAAAGAAAGAGTTTTATCTTCAAAGTAGTCATTACATTCCTTATAAAAAGGAAAAGATGATGCCTTTATATTTATATATTAATGTTTAACTTGTATTGTGCATAATGAGTTGTTATTTGACTATGACATTGAAATGGCAAACTGAATTGAGCATTTAAGCAGACCACAGAGAGCAAAGTGTAAATGTTTCTGATGAAATTAATAATTTAGATATAATTGTGCTGCACTTTCACAATTTATAATCATGAGATGAAAGTTCATGAGCCTGAATGAGGCAAACATCTAGTCCATAAGTAGATAAGTAGATGTCGTTAAGTGATGGACAAATACTTTAATGTGGAAGTTGTGCATGTAGTAGAATATGATGCTATTTTGGTTCAGCCTACCTTTGGAAATATCAGATTTGCGTGTATTTTGAGCGTTCGCGTGGTCATTATTCTGCTATAAATAGATGAAATCTGTTCATGGAAAAGACAAACATCTATCTTCCAAGCTTTGAACAGTGCGGAGTCTGTACGATATCAAATTCTTGAAATCATTACGTAACAAGTAGTTGAGCGACAGAAGTGAACTATCATGTAATGGCAGTACTGCTGTAAAGTAGAAGGAAAGAATATAAAGAAAATTGTAAAATTAATATTTTTTGTTTATATATGTGTATATATATTTTTGCGTTTTGTTGAGAATTACGAAATTCATAGCAGGAACTTCGAATATGTCTATGCAGTCTACATGATGGAGTTCTAAAGCGGAAACCTGTGTTCAAGCTATTGTCGGATCTGTGAGTGCTCCTAGCAGAAATTAAACATTTGTGACTGCAGTTAGGGCACTTGAACACTGGCACATGTATGAGTGAAAACGTGGACACTTTACTTACCTAGGTTTAGTCGCATGAGCAGATGGTTGTTTGTGGTTCGATGTCCAGAAGGGGGTTGTCCTTATGCAGGACAGAGACGCATTTCATACACACAGTCACGTGAACATAGTAGACACTATGCTGTTTCGCCGACTGACCGTTAACACTGGGCGCGCGTGGATCCGAAGGCAATCCCAGTGACCCAAGATAATTTGAATTGTCGACACTAAATTCTCCACACGCAGTATCTGTAAGAAATATTCAAACTGCATGACCAAGATAACTAAGAAATAGCTTTAATAAGGACACTTCCTGTGTCTGCTAAGAACGTTAGTGATGCGTGACGTTAATTTAACGCAAATTGTGTTACAGAAGAATTGGAGTACTAGAAACATCGCCTATGACATCAAACAAAAAATCATCATAAATATAAAGAAATCAACCATAAAAAGATGTACCACAGTAACCATAATAAAGCACGTATCTTCCAACTCTATGAATACTTCACGTAAGACCTATATCTTTGCAATTAAGACTTCTATTTTTAGAGCAACTGTTATGAATTGTGCAAAGATGATTTTAATCCAACTGCCCGATTGTTCCATGAAACCTGGATCATGCTTAATATCTGGTATCTGCAAGAGTGACAATGTGGTTAGACTGACATGTCCCGTGTCGGTCCAGCCACGTAACTCATCGCCTGGTTCCTACCTCTCAACGTGATACGATCTGCCAGGCACTGACTTCACCTGTCGTCTGTCCATAAATTCGATCTGTGTTCTTCAAAGAACGCGCTGAAAATGTGGTAAGAAAAACTGCAACTTTTTTTTTTTAAGAGAACAATATGTAGTCACTGTGTGAAGAAAAATTGCATACCTGTATCTCATTAATGAACACTAAACTCAGAGAAACAAATGTGGAAGTAAGGAGATGTATAAAATAGTAAAAGAAATTTATTACCTTAGATGTAACTTTCTTTTGCTTACGTCTATGAGACGAATCTATTCGGTATATTTGTATGTACGAACCTAACGTAATGTGCACTGAAAGATTTCAACTTAGAAGGGGAGAAAGTACATTATTTGTAACTGCAGTTGAATTCTGGCAGTGACAGTCAGTGAGGAACAGTGAACGTAACTGAGTGTCTGTAACAAATGACGATTTCTTGAATGGCATTATCAAGTTGCATAAAGAACTGTGCCAACGCCGCTCAAGGGCACTGTATATTAAAAAATATTTAGGCGTGTTTCTACATCTGAAAGATGGTGTCTGTTCCAATTTCACCCCAATCACATCAGAATATCGCTACTATGAGGATGCAAATCAGGTTTGCTTTAAATGTACGCCGTAACGATCGTAAGCCTTAGGTACCTTTGAAGCTGGACATAGTAAGTTGATGTTAGTCAAGAATGCCAATAAGAAGGCAAAGACGCCTTTATCAACACCCCAGCTGAGTTGAACGAGGTCGCGTAATACAGCTATGAGACTCTGGATATTCTTCTACGATATGACAGAAGGCTTTGACCACTGTAAACGACTGCTGGTAGCAGTGGTGACGACAATGTACGGTCGTAAGAAAATCGGACTGCAGACGGCCACCTAGCCCTACCGAGAAGAAAGACTATCGTGTTCGGCGTATGGCTGTGGTGCACCGTACTCATTCGAAAGCAGCAATTTCAGCAACAGCTGGCACCATGGTGACACATCGAACTGTCACAGATTGGTTACTTCAAGGACAACTCCGAGCCAGACGCCCTGTAGCGTGCATTCCACTGATCCCAAACAACCACAATTTGCGACTTCAGTGGTGTAAAGCGAGAGCCCATTCGGAGGCAGGGTGGAAGTCTGTTGTGTTTTCTCATGAAAGCTGGTTTTTCTTCGATGCCAATGACGGCATAGTGTTTGTTAGAAGCAGATCAGTTGAGGGCCTGAAACCAACCTGTCTGCGTGCTAGACACACTGGAACTACAGCTGGAGTTATACTGCATCAATCTGGTGAGTATACCTGCTGTGCTACCTTTCATGAACAGCATGGTGGACTACACATGGATGTTTGGGTCTGGTCGTGAGTCGTGCACGGATAGCCACATGGTAAGGCGACCGCTCGCGATAAGAGGTAAATCCTGGTTCGATTCCCGGTCCGGCACAGATTTTCACTGTCGTCATTTCGTTCTACAGCTGATGGTTGCCCTTATACGCGATTGTGAATTCATTTCAAGCATTTCAGGAGGTGTTCCCCAACAGGATAATGCTCTCCCACAGACCGCTGTTGTAACCGAATATGCTCCAAAGCGTATCGACATGTGGCCTTGACTTCCTCGGTCACTAGCTCTGCCTCATATCGAGCACATCAGGGACATTATCATCGGACGACAGCTCCAGCGTCATCAACAAACAACATTAGCTGTCCCTGTATAGATCCACAAAGTGCAACGGCCATGGAACTACGTCCCATAGGCTGACGTCCGCCGCCTGGTTATTAGTACACCAGAATTTCAGATTTGCAGTGACTTACGTCGCGCTTACGTTAAGCTGTGAACTTACAATGTTAATCACTTAAATATGTTGCCTAGACAAACGTATTCATGAAATTTTATTACTTTATATTAATCATTTTTGATTGGTGTTGCGATTTGTTTCGCTCACAGCCTTATGAGAGCTTAGATAATATTATAAACATATGTGAAGCGAACATTGGTTTCCTGAATCACTCTCTTCTTCACGCATCACCTGCCACAATAGCTAGTATATGGTGGTTACGTTAAAGTTTTTGTAGTTCTTAGAGCAATAAAATAGTTTTGAGCGAGATAAAGATTTTTACTTGCTATTATCATGGTTCCTTGTCGTAACCCTGATTCTTAAATACTTTTGCAGCGTTTTGTGAAGGTCAGCAACGAGTTAATTTGGAAACTAATATGGTGATGACATTGATCGGTCGCTATTATAGCAGCCGTAAGTGCACATCGCATAGTCAGTATTAGAACCCGCATTTATTTTAAATTTATCACACGGAGTCCGATACCTTGTAAAGAATCATTACATTGCATAGTCCATAGAGGAATTGAAATACCGACTCATCCTGTTAGCCTCGAGTCACCGATCACTGATTACGTCGATTTCTTCTTTAGCTCACGTCATTAAGATAATTCCACTTTCCCTTCCTGATGTTAATCAAAAAATTACCCTGTAATCTTTTATTTGAAGTGAAAGAGGAATTAGATGATCCTTAGTGTCAGATACGGTCAGAGGTTCAGGAATATCTGATTGTGCTGCAACATTTCCTAAATCAAATTTAATCTTTTCGAATTCACTTGATGCCTCTGTTTCCGCTTGTGTATCGGTTTCCTGAATGAAGTTTAAAGTGCGACTTCACATACTGAGCGTGAGCTTTCTGAAAACTAAGGATCAGGACACAAGCCTTCACAACAAAGTTTCGTGTATCATACTACTCTTTCAACCCTTTAGTCAACTCCCGATTCATAACAACAATTACTGTCACCTAAGTCTATTCCTTTGTGCTTTCTTTTAAATTCTTATTTTCTCCAGCAAAAGATGGTTTATAATCTACTTTATTCCTTGTTTCTGTCATACATTTAGCGTTGATGTTGCTCACTTTTCATTCAAAATATCGCCAAGAATATAGTTTAGTGCTCTTTTTCTTTCAATTTTACGTTGTGTAAGTCATTAATCATGTCGTTCAGCACATTTGTCTAGTATCTGATTTAGTACCTTAACATTCAGTAATAAAAATAGTTTGGAAATTTCATTCTTATATTCTGTGTCTTCCAATTTCCTTTTCCGAGATATTTAATTGGCTTTCCGATCGATCGAAACTTCTCTAAAGTAGACCAATATTGGAAAACTAAACGGTGCAGTCACCCATTTAAAGCTGTAATCCCTACGTTGCAAATCATCAACACAACTTTAAGCAGCTGCGGAACTAACGAGAAACACAGCTGAGAAAATCGCAGAAACGATCGCTCATTCGCAGACTGCTACACCGTAACTCATATGTCACTGCAGCTGACTATCGATGCTTCCAGAGGTGAGGATGTCACTGTCGTTTCTTCCAGTAGGTGACTGTGCGATGTCGGTGCTTCCAGTCACTACTGATGTGACGGCCGACGCTCCCAGCTGGTAAAGTTGAGGTTTTGCACAGTGCTTCGAATCTAGCCAAGGTTCATCTGGTGAAACATTCCCATTGTCTGTTCCTAAAGCATCCGCGGCTTCGCACGAAGGAAAACTACCCATCGAGGTCTGAATCTATGTGCTCTTGGCGATATCTAGTGACATACTTCCTGAAAAAAAGCACCACCAGAAAATTATCCGAATGGGACGAAAATCGGTAGATGGGATGTACATGTACAGGCAAACAAATCATCTTGAGGGTAATCGTGCCAAATTTTATCCAAGCACGAAGGCAAACAGTAAAACCGTCACCTTATTTAATTTATTTATTTAATTAAATTAGTTACCCTGTCACTTTGATATCAATGACGTGCCGCCTGGCAGGTGGAGGCGTGGCTGGGGTACCACAGAAATGATTCGGGAGTGGGGGCGGTAATCACGATTTTTTTCGCTGCAGTGACATCCTTTAACCAAATTTCAGTCTTTCATCTACACAGGGAGAGACGATCACCGTAATAAGATCAGATGTATTATCGAATGTATAAAGTGATACGCAATACAAAGTGTTATTTACAACTTCTCTGTGATGTTACCTTAAGAGACTTCATATTTGGCGAAGCATATCTTTACTTTAATTGAGTTCGAAAGCGAGGAGGCGTCTTGAAACAGAGGTAGATCTTAGCCCTCCATCACGAGCGAAAAAAGAGTTTAATATTCTAAACTTACGATGCAGGACGTAACAGATATAAAGCTGATTAGAACAGATTATTTAACCTGATGAGAGAATGCTAAGAGGAAATATAGCCTATTCCATACTGTAACAGGATTTCCACAACAGGTAAGGATACTTTAGCGATATGAAAACGCGAATATGCCCAAATTCCTTCTGTCTTCGAAAATAACTGGTACAGTAGGGGGAAATCTACAATTCACATAAGAAATGCGAGGAGTATGGCCAACAAAATCGCTATCCGGGATTAGGTAAAGTGGATTTTTTAAATTGTGCGGGGGGGGGGGGGGGGGGGGGGGGAGAGGGGACTACGTCGGGGTGTAATTGGTTAGAACTACTATATACATCCAAGCTGCAGTTGTTTGTTTCACAGCGCACGAAGGATGGTGGCGTTTGTTTCGCAGTGCACAACGGCTCTCAGCACGAGTTATCACTAGGCTTCGGCGACCTGAAGTTGCGGATTACTTCTATCTGCCCCGGACGGTTAGATACCAAGAATGTGCCCACCTGTCTTGTCGTGCCCGTGGCAGTGGGGGCTGGTGAAGTGAACAATGTTCTAGGTGAGCGTCGACAGAAACGGTCGTGTGCTTCGACTGAGAGAAGCTTCAATAACATGGGTGTTTTCGCTGGACAGTTATTCCCTCCCATGTAAATTTATTGGTTGACTCATTGCTGACAATCGTTCTGACCTTTGAGCTTGGTACAGGCAGGCATGGTTGGCGCAGTTGTGGGTCTCTCTCCCAGCCGGTGCGGACGTGTCCACAGTGCAGTCAGTGGATGGCGCGTGCATCGCAGTGGCGGGATTGTATGATCGGTTGGATCTTTTTTCATCCGATGTGTTTATTGGAAACGTTGTGGTGGAGGAGGGTGTCCTTGTTCCCGAATGTTGGTGAATGTAAACCCTCAGTTATATTTAGCGCAACGATCTATTTGTGGCAGAAATTTCATTACTTGGTTTGCTTTAAGTTTGTGTGTGATACTCAAACGTTGACTATAGGTTTTATTACAAAGAAGGATCCTTGTAAGGTGGAGGCGATTCTTTGGAGTAATCTATTTGACTCCTGTAAATTGTTAAGCAATTAATTCTATAGGGCAGTGCCAATGGATTATTTCACTCTATTTTTGATATCGACATTGCTTCAGCTCTCCCTTTGCCTCCAACATTAACAAACAGGGATACAGTATTCTGAGGACAGATGAAGTCCTCTGTTGATTCACACAGATGGACAGGGAGTGGCCTCTTGAGAGAGACAGATATGGGAAGTGAATCTGGAATCAACAGAATGCCTCCACTTGATGCTTTGTTTGGGGGCTGAGAGATCAAAGGAGGCTGATATCCAGGAGACCCCAAATGGTGGCTATTATACCTCACTTCAATCCATTCCTCAGTGATTACAGTTATTATGTCATGGCGAGCGTGGGTGGCAGGTGCTGTCATGAACTTTACACGTGGAGGAGCCCTGTCTCCCACCAACTGATTAAATAAAGAATATGTATCAGGATATTATTGAAATTGATTTGAATCTCCTGTCATAATATCCTTCCTCTCCAGCACAGACTGAGTTCTATTCCCACCAATTTCCAGGTGGGGGACGCTGAGGGATTTCTCAAAGATGGAAGGGTTAGTTAATTGATCGATTTAATTAATTAGTCAATTAATTTGATATCAAAAGTGTGCTAGTGTCGGTGAGTGGATTTCCAAGAGGGATGTAGAGGAGGAGGGGGAGAATAGGCAGAGGAAAAAGATGGCGGGTTTCTTGGAAAAATGGATTATCCCCAGGGGGCATAATCCACATAGCTGAATCAACCATATGAGGACAGTAGGTTTGCCCCTGAATGTATGCTCACCCCTGAATGTAAGCAACCTGCACTAACAACTGTGCTGATATTGGCTTTTCCCTAGTACTAACGATCAGCCACTTCAATCTGGTGAGGCTTCAGTCTACACCCTCTATTCAACGATCTCCAGAGCACAAAATAACATAACATTGTGGGGCTTCAGCCAATCAGAGTCATTCACCACACACAGGCAGTTTCATTGGCCCATTTTCTGTTGAGGCTTATAGCGATTCTGTAGGATACTGCATCTCAAGTCGACTTTTAGAAGTGCGAGTGGTACAAAAAACCAGGCTGTCAAGAGAACTTACTCGTCCTTGAGATGGTCTCGTATGCTCAGACCAGTATCCATGTCGTAGAAATAGGTAAAGTTCTTGCCCATCAGCTCCAGGCTGAAGACAACCTCCTTCCCTCAGCAACCTTCGTTGTGGTAGGTGATATCCAAGGAAGAGAGCAACACATTTCTGACCAGGGAATGCAATGTTGCAGATCTTCACACTGCAAAAAAGCACACGTATATTCTATACTTTATTATGTTTTCAGCTTTTTTATGATGCATATGTGTCTGGCCTGATTAGGTTGTTGAAACTAAATAAACTAAACCAGATGTGAATGACATGCATTTTAAGTCCCTCTTGCTTGTAATAGCTGTTTTTAACACGATTTAGAATTATTTCAATATTGTCTTCTAATGTAACTAGACTATGTTGGCAGCGAGGCAAAGCTGTTAACGCCTGCAGAGTAATTTTGGTTTTTATCGTTCGAACACTCCCCCATCCCCCCCCCCCCCCCCCCCCCCCCCCCGCACCCATGTAACCAGAGCGCAGAGTGCCTTCTTGTAGTGCGGTGCAAAAATGGTAAATCGTAACACAGATCAGGTAAGAAAGTTGTTTAAATGCATCTGAGAGATGTTTCTTTGGAAGTAACGTGTCGTTGATGAGTATCTTAGACATCCCTTGCATTTTTACGATATGCTTACCTGCCAGCATTCAGAAGACTCCCATTTCTACACTCAGGTTTTGAAGTATCCGCACTTTAAAATATGCTCGCCGCCAGTCGCGCCGCCGTGTTTCTGTCACCGCGACGTGAGGGCGCTGCCACGAACGTCACGGCGTAACGCTGCTGTGAACAATATGCGGGCGTCGCCTCTCCGGAGCTCCAGCCACGGGTCTACTTAAGTTCCAACAACGATGTACAGCACCCATTTTCTATGTTGGAGATTTCATGACATATACAGACTATCATAAGGGTAAGGTTTCGTCATTACGGAATTGTTATTGTATTGAACACTGACTGACTTGTAAATCTTTGTATCAGTATATATTTAAACATTCAAATCTGCTGATAGAAACTGACGCTGCAACTACAACAAACAAAGTTATGTGTTGCTTTCACTACTTGATATTAGATATGGCGTAAATTGATATTTGAGTTCTCTGTACACTAACCGCATCTGTTCCTCACTCCTGTATCTACTAAAGAACCACAAAAGATTCAAAGGAAGCTGCAACAAATACCATTGAAATACTTGGTGATTCAGAAAGATTCGTCCGATTTCACAAGTTTACGTATACACTCACCGAGAAAATAATTCGAAACACCAAAAAGCAGTTAATACAGGGTAACGAATTTTCGGAGATACACTTGTCTGGGCAACATATTTAAGCGATTAAAACCGTAAGATCACAGGTTAATGTAAGCGCGAGATAAGACATTGCAAATCTGAAACCCTGGTATATTAATAACAGGTGTATCCACTACATTATTGAATACAAGCTTGCAAACGAGCAAGTGTACAGGGGCTGTAGTTCAGGTTCTGGGATGGAGTTCCACGCCTATTGCACCTGGACGGCCAATACATGGGTGGTTAATCGTGCTTGCGAATGTTACTGACGTCACACACGCGGACGGTTGGGGACTGACTTTGTGATCGGGTAGGACAAGGCAACACGACAACACTCTGTAGAGCATGTTGGGTAACAACAGCGGTATGTGCGGAAGGGTGTTATCCTGTTGGGAAAAAACCCTTGGAATGCTGTGCATGAATGGCAGCATAAAAGGTCGAATCAGCAGACACACAGTTTTGCAGTCAGGGTGCATGGGATAACTGCGAGAGTGCTCCTGCTGTCGTACGAAATCGCACTGGAGTCATCACGGCAGGTGTGTCCAGTGTACCTAGTGCAGAGAGTGATCGGGTGCAGGCCCTCAATTGCCCCCCTTCTATCCAACACGCGGTCATCATTGCAACCGGGGAACAACCGGCTTTCGTCAGAAAATACAACAGATCTGGCTTGGAACTGCCCTTGAAGTAAACGATTTGTACAAATCCGCAGTGTCACTATGGTGCCAACTGCTGCCCAAATAGCTGCAGCAGTAGCAGTGCGACGCGTTAGAGCCTCACGCCGAATACGATGGTCTTCCCTGTCAGTAGTGATACGTGGCCGTCCGGAGCCCGGTCTTTTTCAGACAGTAAATTCTCGTGACCATCGCTGCGAGCAGTGGCTACATTCCTACCAAGTCTTTCTTCAGTATCGGCTAAGGAACATCCAGCTTCTCGTAGCCCTGTTACACGACCTTTTTTCGAACTTAATAAGGTGTTGGTAATGACGTCTCTGACCCCTTACAGGCGTTCGTGATTAACATTAACTCATCATGCACAATCTCAAAGGTAATTAAAGCTGACGACCGTTATAGCGTATATTTAAAGCCAACATGATTTTAAGCCTCATACTTCCGCTACTAGTGCGACTATAATGCGATAGGAACGAAATTTGGATACACATTATCTTTCAGTTATAGAACATGCCTACCAACTTTCGTTTATGTTGCACAACACCTACATGGTGTTCCGATTTCTCTCTCTGTCACTTATCTGTTACGTACGCCAGAAGACACGGTAACGCCCAGGCTCCAGAAAGGCGCAACATATCTGTCGTAAGATATCAATGAGTGCGCTCACAAAACACACCACGTTATTTAACCGTCTTATGTCAAGCATGTAGTTCCCAAGTGAACATGCTTGCGAAGAGAGCATGCCTAATGCTCTTATAAGCAGATACGTTGCTCCTCTCAGGCAGTGTGTATCAACACTTAATTCGATAGCATCAACAGCATCGTGCCTCAAGACATCGTCAGAACTCTCTCTACAGTCACCGTTCAGGGAACCCAGGTGTAAATCTACATTTTCTTAGTTGTATTACTTAATTTTCTCTAAATTCAGTAGTAGATCAGTGTTCAAAGGTAGATAAGTGGAAATGAACTTTGAAGAAGACTGCCACACATCTTTTTCACACTAAGATACAAAAACTATTGATTGACTAAGTGGTAAGAGCCTTATCGACCATTAGCCTGCTCTACACGCCTCTTCCATTTCCTTCTGTTAAGTGCACTGTCTGTCCACTGAGTGTTCGTGTTCATCCTCGTTGTGTCCTCCCGGATGTCATCTCTCCACCTACTTCTGGGTCTTCCTCTTCCTCTCTTTACATCTGTTGTTCTTCCGAATGGTATTTATAGGTAGTCTTTTTTCTGTCATTCTTTCTACGAGGGTAAGTCAATTATTACCCGCAATGTAGTTATATTTTTGTTTATTTTGGTAGTAATGTCGTTTTATGTTGATGACACATGCTTCATTCGTTGTTATATCTTTGCAATTTTCAAGCTGCTAGGTTAGTTTCGTTATCGCTGCCGTGGTCTTAATAATGGCTGCTCCGCTGTCTATTCCCACGAAAGAAGAGCAACGTTCAGTGATTCTTTTTTTGTGGTCAGAAGGTGTATCAGGGGCCGAAATTCATGAATTCATCAAAGACTTCCGGTACAGTACGGGAACAGTGTTTTGCCACAATGGAGTGTCTTCGAATGGATTGAAAAATTCCGAAATGGTCGCATAAGCGTTACGCACGATGAAGGAGTCTGACGACCGTTTACCGCCACAAAAGAAGAAATCATTGAGCGTTCGCGTGAAATGATTCTCTTAGACAGACGATTAACTATTGACGAAGTAGTACATCGTCTGCAAATTAGTCACGGTTCTGTCTGCGAAATCACGCACAACAGACTTTGGTTTCATAAAGTTTGTGCAAGATGGGTCCCAAAACAATTCACACAGTTGCATAAACAAACGCGCTTGGACAGATGCAAGAAACATTTGGATCGCTATGGTAACGAAGACAACAACTTCTTAGACAGGATCATTACTGGTGACGAAACATGGATCCATCATTACGAGCCAGAGAGTAAACGGCAGAGTATGCTATGGAAACATCCAAATTCGCCGTGCAAGAAAAAGTTCAAGACCCAACCGCCCACAGGAAAACTGATGGTTACGGTTTTTTGGGACGCACAAGGTCCAGTACTGGAACATTATGGGGAAAGGGGCAAAGCAATAAACAGTGTACGTTGCAGTGAGATGCTCCCTGCCAGGCTAAAGCCGGCAATTCGAAGCAAACGCCGAGGATTGCTGTCAAAAGGTGTTGTGTTGTTGCACGACAATGCCCGTCCGCATACTGCTGCCCACACTGCTGAAATGCCGTTCATTTGCCTCGGACGAAGCAGTGAAAGATGCGGTATATTCCTGGTTCGTAGATCAACCGATAAAATTCTTTTATGAGGGCATCAGGAGGCTTGTACAACGATGGACCAAGTGCGTTGAAACGCACAAACTATGTTTCTCTAAGTTTCCTATTTGATTACAATAAAATATTGTACCTACTTTGCGGATAATAATTGACTTACCCTCATTTATGGCCTGCCCAGATCAAACTCTTCTTTAGCACACCTACGATGTTACGGTGTTTATACAGCTCTCTTAATTCTTCATTTTTTCTTACCCTACATTCCATGTTATCTTCATCATATACCGGACAAAAAAATTTTCTTCGTATTTTTCTTTCAAATATTAAGAGTTTTTCTTCTTTTTCTTCTGTCTAAATATTAATGCTCCACATCCATATAGTGGTACTGGTATAATGATAGACTGATAAAAGCGGGTTTTGTAGTTAGTACTAAGTGATCTTTTCTGCAAGATTTTGATAAAACTAAAGATTGTTTTGTTCGCTGTCGCTAGACAGGCATTTACTTCTGTAACCATTCCATTGTTGTAACTAAACAGGCTCCCTAAGTACTTGAAGCTACCAACTGTCTTGAAAGTGAATTCATCCTTAAATATGGCCAGATATTCTGTCTTTTCTTCATTAACATGCAATCCTGATTTCTCGGCAATTTTGTAATAATTTAGGGTCATTTTGATTAATTCTGTTTTGGAACTACTTATTAATGCTGCATCATCTGCGTAGGCAAGTCTAATAATGTTCTTCTCCTGCATCTGGATCCCTTATGGATTAGGTTTACTAAAAATCCTCTATCGATCGTCTCTAAGATGAGGTTAAGTAAAATAGAGGAAATGGCGTCTCCTTGTCTCAGTCCAGTGATCGCCTTAAAATTTGCTGTTTCTCCAACAGTTGTATTGATACGACATAACGTTTCATGTGCACAGATTTTAATTAATCTGATTAGCTTTGATGGTATTTCTGATTCCCTCACTATATTTATAAGTGACTGTCGGTGTATGCTATCGTAGGCCTTTTTGAAATCTCCAAATAATATGTGTACATCTACATTGAATTCCCACGCTTTTTCAGTTACCTGTCTTAGAGTGAAAAGATGATCTAATGTGGGTCTATTTCTGCGGAAAGCGCAGTGGTAGTCACCAATTAATTCTTCAGTAATTGGGATCGATCTGTTTAATAGGCATGTCGATAGGATTTTATAAGTAACATACAGTAAAGCAATTCATCTATAGGTGTCGCACACAAGGGGATCATTCTTCTTAAATATGGGGCATATAACTGCGGTTTCCCTGTCTTCCAAATTGTTTCTATTAAATATTGTATTTCTACTTCCAGTTGTGGCCCTCCAATCTTTAATAACTCAGCGTATATCTGGTCTTCTCCACAAGCCTTATTATTCTTTAATTTCTTTATGGCTTATTGCATTTCATTTACTAATGGGGTGGTAACTTGCACATCGATTGTATCAGGTTCTTCAAATTTAAAATAAGACTGTGGATCATTGCAATTGAATAATTGTGAAAAGCATGTCCTCCACCTTCTTTGTAAGTCATTCTTGTTGGTCAGTATTTTCCCATGCTGATCCTTTATAAACTGTTCTCTTTTAGTAGATTTTTTAATATTTTGACACATCTGCATTGCTTTGCGGCGCTTGAAATCTCCTCTGCTTCTTTTATCATATTGTTGTACTATTCCCTTTTCTCTTGTCTTAGGGTTCGATGTGCTTCCTGGCAGCTTTTATAATAGCTTTCTTTCAGTGTCATATTGTTCCTCTCTGTAATCCAGACTTTCTCGCATTTCTTCTCTCCAGAAGTTTTCCTTGGCACTTTTTGTTAAAAGAAATTTAGTTAGGTCGTTTTCTTTTTCCTATAGCTTTGGAAGATAGTTCTTCAGGTGTCTCTAACTGCTTTCGACATTTTGTTGTTCCCTGTTGGACAGACTAGTTTTTATTAGGTTGTTTTCCATTTCTTTGGCAAAGTTCTCTTTTGTAGATTCTTCAGCCAGATTTCCTAAGTCGTATCTAGTAATTTCCACTCTATTTCCACTTATTTTTCTTTTTAATTTTATTTTCATTTTTGATATCATTAAAGTGTGATCTGTTTCACAATCGGTGCCCCTGAAGGTTCTAATATCTTTAATAGTGTTTTGGAATCTTTTTTGGATAGCCACATGGTCAATCTGATTCATACTTCTCTATCTGGTGATATTTATGTCTCTGTTTGTGTTGAAATTTTGTGCTACTTAGCGTGAGATCATTTGTTATTGCAAAGTTTATAAGGCGAACCCCATTATCCCAACTTTCCTCGTGTAAAGTGAAATTGCTAATGGATGGTTTGTAAATTTCCTCCTTTCCTACTTTAGTATTAAAATCTCCTACAACTACTTTTACATTATGTCTGCTTATTGAGTTGTACGTGTGGGCCAACTGACTGTAGAGTTCTTCTTACATGTCATTATCCTTACCTTGTTTGAATGCATGTAGATTTATAAATGTAATAACTAACCCATGAGTCTGGGCTGTACTGTATGATTTTCGATTATTGATGTATTTCAAGTCCTTTAGTCAGACATTTATTGATTTATTAATGCAGGAACGTTGACCGTAATCTCCATACATTAAGTCCCATCTCCTATTTTCAATGAGCTAGTTCCTTGCCATTTTACTTCTTGGAGAGCTACCAGTTGTACCCTGTATATATGTAGATCATTTAATAGTATTTGGGCTCTTCCAGCCCAGTATAAACTTCGGATACTCCAAAAACCAAACGAGAAATACTTGTAGCTTTGCCAACTTTCGTTTCAGTATATTCTGTCCTGTTTCTGAGGCTTGCATAGAGTATCCTGACCAGTCAGCATTTTTACATAAATGGGTTGGTAGCCCACAGCGTAACCCCAACCTGTAGGACCAAGAGTCCTGATTTTCGGGTGCTCTACCCGTAGGAGAGTTGCCTTCACCACGGCTTAGCGAGCCTCTTCCGCCCGCGCTAGTTTTGGTCCACCCCAGATAGTTTATTTCCCCGGTATCCTCCATATCTGGAGAGCTTTCTCCTGACCGCCACCTGGGGAGACGCACGAGGGGGACTAGCAAACCCCACATGGGTACTTAATGTATAAATTCTTTTAATAAATTATTGTAAGTTGCTGCTAATTTGTGTTGCAATAATTTCTGTTGTAGCTTACTTAAACATACTTGGCTTTGTGATGAGGCTGTGTAGGTGTTGCGTACAAGCAACTCACCTTAAGAAAAGCAACTGCTTTTGGTAGTAGGCGGTGCTCTTCCTGTCACATTTACGTTTGATGCGATGAGTATTTGGTGAATAGATTAACATCATATAGATGAATGAAAATAGAAACTTGTAGTAAGTTTTAACCGACCATCTGAAATGTAAACTTCATCCTGCTGATTCATGTGGTTGCTGGTAGCACTGCGGCAATGATTTACCATTCTACAGAGGGGTCCAAAAAATGTATCCACTATTTAAAAGTTCATAACTTGCAAACTAATTCATGGAATTTCTCGTATTTGGTGAAAGTGTAGCTTAAAGTCCAACTTAAAGATATCACTGTAGGTGTTCGAAATGGTCACCATTAATATCCACACAGAAACGATGCCATAGAGCTGCAACGTGTTCAGTTGGATATTTGCAAATGAATGTACGATGGATTCTCGAAGTTCATCCTATGTGCGTAGCTTTTGTCGATAAACGACGTCCTTTAGCGTTCCCCACAGGTAAAAGTCCGGAGGAGTTAGGTCTGGGGAACGTGATGTATACTCCATAGCACCTCTACGGCCTATCCATCTTCCTGGTAGATTTTAGTCGAGATACGCCCTAACACGATTTTGGTAGTGGGCTGGGGCACCATCTTGTTGAAAGTAAACTCTTCTGTCTCCATACAAGTCTCGGATGGTAGATAAAATGGATGTCTGAAGCTTCTGAAGGTACGCCTCACCGGTAACTGTGCCGTCAAAGAAGAATGGCCCAATCAAGCCCCGGTAAGACAACCCACACCACACATTTACTCCTGGCAAATTCACGCCTTTGTCTACATGGACGTTCGCATTTTCGGCGGCCCAGCAGATGCAATTGTGGGCATTTACTGTACCATTGAGTTTTAACTGTGCCTCATCAGGCCACACAATCATCTCTGCAAACTCTTCATCGTTGCGCACCATGTTAGTAACCCACTCGCAGTACTCCATTCTACCATCTGGGTCGTCCTCGTTCATTGCGTGTAGCAATAGTGGGATGTAGCACTTCCACTTTGCTGTCTTCAAAATTCGCCGAACACTTGAGCGACTCACTCCAGTTTCACGGGCACACTGTCTCACAGACTTCCGTGGTGAGCGAGTGGATTGTTGTAACACACTACGGGAGTTAGCTGGACTTGTTATTGTTACAGGTCGTCCAGATCGTTGTTTGTGTACATCTTTAACACAGCCTTCGGCTTCAAATTTGTCTCGAATGCGACGAATTGTTAAACGTGTCGGTGGCTCTGTTTGATACTTATTTCGCCGTTGCCGTTGAACCTCATTAATGTATTCGTACTTAAAATACCACTTCAAAACTGACTTCCTTTCATCGAATGTAAGCCTTGCGCCAGCCTTGTTTACTTGAGTAACTAGGTGCAACTAAGCACAAAACACTGGCTATCTAGCGACTGTCATCTGACAAAACAAAACAACGCAATGCAACGCTTGTGTGGCGATTGCCGGAACTACAACTATTACACTACCAAAGATGAGACAACTCCGTCAATTAGTTTGCCAGTTATGGACTTTTAAACAGTGGATACATTTTTTTGGACCATTCTGTATTATTCACCCTACTCCATTGTTGGCTGATTGATACAGCAAAGAATTTTTTGGGTTTACTAAAAATAAAACACAGTGGCAAGCTATTTTTATGTAAAAATAACACCTTGATTAGGCATCATCAGATTACGTAAAACTGAAATGAATTTCGCTGCGCCAACTACCTAAGCTGTACGTCAGTGACATGCACATAAAATCGATCGTCAGAGTAACTGAAAGGAACTTGTGTTCCGCTTGCTGCTGTAACAATTTTAACTTTCCCACAGTTCCATTTAGTAACTGAGACAACTGAATTTTCAACGAGTCGGTTTTGTGTGTATGCCGGCGCAGTGAACTTCATTTGACAGTTTTACGTAATATGATTATGACTAATCACGGCGAAACGGGTTTATTTTTTAATAAAAATAAATAGCAACCGTGAATGCTTTATATTTAGTATAGTGCCATCATATTTTGGAGATCTGGTTTTTTTCGCTATTGCACTAAGAAGCCAAAAATATCATTTTTCTACTGGAACCTGCGTGTAAGAGCTTCTTATTAATGAGGTGCCCTCGGTCGTAAGCGACATACGGGTCTCACATTGCAATTTTGGGCTAAGAATATCTGCACTGTTCCGGTTCTCTGACAAAAGAAACTCAATGACGGCTCTCTGTTTGGGACGCATCTCCCTTACACACGCCATGTTGAAGGCTGCGTGTGGCATCGCCACCATGCGGAACTCCATGAAACTGTAGGGGCGGAAGCAGAAATGTTTCACGATGTCCCACAAAAAATTTCGCATATTTCAACCGAAACTGGCTAAGAAAAAAATGTATTGCATTATTTATTGCAATTCCTTCTTAGTTACCCGCTTGAAAATTGATAGTCGAAAACTTTGTTTCAAATTTTTCATCTGTTTATAAAATACTAGCGTATTGACCACATCGCTCGGAGTGACATATACACATTGTAATGAAGCTGACTGCAGCTTGGTCAGGAGGTCTCGCGACTAATACACTCGTTACGTTCACTGATAACGTACAGAAGGTTCCCACAGTGCCTCGGTGCACGCCCGGTCACGAAGCCGGCATCCTCATTACCGGGCGCGGTCTGCAGTGCGGACGGCGACCAGAACGACGTGCGGTGCACGTTCAGCCCCAGAGGGACGGCGACGCAGTCCGAGGGACGCCTCGCGAGGCGAAGGGGTCAGCGAGCACGGCAGCGCGGCGCGGCTATAAACGGCTTATTTATGAATAAACGCTGATGTATCGCTAATAGCGCGCGCTGACAAATGGCGCACCGTCCTGCGCCGGCTCAGCGTGCAGCGGGGGGTCCCCGCGGGACTTCCCCCCCCCCTCCCTTCCACACCCCTCTCCGGCCAGTCTTGTCGCAGTGCTGCCAGCCGCAGCATGAACGCGAGGCTCCTGATTTGTACGTTGAGCTCTGCCTCGCCTTTGAGCCATCACGGACGATACATTTGACCAATGAGCTGCGACACTGTCTCATGAGCGTATTTGGCTTGGATAAGTACTGTATTTATTTTATCCACGATGACTGAGCATCATGAATTTGGATTCTATTACTTGATTAAATAGGACAACCAGTCATTTTTCTTTTTACCCTGCCACTTTCTTTCCTCATGGTGCTTTCTCTCTTTTGTGTGTGGTCAGGTAAGTTAATACACTGTTGAAATTACAATGCATGTCACACTGTATATAACAGCGACAGCAATACGGAATGAACAACTGCAGAGCACCTAACTTTTGATGCTGACAAAGCCCAGCCAAGCGAACTAAACATGTCAACATGCAAGCGAAATAACTAAGGTTCTAACTGGATGAAGGAAGTAGCCAAGAACGATCTTCTGTTATGTATGGATAACAGTTACTCTCTTTAACGCATAGATCTTGTCCTTTTCTGTTGACTGTAGGGTGGTCATTAACCCCTTGCCGTACTTTGACGAGTCCGATTCGTGGAAACAAATGCGGGCCAAACGTAAGCATCACGAGTCACACTCGTTGGAACGAAAGTCGACCCAAATATTTTTGCGCGTCAGATATGGCCCTGCTCAAATAAGTACACTATCCAAAAAACAAGAAACGGTCAGAGAAAGAAACGTATGTTGATTACCCAGTAATTGTAGTAGAGGTAATGTTAAAAGATGTTGATTTGTCAGACAATGAATAGTACGAAATACCATCACTAGGTGAACTATGCAGACACAATACCACCTTCATTAGTAATCATATACAACCGCTCACTTGACGAAAGGTCTGTTCCTAAAGACTGGAAAGTAGCACAGGTCACACCAATATTCAAGAAACGAAATAGTAGTAGCCCATTGAATTACAGAGTCATATCACTGACCTCAATTTGAAATAGGATTTTGGAGCATATACTTTACTCGAACATTATGAATCACCTTTAAGAAAATGACTTCTTGATACATAAACAACACGGATTCGGAAAATATCGTTCTTGTGCAACACTGCTAGCTCTTTAATCCCATGAAGTAATGAGTGCCATCGACAAGGGATCTCAGATCGATTCCATATTCCTAGATTTCCAGAAGGCTTTTGGTACTATCCCTCACAAGCGACTATTAATCAAATTGCGTGCATATGGAGTATCGTCCCAGTTGTGTGACTGGATTCGTGATTTCCTCTCAGAGAGGTCACAGTTCGTAGTGATAGACGGAAAATCATCGAAAAGAACAGAAAGTAGTGTCATAGGCCCTCTGATGTTCCTGATTTACATAAATGATCTAGGTGATAATCTGAGCAGCCCCCATATCTGCATCTACATCTACATCTCTATCCATACTCCGCAAGCCACCTGACGGTATCCGTTCTCCCTTCTATTCCAGTCTCGTATTGTTCGTGGGAAGAAAGATTGTCATTATGCCTCTGTGTGGGCTCTAATCTCTCTGATTTTATCATCATGGTCTCTTTGCAAGATATACGTAGGAGGGAGCAATATACTGTTTGACTCCTCGGTGAAGGCATGTTCTCGAAACTTTAACAAAAGCCCGTACCGAGCTACTGAGCGTCTCTCCTGCAGAGTCTTCCACTGGAGTTTATCTATCATCTCCGTAACGCTTTCGCGATTACTAAATGATCCTGTAACGAAGCGCGCTGCGCTCCGTTGGATCTTCTCTATCTCTTCTATCAACCCTATCTGGTACAGATCCCACACTCGTGAGCAATACTCAAGCAGTGGGAGAACAAGTGTACTGTAACCTACTTCCTTTGTTTTCGGATTGCATTTCCCTAGGATTCTTCCAATGAATCTCAGTCTGGAATCTGATTTCCGACGATCAACTTTATATGATCATTCCATTTTAAATCACTCCTAATGCGTACTACCAGATAATTTATGGAATTAACTGCTTCCAGTTGCTCACCTGCTATATTGTAGCTAAATGATAAAGGATCTTCCTTTCTATGTATTCGCAGCACATTACATTTGTCTACATTGAGATTCAATTGCCATTCCCTGCGCCATGCGCCAATTTGTTGCAGATCCTCCTGTGTTTCAGCACAATTTTCCATTGTTACAACCTCTCGATATACCACAGCATCATCCGCAAAAAGCCTCAGTGAACTTCCGATGTTATCCACGAGGTCATTTATGTATATTGTGAATAGCAACGGTCCTACGAGACTCCCCTGCGGTACACCTGAAATCACTCTTACTTCGGAAGACTTCTCTCCAGTGAAAATGGCATACTACGTTCTGTTATCTAGGAACTCTTCAATCCAATCACACAATTGGTCTGATATTCCATATGCTCTTACTTTGTTCATTAAACGACTGTGGGGAACTGTATCGAACGCCTTGCGGAAGTCAAGAAACACGGCATCTACCTGGGAATCCATGTCTATGGCCCTCTGAGTCTCGTGGACGAATAGCGCAAGCTGGGCTTCACACGATCGTCTTTTCCGAAACCCATGCTGATTTCTACAAAGTAGATTTCTAGTCTCCAGAAAAGTCGTTATATTCGAACATAATACGTGTTCCAAAATTCTACAACTGATCGACGGTAGAGATATAGGTCTAAAGTTCTGCACATCTGTTCGACGTCCCTTCTTAAAAACGGAGATGACCTGTGTCCTTTTCCAATCCTTTGGAACGTTACGCTCTTCTAGGGACCTACGGTACACCGGTGCAAGAACGGGGGCAAGTTCCTTCGCGTACTCAGTGTAAAATCGAACTGGTATCCCATCAGGTCCACTGGCCTTTCCTCTTATGAGCGATTTTAATTGTCTCTCTATCCCTCTGTCGCCTATTTCGGTGTCTACCATTTCGTCATCTGTGCGACAATCTAGAGAGTGCAGTCTTCCTCTGTGAAACAGCTTTGGAAAAAGGCATTTAGTTATTTCGGCCTTTAGTCTGTCATCCTCTGTTTCGGTACCATTCTGGTCACAGAGTGTCTGGACATTTTGTTTTGATCCACCTACCACTTTGACATAAGACCAAAATTTCTTAGGATTTTCTGCCAAGTCAGTACATAGAACTTTACTTTCGAATCCATTGAACACCTATCGCATAGCCCTCTTCACATTACATTTCGTTTCGCATAATTTTTGTTTGTCTGCAGGGCTTCGGCTATGTTTATGTTTGCTGTGAAGTTCCCTTTGCTTCCGCAGCAGCTTTCTAACTCGGTTGTTGTACCACGGTGACTATTTTCCATTCCTACGATCTTGTTTGACACATACTCATCTAATGCAGATAACGCTGTAATTTACCGTCTAGTAAACTCATCAGATGATAAATTCTAATTACAAATTGATCTAGAGAGAATTTCTGTATAGTGCGAAAAGTGGAAATTGCCACTAAACAAAGAAAAGTGCGAGGTTATCCACATGGATAGTAAAAGAAATCTGATAAATTTTGGGCATACGACAAATCACACAAATCGAAGCACTGTCAGTTCGACTAAATACCTAGGAATTACAATTACGAGCAACTTAAATTGAAAAGACCACATAGATAATATTGCGGGGAAGCCGAAACAAAGACTGCGCGTTGTTGGCAGAATACTTAGAATATGCGACAAACCCACTAAAGAGACCTCTGCTGGAATATTGCTGCGCGGTGTGGGATCCTTACCAAGCAGGACTGACGGAGGACATCGAAAAAGTGCAAAGAAGGGTAACACGTTTCGTGTCATCGCGCAATAGGGGTGAGAGTGTCACTGATATGATACGAGAGTTGGGGTAGCGGTCACTGAAACAAAGGTGGTTTTCTTTGCGGCGAGATATATTCACGAAATTTCAATCACCAACTTTCTCTTCGGTATGCAAAAATATTTTGTTAGCACCCACCTACGTAGGGACATATTATCATCATAATAAAATAAGAGAAATCAGAGCTCGAACGGGAAGATTTAGGTGTTCCTTTTCCCACGCGCCATTCGAGAGTGGAATGGTAGAGACGTAGTATGAAAATGGTTCGATGAACCCTCTGCCAGGCACTCAAGTGTGAATTGCAGAGTAGCCATGTAGATGTAGAGGTAGACCTCTTGGACTCCAGGCACAATACTAGGCCCATTACTCAGCATTTCCGACGGAAAAAAAAGAAAAGAAAAAAAGAAAAAGAATGAAAGATGTGTAAAGTTTACATAAAATGGCTCTGAGCACTATGGGACTTAACTTCTGAGGTCATGAGTCCTCAAGAACTTAGAACTACTTAAACCTAACTAACCTAACGACATCACACTCATCCATGCCCGAGGCAGGAGTCGAACATGCGACCGCAGCGGTCGCGCGGTTCCAGACTGTAGCTCCTAGAACCGCTCGGCCACCCCGGTCGGCAAAATTTGCATAAAACACGAAGTGCGAAGGGGAACGACGTGAGAAAGCACGGAGTGTAAAGTAGATTTACACCTATCACAATGCTTTCGAAACTGCCATGCCGCGCAGAACTACTAATTTGCAGAGTTGTACGTGTTTTCTTATTGGAAATTTGTTCACGTTGAGCGTTTCTCTTGTAATTACGCTTTTTGCTGACAATATCTACGTTTAGGCGTCGTGTTATTACGTTGCTTCTGAATCAAGTTACACCTGATGAAGCCCAGGAAGATTATAATCTACATTTAAATATTGTCTGATAGAAATTATGTGTCCCTCTGGCAGCAGATCTGGAAGCTGAAGAGATATGGAGAGATTGAATAAGAGTCTCTGACCGATCTTTCGACCAATCTGTCATCTTATGAAGTTGTGTCTCCAGAACAGAAGACAGGTCGTCAGTCGTGGGATATTCTTTGGCGGAGGCTGCTACGGTGTCAATCCGAACCTGTGATTGTGCGTGATGCCACTTGCCAGGTTAGTCTCTATATCTACAGAGGGCAAGATCTGTAGTACTGCAAAGATGGTAGGCGACACTTCTCATTAATGTACCCTGTTTCGTTATTATTCAAATATTCACACATTTACACTGTCTTTTACCACATTCGACATGGCTTTCTTAATTGTATGGTAACTTTTCCATCCAACTTCAGAAATGTGATTCACGTGTCCGGCTCTCTGGAACGCACTAGACACAGTGAGTAGTACAACTCACAACTAAGTTACATCTTATATAGAGTACAACATGTCCGGCTCTGAAGAACACCCAAAAGAGAGCGACTGTTACATATTCACATCTAAGTAACGAACGATACTGAGATAAGTGTCTGACCCTCCAGAACTCCACAAACAGAGATACGTGTCCGGCCCTCCAGAACACCCGGAAAACAGTGACTAGCGCAGCCAAAGTACTTGGTCTCCCATGTGGGCCAAAGTGACCGAAGGTGTCCGAAGCACTTCGGTTGCAATATCATTACTCTTATGTTTCTCAAAACTATTGAAATTTAATAAACAAAGGCGATGGACTAGTAGGGTAACCACGAGAGACTGCCATACTGAAAACAGGTTAAATACAATGATAATTATATAAACAGTTAATAAGAGAAGTTAGGCGTGTTGACGCCAGGCACCTGAACGTGCCGACCAATCAGAAGCAAGTTCAGCTCAATTGTCGAACTCTCCAATGGGACTGGTACATACTGTACCATCCGTCGCTTGTACCTCATTCCACTTTTGCGCCATATGCTACTTCACGTGTATTAAGCTGAATCATGGTGAGCCTCTAGAAAAATAAAATACTGGCGGCCACAGCCAAGAATATCACACTATGTGTAAAAATTTATATTTAAATTCTGAAATATTGTTCGATATATATATATATATATATATATATATATATATATATATATATATAAAAGGTACGAGAATATAGAGTTATTGGTAACGTCTACAAGAGCAGTATCACGTGAAAGAAACAAACGTGAGGCTACGTGACAGGTATCCCCGTGTCGACTTGTACTGCGATTGTCTCACGCGTCACACTAACCCGTTTCGCACACGTCGTCACCAGTCGCTTGAACGCGCATTTCGTGGAATTAAATGGTACGACAAGGGGCTAACGCCCTAAACTAACAGTAGATGACAGGAGACGTATAAGTTGCTTATGGTATGGCCAAGTCATAGTGGACTAAAGGAGACCCCAATAGTCGTGGCAGGAAGGATGCAAGGTAGACAAGTCTATAAGAGCCGCCTCGACACACTGACAAATGCACAGCAGAAAAATACGCGTAAAATAGGTGGTTCCAGTCAAAGTAGTCCTACCCCCAATCGTCCACTAAACGTCCACATGAACGATATGTAGTCGGCTTCTCCGTGTTCCTCTAGCGTAATTACCGTCAAAAGGCGTTCTTCAGCGACAAGGTCAATGATGACCTCTAGAAAGGGTACATTGGCAAAGGTAATAAGGGTCCATGTGTTCCTCAAACGCAATGTACAGTGGAATCTCGTATAGCTAGCATAATTCGTTAAAAAATCTTACTCGTAGTCCGAAACACTCGTTACATGAAACAATTTATCCCATATAAATTAACGTAAAATACAATAATACGTTCCACCCAAAAAAAATAGTATATGTTTTCTCACATTCATGCCATTTATTCAAAGAAAACTATGCATACAGTATTATGCACTTAATTATGCACAATACATAACTAATTCTTTTTTACTAGGAAGCTATCTGTAGTCATTTGTTACCTCCGACGCTTCAACACTTGACGGAAATGCGACACAGAACGATCATCAAATAAATTTCTAGCACGCGTAGCCACTGCTTTATTGCGGTGTTATTTCAATGTATGATGCAACTGATTCTCATGCCTTCAGCATTTCTCTTCTTGTGCCAGAAATTGCTGCTTTGTTGTTACTGCGTCCTCCTCCTCCTCTGAAGAACTCTTCTTCACGACTTCCTACTCTGAAACACACTGCAAATCCATAAGCTCTTTAGTGGTCGTTTCTTTGCGGCTATCCTCCACAAGCTCATCGTTATCATTGTTAGCTACTTCTAGTTCCATGCTCTTGGCAAAAGACACATTCTGGTTGACTAAAGGCTCCACAATTACTGTCTTAAATGCCTCAGAGTCACATTCGACAACGCACTCCACCTAAAGCTTCTTCCAAGCAGTAGTGAGAGATCTCTTGGTAACCCCTTCCCACACCTTTTCGATCATCTTGATGCAGGCAACGATGTGGGAGTGGTATTTCCAAAACTGTATCAGAGTCCACTCAAAGCAATGCTCGAAGAGTGCTTTAGCATAGAGCTCCTTAAAGTTAGAAATATTATGCTCGTCCATAGGCTGAAGTAAGGAATGGTGCTGGGAGGCAGGAGGCAGAAATTCGATCTTGATTAACTTAAATTCTTCAAGGAGGTGGTCTCTTAGGCCTGGCGAACGGGCTGGAGGGTTGTCCATAACAAGAAAGACATTGAATAACAGTTTCATCTCAAGTAAATATTTTTTCACTGAATGACGAAACACTTGGTTGATCCAACGTCACCCAAACATTGTTGCTCTACCTTCACATCACATTTATGCTGATCTTCTGAATTTTACACTTCTTGAAGGCTCGTGGAGTTGAATGGTAAACAAACAGCGGTGATTGGCACAGAATAGCAATGAGAGACTGTCTTTCGTTGGCTTGGGACCTGGCACTGCATTTTGCTCTGCCGTTATTAAGGGACGCTTCGGTACCTTTTTCCAGAATAGACCCGCCTCGTCACATTTTAAAAACTGTTGTGGTAGAATTTACGAGCATCTTGCAGTTGCTGATGAATTTCTCCGTTACCTTTGTGTCAGAGCTGGCTGTCTCGGCGTGCCTCACTACAATGTGGATGTCCGCTCTTCTCTTGAACCTTTCGGACGACCCATGGGTTCCGTTAAACACTTCTTCGGCCGCTGATGAATCCGACGTCTTCTTAACGAGGTCGGCGAAAATCTCTCTCACCTTCTCACAAATGATGTTGTCGTTAATAGTGGCGTCTTGCAACTGCTTTCATTCTTCTACATGAGGAGTAACCTTTCGACATCGTCCAGAGCACGAAACCGTTGGTTAGATATTTTTTGTCTGTCCCTTTCAAGCATCTTGTTCTTTTCCTTGAGAATAGTGCAAACAGTTGATGTAGACCGATGGTATTGTTTATGCTAAATCACACCATGCTCGCGGTTTTCAATGATTTTACATTTCGTTTCTAAGGCCACGATCTTTCTCTTATTGTTATATTCTTGCACCTTCATCTTCGGGAACATGTTTACGAAGGTTATTAAAATTGTGAGCGTGTGGGTGCCATTCTGTCATTCTGCACAACGGATTAATCTGAGATGTACCCTTTACCCTGTGGCTCCTACAAGATGCAATTTCCACCCCCACACTACTACAGAAGTCAGACAGACGCTCCTAACGTTCTAAAGAGAAATACCTGAAAAACTTTCAGCAATAAATATCTTCTGTAGTCGTCCGCTGTAAGGAAATGACACAAAAATTCCCAAAATTTCCTACGTAACTAGTGGGATACTTGGGTACTGGAGTAGTGCTAGTTAGTGTAAGAAAAACATGAAACTAATGAAAATTATTATTTATTTTGCAAAAATTCTGAGAAATCACAATGACACTATTGGTTATGAGCTGAACAAGTTATTTTCGGGTTCTTTTCGGAATGTGAAGTTACCTCTTAAGGATAGGATTCGCTAATGAAATTTCTATACAAAGTTTAAGATTGTTATTGACATGGCAGAATGGCTGAGAGCCGCACCTACTCAACTTGAATAATTATCCTTTAGAATGTAACGCACAATACTGTAAGCTGCGATGTCTGCTGTCTGCACTGCTCGCTGCTGACAAATAAGATAACTCGCATTCTATCTGGATTGATCTTTGCCAATCAAACTCTCCCTATGCCTTGATGAAGTCAAGGACTCCTATTCGCCCTTAGTCTAACTATTGGCGTGATACACCGGCCAAATAACCAGTCCACCATGATGCCACTCAAAAATTCGCTCGCAGGCACTTAACTATAACTCTGCCCATTCACACCACACAATAAGTGTGGCGGCCAACACAGTGAACAACACTTAACCATAAGGACTCAATATAGAGTCGCACTCCGATTCGCTCTCGACAGAGGTGCTCTCTAAGTGAAGTACTGAGGAGAGACTTGTTCCTCGCTCTTTGAGTACACGTACGAGCGCATACGCCCTCATTACGTGTTCTCGCTCCAAGAGAGACAACGGAATCGCCCCTCTCCACGCCAGATGTGAAGGGGTATATCATTTGGTCTCTTCCATTACTCCTTCAGCTCAAGGCATCAAGAATATCGTCTGCCAATCAGCATTGCTCTTCTAAAACAGGAGCATGATGTTTCGTTTAAGGCGACCAGTCCGGAAATCTGTAGCTTCGGCGTTTGGCGTTTGCTGTCTCGCTGTGAAAACCTCTGAAACTGCATGCTACATTTGTAAAGAATGCATAGGCTGGATGCTCCCACACAATGTAGCGGAATTTACTTTTAAGCTGAACACGGGGTCGTTCTCCCTTTCACTCGGGCAAATGCTGTCTGCTCTACAGGCAGTCGCTGCCCGACACAGATAGGTTGACTCATCCTCTGAAGGGACCAGCCTCCTGGCGTGCGGTTTGCCTCTCCTGAACTAGAAGCTTTTGTGAGCATCGTGTCTTGAATGTGTGTGTGTACGCCAGCCTCTAGTACTTCATCGGTGCACACTTGCGATTTACTTGTTATTTGCATATCGTTTACATGAATTCATAGAACAATGACTATATCTTATGGAGTTTGGGTTCGAATGAAGCGTCCTGATGTGCGGAATATGATTGTGAGGGCGGAATATGCAAGCAATGAAGGTCAGGAGACCACGACGTCTTACATACCTCCCTACTTCTGACAAAATTTTTGTCTGGGGTTTGTCAATGCCGAGGAAAACACTGACAAAGCCAGGCAAAAATTGCTCTTTTAGATTTTCCAATAAACTTTCCTCAGCCATTCTTAACAATTTTTTCTAATGATTTCTTTATAGCTATTGTTTCTATTTTTTAATTCTGCAATTGATGTTTTGTTGTTAGGCAAATATACACTTTACAAAGGTTGTTATTCTTTGTCGTTGCCAGAACGTGTGTCTGTTTTTCTTTTTCATTTCCAAAAATTGTTTTTACAATATTAATTTTTCTAAGCTCATTAGTGTACAGTGTATCTCGTTTTAGTGTGGTTATATCTTTTCTTTAGTTAAGTTTCGCATGAATGTTCGCAAAAGCTCTGTTGTGTGACTTTGTTTTATTTATTTAGACATTATTTGTCTTTTTTATTGTGTCACTGTTTTTTTCAGAGTAAAGAAGTGTTTTTTCTTTATTCTATCCTCTTTTAACCGATGACTATCCAAAACCTCTTTATATAAAAAACTAACTTGGCTTTACAGGGATTTTTGAGATTATCTACTTATACTAATTAATTTTAAGGTCTCTGTCATATTATGGGCTTCACATATATGATATAATTACTTTTACAAAAAAAGAAAAAAAAATTTTACAAATATATCATTTCTTAACTCTACATTTGTATTTAATCAGTCTTTGCGATTTGTGCTGTGTCAGTTTCTGTGCTCGACGATCCCCACTAAAATACTGTAAGGCGTTGACTTATTTGTATGGGTGTCACAAATCATTAGAGAAGCACTCTAACATGCAATGCCGGGTCTTACTTGTTGACATTGTCATCATGGAGTGGTACTTTTAAACAATGATAATGACTTTGGTTTACTGCATAAACAGTGATGTCTTGGTACTTCTTTGCTGTCACACCTGGGATGGTATGGCAGTTTGATGATTGTAGTTGACTACCAACGATCGTCGACCAATATTGTGCTGTGACGTCTTGGTACTTCACACCTGGTTCGGTATGGCAATTTGATGATGTGGTAGGGAGAATACTGTTCATTTTGCTGAATCTATTTCTAGGTAACGTTGGTTGGTACTACTTAAGATTTCGTTTGCCGTTTGCTTGTATTTGTTTGTTGATTCAAGGTTTATTTTTGGAGAGGTCGTTGTAGTAGTTGCAATACCTCAAAGTTCATGGAAAGACGTTTGTAGCAATTTGCTTTGTAGGATAGGAGAGAAAGGTATCTTGCTGTCTTCTGCCCTTCTTCATCTTGCATCTTCTGTTCTCCTCTTCTTTCTTGCATTCTTCGGAATTTCTGGGGCTAGAAATATGTGAATTTTAGTGTAGGAGCGATATAGGATTTGTAGGATCTGACTGCCTTTCCAAATGTTACTTGATGAGTTTGTAGATCTCAGTAATTTTTAGTACCTTCATTTTCGTCTCGTCGTATTATGATTCTCCCCACCCTCTTCCGTTGTGTAGCAGTGTCGTGACGTATGAAACGTCCATGCTGTGCGTTGTCCTCCTGAAGTCCAGCCTGGTTGCAACCTGCATTTCCAGTGTGGCGTTGGTGTTCATATTGTTGTTGTTGGCCTAAGTGCTTTCTCAAGATTTCTGTACCCCCTCCGTCATTATCTCGAAGCATCTGGTGTTAAGGTTGGTGGTGATTGGTGATGGTGGCGATTCCCCTATTTTCGTGTAGAGAAATTTTTTACAATGTTTTGTTTTATACAAACAACAAGAGATTTTGACTCTATACAATGCAATGTTTATAAAAATGAAGAAAATTATTATTTGTTTCTCATATGATAATTTCATTAAATCATAATCTATCATTTTTATAGCCTACCACTTCTTCATTTTTTTAATTGTTGTGTACCATTTATTGTTTGTGTGCATATTGTAGTGTACTTGATACTACAAGAGATTGTTAGTGTGTATTGTGTCCCTTTTTCTTTTAATTAAGATGTTACTTTGTTAATTCTTAATTTATTTTTTGATTTAGTGGTTAGTACACGATTTGCGATTGCCCCTCTGTCTCTTTCCCTTTCAGTTTTCTTTCACCTCGTCTTCTTTAAACATAAATTCAAGTTCCCTTAAAACCTCTTTGAATTCTTCGGTATTTTCATTTTTTCCTACTTTCGCCTGTTGATACTTTACCGGTAATTTCATTCTACATAGACGTATCAGCTCTCCGTTACTGTATGGTTTGTCTAGGCATTGATTCTTCTTGTCCATTGTATCAAAGAATTTTATCACGCTTTTCTCTCCTGAGTTTTCATATGGTGTTATCTGACGTAACGCGCCTCCTTAGACCAATATCTTTCGAGAAATGCTGTTCTGAACTGTAGGTAAGACGTAAAGGTAGCCGCGATCTTTTGCATCACCTCTGCTACTGTCCCTGACATGTGTGCACAAATAAAGTCAACTTTGTGAGCTACACTCCAGTGGTTTGGTAAGCCTACTTGGAACTGTTCGATGAATGTGCGTGCATGCAAGCTACCGCCTTCTTCCTTAAAATGTTGAAATTTTCTAACTGTAAGGAAGTGGTATGTATCATATCTACTCATAAATCCGGTTTGTGGCTGATTCATGGACTCAAATAATCTGCCACTGCTTGTGTCGTCGTGTTTATTCTCTGGTAATCTACTGCCTGTCTGCCTATTCTCAATTTCCTGACTCATATCCGCGTTATATCTTATCATTGGAGAAGAAAGGTGTTGTTCGTGTGTTTCTACTCTCGTCGTTCGCGGTATAGTACCTGTGCTGCTATTATGTTGTGTCATTGAATTTACTAGTTCAGTTGCCTGTCTTTCGAATGGTATCGGGTGAATGTATGTGTTCCGTTTTTCTAGATACTGCGCCTGGTCCTGTGGCATGTCATGTATTACCTTAATCAGGGTTTTCTGTTTCTATTTCTGTGCGTTACGTCTAGCCTTGGTTCTACTTTAACTTTCTTAGACGGCGCGTGTTTGTGTACTGAATTAATGCTTGACGTGTCAGTTGTTTCGCTACAGGTGTAAGCGGTCTCGATCTTTTCTTAGACAGTTTGTATCAACTCTGTTCGAAGCTTTTCAAACTGATCTTTGTTTTTAAGTTCTATTTTATTGATCCGCTGATCATATTTTTTCAGTGCAACCTTTGCGACCTTGCTTTGAATTGCTTGTTCTTCCGAAATTTGTATTGCTGTTCGAGTGGCTTTTTTCGTAAAACGTTCCACCTTTTTGTCAACGTTTACGATGTCCAATTGGACTTTGTCCACGTCAGTGCGTAATTGCTGCTGACGCTGTGTTAGCACCTGAATTGTTTCTCTAGATTCTTTCGCTTCTTTGTTTATCTGAGTGATCTGATTATCAGTTCTGGCGATCCCTTCTTCCATCTGGATTTTAACCTGTTGGATTTGTGTCTTAATAGCCTGATTATTCTGTTTCAATTCCAGATACTGTTTTGTCGTCAATGTATTCTGTTTAGTTATCTGTGTATTTATATCCTGATCCTGTTTCGTCATACTAGCGTTCATTTTTTGTAACATCTCCATCATCGCGTCCTATCCTGCAACACTACTTTCTGCTGAACTATGTATTCTCGATCTATTGTTTTCTACTCGGTCAGTTATGTCGTTTACTGGGCTATGCTGTGGCGTTTCTAAGTTTGATAACTGCAATAACCCGTGCTGTCTGTGTTGAGGACTAGTTGCGTTTGTCATTGAACCATTACGTGGCGCAAACAACTCCGCATTCTGCCCTCTCTGTTGTGTATGTCTTGTGTTTGCAGGTACAGTTGCGTCTGTTACGGAACCTTTTCGTGGCGCTCGTAACTCCGCAAAAATTCTGTGTCTGCTGTTGGGGCATATTTAGAATGTGTACGATAGGTTCGACGTATTCTAAATATTCCCCCTCTTCCCCACTGTCTACTTCACTTTGAACGTTAGCTAACTGTCGGTTCATTGCCGGAATTGACGCGTATTCTGTCCCTGAGTATGCTGCAAACAAACGCGTTTCCTGTGCTCGTTTCGCTTCTAATCATTGCCATTTCCCACGTGGGCTGTCTGTTTCCGGCTCCGAATGTGCCCTACCTGGAATTTCGTATTCTGGGAATTCGATGTTCTCGTCCCTTCGATTTCCATCTGTCTGATCTGCCTCAACTTTATTCCAGTCTAACTGAGCCTGCTGATTCTGCAGCTCCCCGATTGTCCTATTCTCTGATTCACCGTCTGTCGTATTCTCAGGTTCACCTTCTGTCCTATTCTCAATAAGCTCGTTTACTTGCTGTCTATCAGGTTGATTCTTCCCCATCTTGTCTACTTTCAGTCTCTCACGTAATCTTTTGGCTTGTGCTCTCGTTAACATGGAAATTCTTTGAACACACCACAACCCTATCTACAAAACTGTACGACCACTTACCAGTTGGTTGAACCAACAACAACAACAACAACGTCGTGACTTCTCGGTTAATGTCCTGTCTGCTCTGCTACATTCTCCGATGTCCACCTGTGCTCTTGCAAAGGGAGAAAAATGATATTTCTTAATTCTAACTTATATGTTATATGATGCTGCGTCACACTGCGACTCTGCGTCAGTCTGCATCTGTGCCTATCACCTGAAAATCCTAGACCCTAACAACTACACAAAAATCGTAAAAAAATGCAAAACTTTCCAACATAATAACACACACCCTTTTCCCTAAAATTCTGCTTTCTTCATTACCTGTATCTATTCTGACCCTAATCTTCTGGAGTCGTCCACTGTAAGGAAATGACACAAAAATTCACAAAATTTCTTATGTAACTAGTGGGATACTTGGGTACTGGAGTAGTGCTAGTTAGTGTAAGAAAAACATGAAACTAATGAAAATAATTATTTATTTTGCAAAAATTCTGAGAAATCACAATGGCACTTTTAGTAATGAACTGAACAAGTTATTTCCGGGTTCTTTTCGGAATGTGAAGTTACCTCTTGAGGATAGGATTCGCTAATGAAATTTCTATACAAAGTTTAAGATTGTTACTGACTTGACGGAATGGCTGAGACACGCGTATACTCAACTTCAATAATTACCCGTTAAAATGTTGCTAGGTATGGTTGAGGCTGTCACGTGTGAAATGCAGTGAAGTGTACTGTTGTGGAGGAAATATGGGGCTCGCAAGAGCTGTAGCGCACAATACCGTAAGCTGCAATGAATGCTGTCTGCACCGCTCGCTGCTGACAAATAAGATAACTCTCATTCTATCTGGATTTACCTTTGCCAATCGAACTCTCCCTACACCTCGATGAAGTCAAGGACTCCTATTTGCCCCTAGTCTATTGCCGTGGTACACCAGTCAGATAACAAGACCACCGCCATGCCACTCAAAAATTCGCTCACAGGCGTTTAACTATTGTCCGTTCACACCACACAATAAGTGTGGTGGCCAACACTCCGATTCGCTCTTGACAGAGGTGCTCTCCCAGTGAAGTACTGAGGGGAGACTTGTTCCTCACTCTTTGAGTACACGTTCGAACACACACGCTCTCATTAAGTGTTCTCACTCCAAGAGCGACAACGGAACGACCACTCTCCACACCAGACGTGAAGGGGTATATCTTTTGGTCTCTTCCATTACTGCTCCAGCTCAAGGCATCAGGAATATCGTCTGCCAATCAGCGTTGCTCTTCTAAAACGCGAGACTGACGTTTCGTTTAAGGCGACCAGTCCAGAGGTCTGTATCATCGGCGTTTGGCGTTTGCTGTCTCCCTGTAAGAACCTCTGAAACTGCATGCTATGTTTGTAAAGAATGCATAGGCTGGGCGCTCCCACACAATGCAGCGGAATTTCCTTTTAAACAGAACATGGGGTCATTCTCTATTTCACTCGGTGAAACGCTGTCTGATCTACGGGCGGTCGCTGGCCGACGTACATAGGTTGACTTGTCCTCTGAAGGGACCGGCCTCCTAGCGTGCGGTTGCCTCTGCTGAACTAAAAGATTTTGTGACCATCGTGTCTTGAATGTGTGTGTGTACGCCAGCCACGAGTATTTCAATATCGGTGCACACTTGCAATTTACTTGTTATTTGCATATCATTTACATGAATTCATACAATATTGACTTTATCTTATCGAGTTTGGGTTCGAATGAAGCGTCTTGATGTGCGGAATATGATTGTGAGGGCGTAATATGTAAGCAATGAAGTTCAGGAGACCACGACTTCTTACACCAGAGCCGCTACTTTTCGGTCGAATAGCTCCTCAATTGGAATCACGAGGCTGAGTTTACCCCGAAAAATGGCAACAGCACATGGCGGACTGGATGGTCACCCATCCAAGTGCCAGCCCCGCCCCACAGTGCTTAACTTTGGTGATATCACTGGAACCAATGTATCCACTGCTGCAAGGCCGTTGCCTCATTATATGCACATAATTGATGTTGTATTAAGTAGTCAGCCAGTGTATAGACATTATGGTTTGCAACTTTTGCAGAACACGTACATACACCAACTTCAACGTAAAAGTACCACCAGAGACACAGATATGGAAATCATAACCATAAACAATAAAACAACAACTGCTCAACTTACCAGAAAACTAACACATTCAGAAAATTATAACAGAAAGGAAACAACTCATAAATGATCAAGAAAACTTGGCAAATCACACACTCTTTACACTGATCGACTACTTAATGTAACATTAAATACACACATGTAATCACAGAATCCATTTACCACTACCGTCTGCTTTCCTATTCTGTCCTATAGTCACCATCCAGGCTCATCCCCCGCCCCTCCTAACCCCCCTCCCCCCCCTCCGCGCCATCTCCTCCCACATCTGTACTTTACATACAAGGCAGTTTCACTAATTTACACTAACTCACACAGGCACACAAAAATTAGTTCCACATGTTGGCAAAACTCACGAAGTGAACGAAAACAAACGAGCAGGAATAATCACTGTACAGAGTGAGAAACAGTTTACCACAGTGAAGTGTAAATAATGTAGTGGACGAAATACAACACAATGGAAAAAAATTGCCAAATACATGTGTGAATCTAAGTCTTCCGACGTCAGCCACTGCTAGCAAGGAGGGATGGAGTAGAATATGTAAGGAAATAACGAAAGTAATTTGCATGGCAACTTTACAAACAAAACGCTGTTTTTAACCCAAAATTATCCAAAATGTACAAACGTGCGTATTCAGTTTGTAGATTAGCCATGAAGGATGTTTTATAAATAAAAGCGCAACGCGTCTCGTGTAATTGCCTTTAATTTAATTGCGGTAAGCCCAAGATGGATAACCAATAGTAACTAAATAAAATATAATTTTTGGAAGGCCTTTACTGAAATTTTCAGGGACATAGTCAATTTTCTATCACCAATCTCCGAAAAATCTCATTGGATATTGTTCTGAATTCATAGACGGCATCCAACCAAACTCTGAAATATCACAGTATGAGTAATTCGGGACTTAAAATGAGACAGAGCGGTGAGATAGTGTTGAATTCTTTGGATTAAAATTTTATAATAAATAACCTCGAAAGAAATAAGAAGCATTTGCATTCTGTGATTACTATTGTTCCATAATAAGTATCATATTCTGGGGTAACTCATCACACCAAACAAAAGTTTTCTGGGTCTGAAAACGTATAATACGAATTAAGTGTGAGATGATTCCAAGGATGTCTTCCAGAACCCTGTTCGAAGAGTTGAATATGCTAATGACGTTTCCCAGTGTATTTACTCATTATGAAATATGTTACGAATAACGTATCTTCCTTTCGAACAAATATCTCAGTCTATGTAACCAGGATTAAGAACAATCTTCATATGGACTTAGTACACAGATTGGTCCACAAAGTTGAGATTCAGTAAGGGAAATTGAAAGAAAGGGAGGCAGATAGTAAAACAAATGCCAACGAACAACAGGTGTGGAGAAAACACAGACAGGTTGAACTGAAACTAAAATATAGGCTAAAAACTACACAAATACAATTTAGGAAAGTCCACAAAACAACAAACTGTATACAAAGGCAATATGTACACATACCGATCTCATGACGAAAAAGGAACAGATAAGGATCCCAGAGTTATCCATATAAAGGTGTAAACACTACAAAGAAACAAGACGTATATACCTCATGTAAAAACACCGAACACTCTCCAAGAAAACTTAAACAACTCATTAGCCAAGGAAGACAAATTTCTATGAGCATGGGAATGTTAACTAAATTCTCAAAGCCGGAATGCAGTGTATGGAGGAGCAATTAGTATATATCCCAGGACATCTGAAGGAACGTATTACGTATCACACTAATCATTATACATCTGAAACAATGCTGCTGTTATCCCACAAGTGCAGAACACAGAATAGAATTTATCAGAAGAAATAACCAAAACAAATGTCTCATCCAATGTTGAACATCTTCATGTACAAAATGTCATAGAAAAGAGCAAACATTTGATAAATCAACAAATACACATGCACAACACTAACTACCACAATTGGCCAAAGGAAGTATGTATCCCATATATACGGGGAAATGTAGCCTTTGACCACAGACATCCAATAAACACCTTGTACAGTTGGCTACACTTAATGAGGCAACAACGTAATAAACTACTAGTTTTGTTGTGTTTTTACCGTGTATTTGTCTTCCTCATGAGACTCTTCCTGATGAGACTTGGTAGTTGTGTAGGTAAAAGAACAGTTTCATGAGTGCAGCAGCAGAAACACATATGGGCTACACCAACAATAGTGCAAGTAATAAAGCTTATCTACTGAAGAAGAAACGACCACGACCAGAACTGTTTGTAGCTTGCTTGAGAAATATCATAAGATATAAGTTAAAAGTGTTGCATTTCAGTAAATACGTATTCGTAGTTCAGACTACTGAAAACATATAAGTCTTTCAAGACACTGAAAATGCCTCAATAATATAAAAGGAAACGTGCATGGGAGAACGTAAATTTATATTTATTCAGTTGCTCGTAGGCATATACTAAAATATTAATATGATATTATTAGCAGCCACAACTGGACAGTTTGCAATAGAATAGAAGAATTGTTCTTGTAAATGGTGATATGAAACTTGACAAAAATGAGACTTTTGTATCAATGTATAATTTCTGTAGAAGTAGTTAAATAGTATTGTAGTTTTAATAAGTAATTGTCAATTGGCTGCGCGTAAGTAAGGATCGTGCTCGAGACACTGAACTCTACTGTGACAGCCGCGCGGGATTAGCCGAGTGGTCTCAGGCGCTGCAGTCATGGGCTGTGCGGCTGGTCCCGGCAGAGGTTCGAGTCCTCCCAGTGCATGGGTGTGTGTGTTTGTCCTTAGGATACCTTAGGTTAAGTAGTGTGTAAGCTTAGGGACTGATGACCTGAGCAGTTAAGTCCCATAAGATTTCACACACATTTTTTCCTACTGTAACCCTTCGTGCGCTCGTTGGGAAAGAGGCGATATGGTCATGGTCACTCACAATGTCGGGTCTGGCTGCACAGATTGCAACGCCGTCACTGCAACTTCCGGTAAAGCACCGCTTCTCTAACGTTCCCTTGTATTAGATCTGAAAAACAATCTCGGCCACTCGTTTCATTTATAAAGACTAAAAGTAATATATGAACAATCGATTAAAAATGTACAATGAGTTGCCCCTTATAAATTAAAGTCATTTCAAAATTAAGAAGTGCTAGAAAATCGCACCTGTTTTCGATCTTACGTTGGAGATTATTAAACTTACTAGTAAAATTTACAGAACCGCAGGAGGTATTTTGGGCTCCATTCCACAGAGCTGCCATTCAGTTCAAGAAAGGACACCACTGCCGCTGTCAGTCACTGTTTCTGAACTATAAACCGCATATCAAAGTCGTAGTGTTTTATAACAGCTGTGAGTGTCTGTCTGCAAGAATGAGTGATGAGTAATTGTACTGACACTAACACTTCAGTAGCTGAGCATTGTACAGTTATAGTTGTCAATTCAATTTCCAGTGTTTAAGTGGGAGTGATTTCGACAGCGTTGGTTTACAAAGTAGTGTGACGCAATTCATGGAGTTCCGATATGATTTCAGTGAGGGGCCTAAGTTTCTGCAATGTTGAACAAAATTAAAGGACCACTGATTCGAAATCCCTTAATGGTCTGCCTTTTGGACGCATAGGTTTGAAATCGAGCTCAAAGATGGCTTCAGCCTTCCTCTGTAATGGTAGAATAGTGTGGCGCCCGGTGACTTCCTGCTCCTGCTTGGCGGCGCTTCAGTCGGCAGGGTGTCGACACATGTGAAAAAAAGGGCGCAGCTCTTGTGAGCTGTAAGCTCGGCTAATTATGTCACAATGGCACCAAATTTCACCACAACTCTGCCCGACTCCACTGTGTGCCACACAATGGGAAGGTCGTCACACGCCCACTTACCCACATCTCAAACCTTTTTTTTTGACGCCTCAGCGATGGAAGTGAGAACCGCGACACCCAGCGTTGAAATTGGGCGGTTTTCTCATAGGTGGCCGAAGAAAACATTTCAGGGCCATGTTTTATGGAAACTGGAAATTTGTGGTACAGTGTTATGAGACCAAACTGCTGAGGTCATCGGTGCCTAAGCTGACACAGTACTTAATCTAACTTAAAATAACATACGCCAAGGACGAAGCACACATTCCCATGCCCGATGGACGCTTCGAACCTCAGATGGGGGAAGCCGCGCGAGCCGTGGCAAGACCCCCTAGACCGCTCGGCTACACCGCGCGGCGACATGTTTTATTAAGTGGTCAATAAAGATGTGTGGGTGACGCTATGGGTGCTGCCGAACGTGACGCACATGCAAATGTTGCAACCCCACCCCTACCCCCACACCCACCCTTCCCGTTCAAATGGCTCCGAGCACTATGGGAATTAACTTCTAAGGTCATCAGCTCCCAGAACTCAGAACTACTTAACCCTAACTAACCTAAGGACATCACACACATCCATGCCCGAGGCAGGATTCGAACCTGCGACCGTAGCGGTCGCGTGGTTCCAGACTGTAGCGCCTAGAACCGCTCGGCCAACCCCGACCGGCACACACATCCCGTGATGACGCCTCAGGAGGGCTTAACAAGTATAAGCATCCTTTCCAACTTCGTGCCACGTCCAAATTTCAAATCTTCTCGAATGGTTTTGAACGGCCCTTAATGGATTCATCTTGTACATCAGAGCAAAAATTACAGTCGCAATAACTCCAAAGGGGTCAGATCAACTCCTATGCTGTTACAGCCCGACGATGTGTTTAGAGTAGGGTTGAGACGCCCAGCGGTTTGCAGCTGTGTGCAACGTTGTCAAGAACGCTGTCCTCTTATCATTGCCGAATGTTGTTTTTGGTCGCGAAATGTGTGAGAATCAACACGCAAAGAGAAGGGGTGCTTTTATTTACGGCCTTTATTCGACCCCTGAGGCTTTTTCGTGTGGATTCTGAGTGGCGGTGTATCTGATATGTTTTCCTCGGCCACTCATAAGAACGCCTCGTGATTTCAACATTAGATGTCGCGGTTGTGACCTCCATCGCAGAGGTGTCAAAAGAAATTGTGAGATGTGGATAAGAGGGGATGACGTAGGGCAGAATTGTGGTATAATCTGACGACAATGTGACACAATTGGTCTACCCTACAGCTCACATAAATTTCTGAGCTCCACCCTTTCTTTCGCATGTGTCGACACATTGCTGCGCGAAGTTTCGTCGAGCAAGCGGATGACGTCGCAAAACGCTATCCTTTTGCGTCATTACAAATAAGGGTCGTAGGCACATCTGAGCCCAATTTCAAAACAATGCGTTGCAATGGGCCAATATTACGGGGTTTAGAAAAAGTGATCCTTTAATTATTTTGTACAGTGGTGGTAAGACCTTAAGGGACCAAACTGCTGACGCCATCGGTCCCTAAGCTTACACACTACTTAATCTAACTTAAACTAACTTACGCTAAGGACAACATACACACATATTCCCGAGGGAGGACTTGAACCTCCGACGGAGGGAGCCTCGTGAACCGTGACAAGACGCCCAAGACCTCGTGGCAACCCCGTGTGGCTTTTGTATAGTGTATATACAGAGATGAACGGAAACATTACGCTCAACATCGAGTCGGTCCACATTGGAACTTAGCACAGCTGCGATCTTACGTGACATAGAGTTGACAGTCCCTTGGTAGGTTTCCCGAAGTATGTGTGGATTTGCAGCCACATACACCGCAATTTCCGTAAATTTCGAGTCCGTGGTTTCTGGTTGCAGAGCTGACGACACGCAATTAGAAATGTGATATAACACACTGAAAACAGCACGAAGTAAGTCACTAACAATTACTGCTCCCCAGAAATGAATGGACAGTGCAGCTGCGGTGCTCCTCAGGAATTGGCCAACCAGCATTTCATCCCTACACCAAGAATTCAACAGCACCATACTGGTATCTCTTCACAATTACCGGAAAGTGAGTTCAAACGTTAAAGATATACCAGAAAGAAGAGTAAATGAAAAATAACAGCAAGAGAAGGCGTGGATAAGATGGTGGACAGCAAAAATAAAGTCCACAGTAAATTGCCATAGGTTTCCTATGTAATTAACGATAGGTAACCAATGTAGTGTAGACTGAAATTATTTGTTACGAGTAATTTGGATAAAAGAATAGAGAACATTAATTCCAAGGACCCTTAACGTACACATTAATGAACCATCAGGGCCACTGACCACCACCCACTGAGAAGCTGATCACCTCCTGGTGCCGTTTTGGGCACGATATGGAAAGAATATAAGCGAAATAGAGACGAATGGGCACGCACAGCCAGCTGAATAGCGACGTCCAATTTAAATATAAATCTCTGGAAAAGAGGTGTACATCAGCTTTGAAATAGTAATGCTAGAAGATGGTATCGTAACCAGAAATTTAGGTGTCATAAAATAAAAAGTTTTGAACCATAGACAAAATGTGCGTTTTATTGTGATTTTTAAATTGTTCGTTTCTGAATACACGACAAACCATTAAGCTGATCACTATATAAGTTCCCCGTAGCTCTTACATACGCCTTCTGTATCTAAATACCAGAATAGCTCAGCAGACATTATGTCTTAATATTTTAAGCAAGTGGTACAAGTACAGTCGGCTTACCTTCATGTGAGGTGACAATTCCCCAGTGTCTGTCTCCTTGACTGTGTGAAGTGTTCCATCAGCGTAGGCTGGGAGGCTGGACGCGCTGCCTAGCAACAGCTCGCTGCTGTGAGTAGTGTTGACCCAGTGCACATACTACTAGCCTAACAAATATACGGGGGGCCTTCAGTAAGTGAAGCAACACAATTTTGCTCTGAAAGCAGGTTGGTGTCATTCAGGATTGTTGTTGTTGTTGTTGTTATGGTCTTCAGCCCTGGGACTGGTTTGATGCAGGTCTCCATGCCATACAGTAAAGCTGCATGCCCTCGGGAAAAATTACGGCTGTAGTTTCCCCCTTGCTTTCAGCCGTCCGCAGTACCAGCACAGCAAGGCCGTTTTGGTTAGTGTTACAAGGCGAGATCAGTCAATCATCCAGACTGTTGCCCCCTGCAACTATTGAAAAGGCTACTGCCCCTCTTTCGGAACCACACAGTTGTCTGGCCTCTCAACAGAAGATACCCCTCCGTTGTGGTTGCACCTACGGTACGGCTATCTGTATCGCTGAGGCACGCAAGCCTCCCCACCAACGGCAAGGTCCATGGTTCATGGGGAGGATTACTATACACCAAATTATTCTCCATTCTTTCGCCTACAAAGCACCACTTTTCAATATAATCTCTGTTCAATGTGACAACATCACGCCACGATGCTCGGATATTCCGTATGCACGCATAGTACCACTATACTGGTCGACATTGGAAGCAACGTCTTGCTGCATGAATAACCTCCGTATCATCCATGTACTGCTTCCCGCGGCGCGCATTGGGCCTTTCAGGTGGATGGTGTGAGATCTGGACTCTAGGGTCAAGATAGTTGCCCCATGATCCCATGATGAAGGGCATTAAACAGAATAGCCCCTTCAGAGTCTCGGAAGACCGTCGCCATGACTGAGGGTGAGCCTTTGAACGTTTTCTTCGGTGGAGAAGTGGTGTGGTGCCACTCCATGGATTGCCATATTGTTTCCGGTTTCATCAGGAATGATGCTGTTCTGCAAAAATTTTCACGAGCAGCCACGTAAATGGCAATAAATTCAGCAAAGATGGCCCTTCATTACTTTTTATGGTCTTCAGTTGACAGCTAGGAACCCAGTGGGCACACAGCTTTGAGTACCCCCACTGGTGGACCAATGTATCAGCACTGCCAACAGAGACGTCCAGTTGTGCGGCAAGGTGTTTGATTGTGATCCATCGATCACTTCAAATGAGAGTGTCCCCATGTTGCAACACTGCACGAATCACAGCTGTCTGCGACCAGCCGGCACGCAGGAGATCAGGCAGATTTGTGCGACCTCGTTTCGATTAAGAGAGACGCCGCGTCCAACGACTCACCATGATTTTTTTCATTATCAGGTCACCGTAGACATTCTGCAAGCCCCTATGAATCTGCGATGCTCTAGTTTTCTGCCAAAACAAAATCAATGACGGCTCTGTTCTTGGAACGCATCTCTGTTACAGACGCCATTTCGAAGGCTACATACAGCGCCGCTGTCTTTCGGAACTTCATGAAACTATAGGGACTGAATCGGAAATATTTAACAATATCCCACACAAAATTCCGCTTTTATTCAAATGAAAGTGGCTGAAAAATGTGTTGCATTAATTATTGAACGAGCCTCATACTTTTTTTTTGGTGGGTTTTGGAGTATAGACATTATCAGATCAGTAGTGAATCTGACGGTTGAGAAAGAAATTTTGTGAGGACATACAGACAATACAGTGACTGATAAGCGAAGACGTTCCACAGAGAGATTTAATTTATTTACTTCTCAAGTAAAGACCTCCTGCCCGTTGTTCCATAGCAGATTACACGTTGTGTGATTTTACGTGTTATATCATACAAATTCAGTTTTATCACTAGCACTTTTTTTGAGAATTTCACGAAAGTATAATAAATATATATATATATATATATATATATATATATATATATATATATATGTATGTATATGTATATATATATAATATGTAAATAAATTAAATAGACAAATGGTGACTCATTGTAGTGACTGTACGTGCCGCAAATGAGGAAATCTCCTGATACGAGAGATTGTTATGGCCCACCACCTCGGAACGAGCGTCTCGCAGACGAGGAGGCTGGACATTTGTTCACGTGCTACTATCGTGAGTATCTTTGAAAAGTGGTTGAAGGACGATGTAACCAAGAGTACGCGACAAGGTGTTGGACGTTCAGCCCTCATCTCGTAACGTATGGGTCGGAGCCTTGCTCTCTCTGTAAAGCAGGATAGGCGGCGTTGTGTGGCGTAACTGGTGACAGCCTAAATTGCTGGTAGAGGTAAAAGTATTTTGGAGCTCATCGTTCAGCGCACTTTGTTGAACATGGCGTTCCAAAGCAGACGCCCCACGTGGTCCGATATTGACCCAACGACTTTGTCAACCAAGAATAAAGTGGGCGCTGGAAAACGCAATTGCACCGTGGATCAACATAGACGTGTGGTTACGTGGTATTAATTGCGTTTGTTATTACACCAGGTCGAAGATCGTGCCCATATATTGCGTCAGGCAGGTGAAAGGCTGTTCGGAACACGAACTGCCATTTACTGGGATATGTATTATGGGCAATCAAATGGAAACAGAACAGTTTCTCCACATGAATTAAGACATTTATTCCAGAGACGAAAGGAGGGTCCAAGATGATTTAGATAAAATTTGTATTTGGTGTGATGAATGGTAGGTGACGATCGTGGTAAGGATGGTAAACGGTAGGGTTCATTTTGTAGGGTGAATTTTGGGGAAGTGTGGTTCATCTTTAAAAGAGACCGCAGGTAGAACGATAGTGCGACCTATTCTTGAGTGCTGCTAGGATGTCGGGGTTCCGTACCAGTTCGCACTGAAGGAAGGCATCGAAGCAATTCAGAGGTGGGTAAGACCTGATAGTCAAGGAAAGGCAGGATTCGCTACGATTGTGGATGGGCCCATAATCAGTTACTGTTGGTTGCCTTCTACAGTTACACACATTTATTTTTAAAACAGTAATTCCAGACTCAACAATAAATAAAAAATACCATATGTTATTAATGAAGGAATAAACAACTCTGTAAATAATAGTGTTTTCAGTGCGTCACAATTTAGCAAATCAGATAAAGATAATGTTTAACTAAACAAGCCACTGTGATCACAGCTGAAGGCCTTACACGCCAAGAATGGCAATAAATTAAGAATGTTCAAGAACTCGTTGCAATTACAAATTACAGGTACTGAAATTTTAAAAAGTAAGTGGTCACAACCACAGCAGAAGGTATCAGACTCCAGGAATGGCAGTAAATATGGTTTTAAGACTTACTGCTAAAATACAAATATCGTATAGTGGACAGGAAACGCTTGCGAATCCGAGTGGCGCCAGTCAACACGAGAAAAAGACAAATAACCACAACCACGCCAACAAAAGGATATCGTCTGACCTCCAACAGAGGGCGGAAACCTACGAACAGCACCAACCTAAGCCGCAGAACAGCTCAGTGGGTTGCTATATTTGTTACCAGTAGGGTCGAACAACACGTAAGTGTTACGGGGATGCTTTGCGAACGCAAATAATACGAGGAGGGAAGGTGGCTGTATTTTCGAGTTACTATTGAGAAAATTTAGAGAACTGACTTCTGGAGCTGACTGCCGAACCATTCTACTGCCACCAACATACTCTGCGCATATGGACGATGAAGATTGGTTCAAATGGCTCTGAGCACTATGGGACTTAACTTCTGTGGTCATCAGTCCCCTAGAACTTAGAACTACTTAAACCTAACTAACCTAAGGACATCACACACATCCATGCCCGAGGCAGGATTCGAACCTGCGACCGTAGCAGTCGCGCGGTTCCGGACTGAGCGCCTTAACCGCGAGACCACCGCGGCCGGCGCCGTCGACGATGAAGATAAACTATGAGAAATTAGGGGTCATACGGAGGCATACAGTCAATCGTTTTTGTGTCGCTATGTTCACGAGAGGACCAGGAAAGAAATGACAAATAGTGGTACAGGGTATCCTCCACCACGCACCGTACGGTGGCTTGCGGAGTATCTATGTAGATGTAGACGTAGAGACGACCAATTCCTGTTTCGTAGAACGCGGTCGGCCGCTGACAGATCAACAACTGCACCCATTCCTACACTTCCTGGTCCGACTGAAGCCGACGTCCACGAATATCTTTCTTCAGGTCGCCACAGATGTGAAATTTACGTGCTGAAAGGTCCTGGCTGCACGGAGGATGTTGCTGTGTTTCCCAAACAAATCACTGAAACTTGAACTTCGTCAGATTGGCAGCGTGGGGACAGGCGTTATCTTGCAACAGGATAATTCCGTCCGACAGCATTCCCGGACGTTTTGACTTTATGCCGCATCACAGTTTCAGCAGCGTCTTCATAACGCTGCGTATTCATTGTGCTTCCAAGCTAGAGGAACTCGATGGACAGAGGAAGCATCCTGCTGCAAAATAACGCCAGCCCTCGCACTGTCACTGCCAGTCGAACGCAGGCTTCGCTTCGGCTGTTTGGTTGGGAAACACTACGACATCCCCCGTACAGCCTGGATCTTTCACCGTGTGATTTTCACATCTTGGGCGACCCTAAGAAAGACATGCGTCGACGTCGGTTTCTGTCGGACGAAGAAGTACAAAAGCGGGTGAGGTAGTGGAGATGTCAGTGGCCGAGTGTGTTCTTCGAAACAGTAACTGACCATCCCGTTTCCCAGTAGGATAAATGTCTTAACGCGTGCGCTGTTTACTTTTGATTGAAACCTTTGATGGCCCCGTTGTGCTGTGTTCAGTTTTCATTTGACTGCTCCTTAAAGTAGTAACCGAAGGCACCATGACAGCCATGAACCACGTGTATATTATTGCAGGCAATGTACATCACTTTACGTTTGATACGTTAAACGTCGGCATTCAGCATCCACCAGCAGCTGACTATTTGCATCACAAGGCCAGAATGATGGTGCATTGGCGTGAGTAGCATGATACTTCACGTCTTGCCTACAAAATTCGCCTGAATAGAACCCCACAGAACACATCAGAGACTCTTTAGGGTTTGAGCTTTCCGCCCTAAACCACCGATCCGTAGTTTTTATGGAACTGCATGAAATGTCCGTAGACATTTGGCTTCCTTAAGGTAAAGGTTATGTCCACTGGTTGGAACAAACGCTCTCGCTGGCAATAACATTCAGTTACGCTGAGTGACCAAAATACGTATGAAGGTAAAGGGACAAGAGTCTCTTCCCGGCTGCTGAGACAGTGCGGTGCACTTGCCCTGCCAGAAGTGTGTTCCTGGCGCTCCTTATTTAAGCCGACTGCAATGACTGATGGTAAGACCGTCGAACGTCCCGAATGGTTCTGCTGAAGAGAAGTCACGCTCATTCGTCAAATACTCATGGTCGTCCAGTGCGGCGGCTTATGCAAGTGTTGTGACTGCAATACTGAACATCCACCAGAGTCCCTGATTACTTCGTGAATCCCAGTTCTTATGCAATATCCAATATACTTTGATCCATGCGTGTCAAAAGAGTCATCATCACAGATTAAAATTCAGTTAATTCCCAACGTTCTGCCGTGCTCCCTACATTGCTGTTTCTAATAGACTGCGCAGACGTCGCTTCACACGCCACTAGCCGCAAACTTACGGTGTCATACACAGAACGTCTCCAAACGAATTATTACCCGACATGGGTTTTACCTACTCAATTTTATGTGCGCACGCGAGTCTTTCATGGAGTTCATGACTATAAACTTCATGACGACTCGACGAATTATAGTCGTATTGTTTATTCTCTACTGTCTTCATACCAGTGTTCAAGGTGAATTACGAGTGCCACAGGCCTCCCGTACCCATTGGCTGTACGAGCGGTTAATTGATCAGTCTTTCAGAAAGGCTGTCGCATCATATTTCAGCAGATTTTACTTGGGGAAACCCACCGATTACAATATTCTAATCCAACTGCAAGATGCGTAACTAGTGGGAATCGGATGGAAACAATTTAGTACTACGAGGGGATACTAATAGTTAGTTAGTTAATTAGCTATTTTCCTGTTCCAAGGATCATTTGGACAACTGATTGTAATGATGAGGAACCAATTATTTTACGTTCACGTTGTACATTCGTTTATAAACATGTCTATCATTTGAGTATGGCTTTCTTTCCATTTTATTCTTTTAATTTTAAAAATACAAATCTGAATTAGTAATTCGTGTCCATGATCTTTTACACTTTACAAAAAACAGTATTCTTCTACAGAATAGAAGGACACGTCAAGAAGATACTTCTTCGAGCTATTCTGAAACTTCTGTCTGTCAGAAATATTGCATCATTGTGTAAGTGGCAAAAAGCATTGGCAACAGTAATTATGTACGAACTTCTGTCCAAAACATAACTCTAATTTGAAATAATGACTATCTTCTCTTCTGGTATTGTAGTTACGTACATTATTGCTCCTACTGAACTGCAGAGGATGTACCCATGTACACCTAAATTACAGTCGTATACTGAACGAAACGTAGAATATAAACTTACCGTAACACTGGAGTGCCTAAAATTCGATGATACAAGCTTTAAATAACATCTACAATCGAAAAGGTAGAGACGAATCACAATATGGTTACATCAGAGATGAAAAGGGCTGTAATAACGTTGTGGTCGCCTTCCTGAAATGGAAATACACATCGGACATCCTGCTTCGTCTGGTGCTTAAGTTCTGTGAGGTCGTCAGATTACTATATAACTTCGTTGTCGCAGCGCACGTAGAGATTTCACTGTGGGTGACCCAGTCGAGCATAAAAAAGCTCTCTGAGATGATCTCCTAAGACGTGCAGCATCAAGAATTGTGATATATGTATGTGTGTGCGTGTGTGGTTCGGTGGGGGGGGGGGGGGGGGGGAAGGCGGAGGGGTGGTAGCGGTGTCATGGAATGGTAATTTTATGAATATTTGCTGGAACGGTAGCGGTAATTGTTACGTGTGAGATACCAGCTTGCTCATCTAATCACTCCAAGTAAAATAAAATTACAAAAACCCATCCAAACATGTACTTCGGGCTACCTCCCCTACTATTCTACTATTCGTTAGGTATGACATATTACGGAATATGATCAGTGTGCACCCCCATTATATATGTTGCGGAGGTTTTCGATGCAGCAATACTGCTGAGCTTTTGGTACGAAACAATCACCTGGGACATAAATTGGAGTTCATTTTTATCAAAGTGGGATGGAGAAGTTTACGTGGTGAGAAAAGTCAGCTGATACTCAAGGCGATGATCATAAAGCTAACGGACTCGGCTGTTAATCCCATCGCCTGATCGGGCGATTGGAGCGGTGAACCGCAACATAACCTTGACCCAGACATTGTTCTTCTGAACTTTCTCTTGGGGCTTATTCGTAGAAAGGTCGCTGCGATACCAGGCGTTTACTTGATATCTCGTCTTCGTGGTAACTTCTACCTTTACGTAAGGTTAGATACGGCGAGAGTATCATAAAATACAAAGAGAAAAAACGTCATTTCAGCGGCAAATGTGCTTTTATTTAGAGTACAGTGCATTCCGTGCACCGAAGGCCCACCTACAGGTACATGACTTGTTATTTTGACATTATTCTTATATGCCAGTTGGTGCGCGTCATCTTAAATAATTACGTTTTGTCTAATGATGAATCGAATGTCAACAGAACAGAACAAGTTTCAAACAAAACTGCTTCAGATTGCAATTGCTCAGACTTGAAACATAATAATTTACGTTGTAAAAACATAGATTTACACGTTTCATTGGATTTTTGTATACTAGTGCAATATAAAAAATTACAAGGTTCATTCAGTTTGCTGTAGAACATCGAGGAATATTCTGGCTTCCGCCCCTATACTGTCATGAAGTCAGAGAGATTGTAGCGCTATGTGTACTCTCCAACATTGCATCTCTGATGGAGGTGCGTTCCAGTAGAAAGATGTCATTGCGTTTCGTTTTGCCGAAAACCAGAGCATCGCAGATATTCACAGGCGCTTGCAGTAGGTTTACGCAGATCTGGCAGCGAACAAAAACACGGTGTAAGTAGCCCTTCGCTTGATAGTTGGCCCCTGTCTTGAAACATCTCCCAGTTCAGTTTTCACAGCATCTCGATGAAGATTACTTGCCTTTCAAATAAACATATGACCATTGGTACTGCGCTTTTTCGTATATGTTTAGTATCTCCTGTTAGTCGAATATGATACTGGTGCCACATACTTCATCATTATTCTATGACGGGTCAGTCGTAAACAGTTGTCTTTGTAGACTGATTGCATATCTCCAGCATGTTACCAATGAACCGAAATCTGTCACCTGCGTTACCATAAGTGATTATCCCATTTCATATATCCACAATCTGTTTTTTTTTTGGGGGGGGGGGATATCTAAAGGATCGTGTTTATGTTATCGAGCCACATCCCCAGATCATCTAAAACGGCGCATCGAGGACGCATGGACGCATGTTGTACCGTAACACCGGCGATGTTACATCTCGTCCGCATTGCATCGTGCATTCAGGAACATCTCATTTAAATCAACTTCCTACCGCCAGGACATCCATCAGCCACCACATAGCCTTGTATTATGTACAGCGTGTGGTATCTGCCTCTGAAACATTGAAGGGTTGTAGCTCCCAAACTAAAAGTGACAGGAATGTAATTTAAAATTATGTATATACAGCTGGTGTTACTGATTCCAGTGCATGATAGAAACAACTATTGTTCCATTTAAAAAATGGTATCTTTTTGTTGTAACTCTTTGGATAATAACACAATAAACTATGTTCATAGCTCCGCAGACAGTGTAACGTTTCTTATGGTGACCTACCGCAATAAATACTTCCGTCGCCTATTACTTCGTAACTTGCAGAGGGAAACTCATTTAGTGAAACACCCTGTATGTCGATGACTCTCCATCTAAGATAACATGTTGTGCCCACTTACCAATAAATTCTCAGTCTAGTAAAAAATTATATTTGGTGCCCCATACGGTCATACTTTTGAAGCACTCACTGGTTTGATACTGAACCAAATGCTTTTTGAAGTCATGAAATACTACATCTACCTGATTACCATTACTCCGTGGCTTTCGACGTATCTTGTCAGAAAAGCACGATCTATATTTCATAACGGATTCCAGCATTTAAGCTATTGCATTCTACCTTCAGATTCAGCAGAATTACTGTATACACAGTTGTTTCATATTTGTCTATTCTAAACCTGGTCGTGGTCTAGCGGTTCTAGGCGCTCAGTCCGGAACCGCGCGACTGCTACGGTCGCAGGTTCGAATCCTGCCTCGGGCATGGATGTGTGTGATGTCCTTAGGTTGGTTAGATTTAAGTAGTTCTAAGTTCTAGGGGACTGATGACCACAGATGTTTAGTCCCATAGTGCTCAGAGTCATTTGAACCATTTAAACCTGGTCCACAGCTACGATTACTGTTTTCTGTAGATTTCCTAGCTGACTCATATGTTTTAGAAGGTTGTACCTGCTACATTTAAGTCCTTTTCAATAAATGAGTTTGTAAAATTACTGAAAAATTTCAGGTTGTAGAAGTTAGTTTAGCCATCTAACCCGTTTTCGAATTTTTTCTCTTGTTATAAGTGTTTCAATTTCTTGTAATATACCTAGCTTCTTCCGTTTAGCTTCTGTGTGAAATACACTACGACAGTCCTATATGACGCTCAGTATGTGGTTCAAATGGCTCTGAGCACTATGGGACTCAACTGCTGAGGTCATTAGTCCCCTAGAACTTAGAACTAGTTAAACCTAACTAACCTAAGGACATCACAAACATCCATGCCCGAGGCAGGATTCGAACCTGCGACCGTAGCGGTCTTGCGGTTCCAGACTGCAGCGCCTTTAACCGCACGGCCAGCTCAGTATGTGTCCGTTGTGTTGTACGTAAGTAAGTATGTGAATTTTGCGTAGTCGTTGTACCTAACCAAGAGTACGAAAAGGACACACTCATGGCTTTATATCCAATCAACGTTTCTACATCTACATCTACATAGATACTCCGCAAGCCAATGCACGGTGCGTGGTGGAGGTGGAGGATACCCTGTACCACTCTCTGTCATTTCCTTTCCTGTTCCACTCGCAAATATAGCGAGGGGAAAACGACTGTTTGTATGCTTCCTTACAAGCCCTAATTTCTCGTATCTTGTCTTCGTGGTCCTTACGCGAAATGCATGTTGGCAGCAGTAGAATGGTTCGCAGTCAGCTTCAAATGCCGGTTTCCTACATTTTCTGAAAAGAGTTTCTCGAAAAGAACCTCGTTTTCCCTCCAGAGATTCCCATTTGAGTTCCTGAAGGATCTTGTAACACTTACGTGTTATTCGAAACTACTGGTAACAAACCTATCAGCCCACCTCTGAACTGCTTCGATGTCTTCCTTCAATCCGACCTGGATCAGATCCCAAACCCTTGTGCAATACTCAAGAGTACGTCGCAACAGTGTCCTTTATGCTATCTCCTTTACAGGTGAAACCCTCTTTTCTAAGCCGGCCGGAGTAGTCGAGCGGTTCTAGGCGCTACAGTCTGGAACTGTGCGACCGCTACGGTCGCAGGTTCGAATACCGCCTCGGGCATGGATGTGCGTGATATCCTTAGGTTGGTTAGGTTTAAGTAGTTCTAAGTTCTAGGGGACTGATGACCTCAGAAGTTAAGTTCCATAGTGCTCAGAGCCATTTTTGAAACCTCTTTCCTAAAATTCTCCCAATATACCCAAGGTCGACCGTTATCCTTACTCACCACAGTTCTCACACGCTGATTGCACCTCATATCGCTCTGCAAAGTTATGCCTAAACATTTAAACAACTTGTCTACGTCAAGCAGGACACTGGTAATACTCTAACCGAATATTACGGATTTGATCTTCCTAATCATCAGCATTAACTTACAATTTTCCAAATTTATGGCTTGCTGCCGTTCGTCAAACCTATTGGAGATTGTGTCTAACTCGTATCGTCCTACAGTCACTCAACTTCGACACCTTACCTAACAACACGACATCATCAGAAGATGACCGCAGACTATTGCAAACCTGGTCAGCCTAATGATTTATGTATTTAGAGAACAACAGTTGTACTGGGACATTCCTGACGATACCCTTTCTTCTGACGAGCACTCGCCATCGAGGATAACATACTGGGTTATATTATTTAAGTCTTCTATCCACTCAAATGTCTGTGAACTTATTCCGTATGCTCGTACCTTCGTTAACAGCTTGCAGTGGGGAACCTTGTCAATGCTTTCTGGACATTTAGAAATATGGACTCTGCCTTCATCTATAGTTCTCAGTATGTCATGTGAGGAAAGGGCGAGGTGATTTTCACACGAGTGTCACTAGCGCTTTTCTCCAGTCGCTTGAAACTTTGCGCTGGGCAAAAGATTCATCGTAAATGCAAGCTAGGCAAGTACTCTTTGGAAAATCAAACTGGGAATCCATCCGGACTTGGTGATTTATTTGCTTTCAATTCGTTCAGTTCTTTCTCTACGCCAGAGATGCTTATTACTTTGTCGTCCATACGGGAGTCTGTTCGATGATCAAACGATGGCATGTTCGTACGAATCTCCTGTACGAACGATTTCTTGAACGTGAAATTTAAAATCCCTACTTTCGCTTTGCTATCTTCAACTGACACACCAGGCTGATCAACAAGGGATTGAATGGAAACCTTAGACCCGCTTAGCTATTTTACATACGGCCAGAATTTTCTCGGGTTCTCTGACAGAACTTTTGCTAATGTGTAACGGTGGTAGCTGTTGTACGCTTCGCGCATAGATATTTTCACAGACGCACGTATCTCTATCAACCTTCGCTTGCCGTCATTTATGCGTCTCCTTTTGAACCGAGAGCGCAACAGCCTCTGCTTCCTACGCCGAATTTCGTTACCAAACATGGTGGGTCATTTGCATCCTTTATCCGCTTAATGGGCACATAACTCTCAAGGCCACAATTTACAATATGCTTAAGCTTTTCCCACAATTCCATTACAAGCAGATTCCGGACTTTAATGCAGATTCGTAACCTATGCATTTTATATTGTATACATCATATACACTGTAAGACACAAAAAAAGAGATAAAAAAGGGACCACGACGGAACTATCAGAATGTGACGGACACTGACATGACGTACTCGTACGTGGACAGGCAAACAAATGATAACAATTTCACGAAAAAAGCTTCACAAACGGAGCTAGCAAAAAACGCATTGGTCCACCTCTGGCCCTTACGAAAGTAGTTGTTCGGCTTCGCAATGGTTCATACAGTTGCCGGATGTCCGCCTTAGGGCAATCGTGCCAAATTCTGTCCAACTGGCGGGTTGGATTGTCAAAATCCCGAACCGGTTGGAGGGCTCTGCCCATTGTGCTGCAAGCGTTGTCAGTTTCGGAGGGTTCACATGACGTTGCTAGCCAATACTGCATTTCGAAAGCACTAAGATAAACAGTAGAATCTCTCGTCATGTGCGGACGGGCATTATCTTGCTAAAATGTACGCCCAAGGTGACTTCCTATGAAGGGCAACAAAAATTGGCGTAGAATATCGTCGACCTATTGCTGTCTTCTAAGGGTGCTGCGGATGACAACCCAAGAAGTCATGCTATGAAAAGAAATGGCACCTCAGACCTATTGATCCTTAGCACGTATGGCAGGCACCAGTCTTCAGACACGTCTTCGCTGGCAACGCAGCTCATCTCGAAGCGAGGCTCATCACTGAAGACAATTACTCTCCAGTCAGTGAGATTCCAGTGCGATGACGTGTCTGGAGACGCGTTGGACAGTGGTGGGATACCAAGCTAAGTGTCGCCGGCCACACGGCCCGACAACCAGACCAGGAGTGATGGACTGGGATGCCATTTTATTTCATAGCACGACCTCTTACAGCATAGTGGTAAGCTGACGATATTCCACACTGTGCTTTGTTTCCCTCCATGGCAAAACATCCTAGGCTTGCATTTCAGCAAGATAATGTCCACCCACACACGGCGAGAGTTTCTACTACTTGTCTTCCTGCTTTCCAAACGCTACCTTAGCCAGCATGGTCACCAGATCTCTCCTCATTTAAGAACGTTTGGAGCATTATGCTCCAGTCAGCCCTGTAGTCTGACGATTAACTTCCAATTGGACTCATTGTCCCTCAGGACAACATCCAACAACTCCATAAGCCACTGTCAAGCCGAATAACTGCTAGCGTAAGCGCCAGAGTCTGTCCAACGCGTTTTGACTTGGTCAGTTTGTGAAGGTCTTTGTGTTTAATAACTCATCAAATTTTCCTGAAATTGTAATCATTTGTTTGTCTGTACATGTACATCACATCTAGCGATTTCTGACATTCGGATAGTTCGTTCGTGGTGCGTCGTTTTTGGACTGTTTGTTATGCACTGTGGACAGAATTCAATATAGCAGCTTTTCGTCTAAAAGTGAAATAATTATTTAGGAATCTTAGTGGTGACACTGGTACCTTGTCGTTAGTTTAGATTCACTTTTCTTGTTATAGTCTCTAAAGGTTTTGTTAGGAAGCTGTATGTTATGCTTCTTAGTTGTACTTTATAGCAACGGTGAAACTTGCAGCTTGTAAACATAGGAAACTACAGGACAGTTTTTTCTTGAAAAGAAAGACAGTAACATGTGTAATTGCAGATAAACGATTGAGTCACTGGAGACGCGCGAAGGCAGCAAAATTGTGCATGACGAGACTGGTTACAAGGACGCAGTGCTGCGGTATTTTCTAATTTACCTGCCATCATCATCATAACTATCATTAACCATGTGACATCTAATGCTGTAAAGCTCTCCGTCAGAAATAACCATGCACTACGGTCTTCAACGACGAGCATTCACCTTCTCTTTATGTGTTTTCTAATGTCATTTACCAATCTTTCATCATATGTTAGCCTTGGTCTTTACTGCTGCCTTGGAGACAAGCAGCTGTGTATGCCGTGCATCTCTCTTTCAATTTCATTACTGTCAAGTTTGTTCTCTGAAGTATTTTTTTATTTTCCTGTCTTTGCAGTTATTCTCAATATGTGTATTTACACTAATGGATAAGTAAGTTTCGATTTTTAAACTTTTTGACACTGAGGCGGTCCGCTATCGGTATCCGAAGGTTCCGAGGCCGTGTCCCTAGGCAATGCTTACTTCGGCGTCCCGCTAGGCGGCAGCGGTGTCGAGCTATGAGGCTATAAAGCACCGTACGAGGATCAGATCATGGTCTTGTCGCCTCCAACGAGTGCAAGTGTTGGTCAGTTAGCGAGTCTTGTGGGATAGCGGGGGAGCTATCCCCATGTGGAGTTGATACTGCGTGGTCGGCACAATGTTACCTTCGACGGTAGCTCTGTTACATCACTTACAAAATATGTTCGCAATATCACCTGAAAGTAAACAGGGTCTCACCTTACGTCCTGACTAAACCGAGCATGGGCGTGTAAGTGTTGTGCTTGGTGGACGAGCTAGTTTTCCACCGCGTCTGCGAGCTCTTTATGCGCTGTTGATGGTCCTGTCATGATTACTGAAGGTCAATAGGCGCAACAAGTACAGCACATGTAATTTTCTAATTTGGCTGGATTCCGCAGTTTTGGTTGCTTGTGGATATGAAAAGAAGGAAGAACACAAACCAGCAAACGGTGAGCATTACAGTTTCGTACACCAACACTCGTCATCTTCTGGTATCAATGTATGCCACTGGCTAAGTTTGTTTAATACTTTTATTATGGTGTTTGGGAGCGTTTGTGTACAATTTGTGTTCTGCGAGTGGTATACTGTGTTGTCAGACTGATTACCGACGTCTTCGCTATTTAATTGTGACCGTGTGCCGTTAAGCATTTCGATTACTGATTTTGGTGGTTATTAATTTAGCCTGTTTTCAGTTATATTTGATCAGACACTTTTATTCTTGCTAAATCTTTTTAAATATTTTAAATTGTTTTAGAAAAGAAATGTGTGTTTATAGCTTTGCCTTTGATTGAAATGAGTAATCTGTCTTTTGCAGAGAGCGGATCTGGCGAGTCTGCTAATCATTCCACTCTACGTGCTTTTGAAGTTGTATTTTGAGAAAGATTTTTAATTTTTTATCCCTAGTGTTTTGACCAGGTATTGATAAAAGCTTGTTCATACAAGCCGTAGTCAAAGGTTAAACTTTTATCCAATGAGAACCCTCTGATTTAAGATATCTTCTAGCATCGTTAGTTGGTTGTCAAATTACATTACGAAAATGATTTACTGTTTTTTTAACAAGGCAATTTTGTGTAAGGTGTTCCTTTATTTTAGAGTGTAAGAGGTATTAACCACATATTCTCTGTACGCCCCAGTAGCTGAGTGGTCAGCGTGACGGATTGCCGTCCTCTGGGCCCGGGTTCGATTCCCGGCTGGGTCGGAGATTTTCTCCGCTCAGGGACTGGGTGTTGTGTTGTGTTCATCATCATTTCATCCCCATCCGGCGTGCAGGTCGCCCAATGTGGCGCCGAATGTAATAAGACCTGCGATATGGCGGCCGGACCTGCCCCGCGAGGGGCCTCCCGGCCAATGACGCCAAACGCTCATTTCCATTTCCATACCACATATTCTGTTTTTAGATATTTATTATAATGGCTTTTTGTGTCTCTTTCAGATCACTAAATAGTTTTATCCGCTCTATACGATAATTGATATCTTGATATCTGTCAGGGAAAGGAATATGCTTGGAATGCTGGACTCGGTAGTTTCTCCGTAAAAGCTGATGGAAAATGTTCTTTGTGGCCTTTATTGTTGTTAGTGAAGGTTTTAAGTTGACCCTTTTCTTGGAGTTACTTGGTAAAAAAAAAGTATGAAAAGTTGTACTTATTTGTTTCTGAACATGTGTGCTTGGTACTTTCCACTACCAGACTGAGGGTATTTCTTGAGGCAAACTTAAGATAGTTGAAGCATTATAAGTCCTTGTCTTAGTGCGGTAGTTCAAAACATGTATTACCTATTGATTCTAAGCTCTCCGTGTCGGACATACAGGAAAAGTCGTTTTGAAAGCTGTTTAGTTTGTCAAAAACAACGCAGGCCATTTTTGCTCTACTACGTTTTTCCTTTCGTATTCATTCAGTCGTTTTCTTCAACTACCCTGAACACAAAATCTGGTCTATTGTTCCTAAGACATCATTATTTATAAGTATCACTCTTCAGCCTTTACTGATTGCATAGTATTTTTGCATATTATACTTGACTTTCAGACGTACTTTCAAATGTCTTGTATTAAGTTCTCCCATTCGTATTTCAAGTTTACCTGCCTGAAAGACAACCAGTGTAATGTCAGCAGGGAAAAAGAATGTGATTTATATATTTTTCATTAAGAAGTATTCCTTTTTATTTTGTCCAGTTTAGGGATATAAACATTTCCTCAAGGATTGCCAAAATATTTTTGGTGAAATGGCAGCCCCTTGACACTACTACATATACAGGGAATGTCAGAATTAATGGCTAAAACTAACACCAGTGAACATAAACAACAATAGAGGCAAAAACGTTCCAGCTTGTCACATACTAGCGATGTGTGCCACTGATATTTCCCAACTTACTAAAAATGTATTTCAGGTGTGAGTTTTTCGGTTAAGTAACCATTTAATTGGAATCAAATTTGGATCATGGCGCATGGTTTGAGAATGTGGTAGATGCATGATGGGGTGTCACCATATTTTGTTGCAGCGAAAGACATCTAGCGTGCCATATGGTCTGTGCTGACTAAGACGATCGGGGCCTATACGTTGGAATAAAAGATTATCTGACATCGATTCTCTGGATTTTTCTGTCTGAGGTGATTTCAAAAATGGAGTACACTGCACTACCGTTGATAAGGGTGCAAAAATGAACAGGGATTTCTACAAAGATTTACGAGAAGACCTCAGTAGCCAAATTTTTCAAAGCCGGTCTACATACGCCAAACATGTAGAAATTTCAAAACGAGGTACTCTGAACGCTTCAGAGCCCTAAGAAGTGATAGTACACGCTTCACTTTTACAGATTATCTTATACAAGAAAACCACCACCCAAATAACGTGGAGACTGATCTTAAGATCCTCAGAGAAAGCAACAGTCTCTATCAAAAACTCACAGTAGAGGAGAATTACCACTTACAAAAAGCCATAACACAAGGAAAGCGAGTCCTTAATGAAAATACATCACTGTGCAACAAAACACTGTTTGGAACACTCAGTGAACTATACAACGGCACCTCCCTACATAAAACATAACAATCAAACAGACTAAAGAAAAAAAAAAATCTGTTTTCTCGGTCCACTCCTCACCCCCTTTTCCAACTCTCTATCCCTCTATCTCTCTCTCTCTTATTCCAATCACACACACATATATATGTTACATACATTCAGCTCTCCTCCTGTAGCCACCCTACGTCAATTCGGACAAAACATCCAAAATTAGCGCCACAACAAACACAAGACCAACGATGAACAAGTGAGCAGCGGCAATAACATAACACCTCTCACTGAGAATGGAGGCAGAAGTGTTTTCTGATATCACGCTTCGCCACATTTTGTGTAAGTGCGTGTAAAGTGAAATAGTGATCCAAAATTGTGTGAAAAACTGTGCAGAGACAGTGCACTGAATAGCCGTTGATCGAAACACCAAGCAGACACGCAACACGACGAAAAAAATGTTAAGTACAGAAACGCACATAACCTCTACCCGCCGAACAGTTCTTGATAAATGCACATTAATTTTCTTCATGGCTAGTTTGCAGGTGACATGCTGTCTAAAAACGACGAAAAAGAGCACGTACACGGGTGTATAATAATGCAGTTCATTTAGCGATGTAATTTTTAGGTGAGCGTCTAAACAAAACGAAGCAAATTGCAGATATTGTAATTCTTAGGCCTACAACAATTAAATTATTATAAATTTCTTGTTGTACTTACAGAAATAAAAATTTGACCCACAGAAGATGACACATAGGTGTCCAAACATGTCTGGGTAAATATAAAAAAAAAAAAAAATCTGTTTGCATAAGGTTGATTTTTAAAACATCCCAATGGTTAAACGAGATGAAATTCTTCAACAGCGGTAAAAAAAAGAAAAAGTTGGCTCACAAGGAATTGAACGCAAACTCTTTAAGAAATTAAAGACAACCTCACAAATGTTTAGCACCATGCTTCAGGAACCAGAGTTTTTTTCTTAGAAATATGCAGCTTACAGGTAGTCAAAATAATATTTAAAACATAACTCCAATACGATTTAGGAACTATATGTACAACATATGTACAATTATATATTCAGCCTTAAAAATGAAACCTTTTAAAAATATATCTTTCCTTTTGTTTGGGTCCCCTCACAATATTCCAAAAAAGCTGCTGTTATTAAACATCCCATAGAGTTCAATCACACATATTGAATGGCATCAAAATTTGGTTGGAAATCAGCACACATAATTTCATCGCAAGTAAAGTTTATCTGAAGCAGTTTAGTATTAGACAGATCGGCCTACATGAATTTGAACAATCATTCACTGCGGCATATAACCTGATTGCTAACGGCCAGATACCTAAAACAGTTGTATCACGGTAGCTAAGCAAGGGCAAAATTAAAAAAAAAAAACAAAAAACATGAAATTACAATACCCCACCGAAGCACTATCTTTCTAGGCACATGCTAATCACATTTACTTGCGTATCACTGCATGCCGCATATGTGAGAAATCACATGCAAAATTGCACACTCAACACCAGCGAGCCCCTTGTTCCAAAACGCGGGGTGTGCTCATTTCCGTGTAACAAATCTTAATCATCACAATTATTCTACAACAATCTCTTTAATACAGGTATGCTCCTTCGAAACCCTATTAATAAATGAGATTCTTGTGGAGTCATTCTGATGATCAAGACTTGCTCCTTGGAAACATGTCAATACTGGCGCTTTTGCGTTATGACAGGTAGCTGAGGTTCCATTTTGGCATTAGATTTCGGAACGGCGATATCACATCGATTATGGATAAAATCATAGTTTTACATTAAGATTTCCCATTTATTTACTAATGTAAAATACCCTCAGTTTTGACTGCTTCACAAAACTCTGACGGAAAGTGGTAGCTGAAGTTTGAATCCTGAATTTCTATATTTTCTTTCAGAGCAAGTGAATGACGAGGTTTCGAAACGACTTTAGTCCAAGTTTTCACGGTGTTGAGTTACGGGTGCACAGGTATCCCGTGGTCTACTTTGCAACATATAACAACAAAATCAATTTAGTCCGCAATTTCTGTATGGTATTTCCAGTAACAGAATATTCTTGTTTACCGCCAAGACAATCTCAGTCCAAGATGAAATTGTTTTTCGTATCAAACAACTATAATTATCTATAGATTTCATCATAGCTGTAAGTTGGTTACATATCTATATCACGTTTGTTTCTTTGGCAGACGAGTGAAAGGTAAGCAGGAAACGACAATGGCACACAATAGCAGTAATTTATGTATTGGTGTGAATGAACATGAAAAAAATACAAGAGAGGGATTAGAAGGAACTCGGAACACAAGCGAGCTGTAATAAAACGTGCAAAGGTTAAGACTTGAAACACGTAAGTAGTGTAAGGAAATTCATTCCAATTAGATGTTAGACGAACACGACCTGCAGTTAGGATTTAATTCTGTTTCACCATTATTATTATTTTAGACATCGTTTCATTGTATTAACACTGGAAATGACTTTAATAATTACATCTTGTTTATAACGAATTTTCTTGTTTCATATAAGAAAAACATGTTTCAACTTGAATGAGATTTTCACTCTGCAGCGGAGTGTGCGCTGATATGAAACTTCCTGGCAGATTAAAACGGTGTGCCCGACCGAGACTCGAACTCGGGACCTTTGCCTTTCGCGGGCAAGTGCTCTACCATCTGAGCTACCGAAGCACGACTCACGCCCGGCACTCACAGCTTTACTTCTGCCAGTATCTCGTCTCCTACCTTCCAAACTTTACAGAGGCTCTCCTGCGAATCTTGCAGAACTAGCACTCCTGAAAGAAAGGATATAGCGGAGACATGGCTTAGCCACAGCCAGGGGGATGTTTCCAGAATGAGATTTTCACTCTGCAGCGGAGTGTGCGCTGATATGAAACTTCCTGGCAGATTAAAACTGTGTGCCCGACCGAGACTCGAACTCGGGACCTTTGCCTTTCGCGGGCAAGTGCTCTACCATCTGAGCTACCGAAGCACGACTCACGCCCGGCACTCACAGCTTTACTTCTGCCAGTATCTCGTCTCCTACCTTCCAAACTTTACAGAAGCTCTCCTGCGAATCTTGCAGAACTAGCACTCCTGAAAGAAAGGATATAGCGGAGACATGGCTTAGCCACAGCCAGGGGGATGTTTCCAGAATGAGATTTTCACTCTGCAGCGGAGTGTGCGCTGATATGAAACTTCCTGGCGGATTAAAACTGTGTGCCCGACCGAGACTCGAACTCGGGACCTTTGCCTTTCGCAGGCAAGTGCTCTACCATCTGAGCTACCGAAGCACGACTCACGCCCGGCACTCACAGCTTTACTTCTGCCAGTATCTCGTCTCCTACCTTCCAAACTTTACAGAAGCTCTCCTGCGAATCTTGCAGAACTAGCACTCCTGAAAGAAAGGATATAGCGGAGACATGGCTTAGCCACAGCCAGGGGGATGTTTCCAGTATGAGATTTTCACTCTGCAGCGGAGTGTGCGCTGATATGAAACTTCCTGGCGGATTAAAACTGTGTGCCCGACCGAGACTCGAACTCGGGACCTTTGCCTTTCGCGGGCAAGTGCTCTACCATCTGAGCTACCGAAGCACGACTCACGCCCGGCACTCACAGCTTTACTTCTGCCAGTATCTCGTCTCCTACCTTCCAAACTTTACAGAAGCTCTCCTGCGAATCTTGCAGAACTAGCACTCCTGAAAGAAAGGATATAGCGGAGACATGGCTTAGCCACAGCCAGGGGGATGTTTCCAGAATGAGATTTTCACTCTGCAGCGGAGTGTGCGCTGATATGAAACTTCCTGGCGGATTAAAACTGTGTGCCCGACCGAGACTCGAACTCGGGACCTTTGCCTTTCGCGGGCAAGTGCTCTACCATCTGAGCTACCGAAGCACGACTCACGCCCGGCACTCACAGCTTTACTTCTGCCAGTATCTCGTCTCCTACCTTCCAAACTTTACAGAAGCTCTCCTGCGAATCTTGCAGAACTAGCACTCCTGAAAGAAAGGATATAGCGGAGACATGGCTTAGCCACAGCCAGGGGGATGTTTCCAGAATGAGATTTTCACTCTGCAGCGGAGTGTGCGCTGATATGAAACTTCCTGGCGGATTAAAACTGTGTGCCCGACCGAGACTCGAACTCGGGACCTTTGCCTTTCGCGGGCAAGTGCTCTACCATCTGAGCTACCGAAGCACGACTCACGCCCGGCACTCACAGCTTTACTTCTGCCAGTATCTCGTCTCCTACCTTCCAAACTTTACAGAAGCTCTCCTGCGAATCTTGCAGAACTAGCACTCCTGAAAGAAAGGATATAGCGGAGACATGGCTTAGCCACAGCCAGGGGGATGTTTCCAGAATGAGATTTTCACTCTGCAGCGGAGTGTGCGCTGATATGAAACTTCCTGGCGGATTAAAACTGTGTGCCCGACCGAGACTCGAACTCGGGACCTTTGCCTTTCGCGGGCAAGTGCTCTACCATCTGAGCTACCGAAGCACGACTCACGCCCGGCACTCACAGCTTTACTTCTGCCAGTATCTCGTCTCCTACCTTCCAAACTTTACAGAAGCTCTCCTGCGAATCTTGCAGAACTAGCACTCCTGAAAGAAAGGATATAGCGGAGACATGGCTTAGCCACAGCCAGGGGGATGTTTCCAGAATGAGATTTTCACTCTGCAGCGGAGTGTGCGCTGATATGAAACTTCCTGGCGGATTAAAACTGTGTGCCCGACCGAGACTCGAACTCGGGACCTTTGCCTTTCGCGGGCAAGTGCTCTACCATCTGAGCTACCGAAGCACGACTCACGCCCGGCACTCACAGCTTTACTTCTGCCAGTATCTCGTCTCCTACCTTCCAAACTTTACAGAAGCTCTCCTGCGAATCTTGCAGAACTAGCACTCCTGAAAGAAAGGATATAGCGGAGACATGGCTTAGCCACAGCCAGGGGGATGTTTCCAGAATGAGATTTTCACTCTGCAGCGGAGTGTGCGCTGATATGAAACTTCCTGGCAGATTAAAACTGTGTGCCCGACCGAGACTCGAACTCGGGACCTTTGCCTTTCGCGGGCAAGTGCTCTACCATCTGAGCTACCGAAGCACGACTCACGCCCGGCACTCACAGCTTTACTTCTGCCAGTATCTCGTCTCCTACCTTCCAAACTTTACAGAAGCTCTCCTGCGAATCTTGCAGAACTAGCACTCCTGAAAGAAAGGATATAGCGGAGACATGGCTTAGCCACAGCCAGGGGGATGTGGCTAAGCCATGTCTCCGCTATATCCTTTCTTTCAGGAGTGCTAGTTCTGCAAGATTCGCAGGAGAGCTTCTGTAAAGTTTGGAAGGTAGGAGACGAGATACTGGCAGAAGTAAAGCTGTGAGTGCCGGGCGTGAGTCGTGCTTCGGTAGCTCAGATGGTAGAGCACTTGCCCGCGAAAGGCAAAGGTCCCGAGTTCGAGTCTCGGTCGGGCACACAGTTTTAATCTGCCAGGAAGTTTCATGTTTCAACTTGATTACTGCAGATGTGTTATTAGCAGCAGTTGATTGCGTGAATGAGTTTGCAGCTAAGAACGAAGAAGGTGTGTTCCTACAGGGACAGATTGGAAGTACAGCCGTAAAAAGAGGAAGGGAAAGAAGATAACAGCCTGGTAACAGGTCCTCTATGTTCACTTATTATGTCTGAATGAACACTGGAAGAAGTAAAAACGTTATGCACAGAGAGAGGAAATCGTCTTACTGTAACATCTGACTACATACGAAATGTATGCTTGTCCAAGATCCCAGTTCATCAACTGACAACTCAGTATCAGTCTGTATCTGTTATGATGGGCAAATTAAACGTCCAAATGAGATGTAGTTTCCGCTTCCAATATTTCACTACATGTGCTTTATGCAGTATTAAAGAACTCTAGCTGTTTTGTGACAGCTGTCCGTGGAGGGATAAGAACAACACCCCGATCAAGTTTTTAATGGCTATAAGTGCTCAGAGGCGGTGTTTGGATACATTTTCCCTATCAGAAGACGGTCTCTTTTGCCCCTACATAGGGTCTTTCTAGTACTGAAAATGACTCTGACGATTGCAGACAGACTCTACTCAACGAAGGACGTCTGTGAACACGTTGTTAGCTCTAAAACTAAAGTAAATTTTACAATTCTATCATTGAAATTGTAGCTGTTCATGATTGCAACTGGGCGACTCATCCTTACAAAAGGAATGGCAGTACCACAGAGAACTTTTATAACGACTATCCTTCACTGTTTCATTCTTTACGGAAATCTGCTTTTCTGCAGACAGACAGGAGTAGCTATGAGAAAACCGTTCACTGCAGGAGCAATTCAATATTCTTCCATTCTTCCGCCAAATTATCCACATATCGCAGACTTACCACGCATGCTTACCCAATTAGTGTGTATCCAATCAATAGAAAAATCAAAGACTAATGCAAAATGATGAAGGACATTATCGAAAATGATGCATCCAAAGTATTTTATAGAAAAAACTGCAGCTTGGTAAAGTTCGTTAAGTCATTCCAATATTTAAATATTTCCTTAAGATTTTATTTTCGTATGTGCCCTGAATATGGTTTTCAATAAACGGAGTGTATGTGTGTTTATATATGAGAATTTTACTATACATCAAACATGAAAAATACCTTAGGCCACCTTACTTAAAAAGAACTGAACATTACGAGGGGTACTACTTTGGTGACAGTTTTATGTAATTTACTTGCATATATCGTATAACAATTTAGTTCAGTATTCACTTCAATAAGATAAGCAGTTTTTTGTTGGTTTCGAAAATTTAGTTGTAGGAACGTAAGTAATTTTGCAGTTTCATGATTTACATACAGGCCTACTTGATAAAACGTCAAAAACAGTCGCTTGTCAGTTTCTATTCCTACATACCGTCTAGTAGCTCCGTTTTCCCGGTGAAATGAAGGATAGTTAGAAAGCTGAAATATTATATATTAATTAAATTAATATGTTAATTGTTATAATGTAAATACAGGATGGCCCAAGAGGAACAGTAAACTCTCGTTTGACCACTCTGCTAAAATATAGATGTGGTCGCACTATCTACTACATCTAATGGGATGTAAGTATTATATCACTGAGTGCAACAGGGACTTCGATCAGCGCAGGTGAGTAGTGAAGCAGTGGAGGAACACCGTCGGGGTGTAGAAAGTTTCGGCTGCCCAAAGCGCCATGAATTGTGCAAACGACAGCCATTTTCCGTGTTCCGGACGAAAGGATAATAACCAAGTGAATAAAATAATGACGAGCTGTGTGTTTCATAACCATTGTGAAGCATAAGGGACAAATCTAAACCAGTTCGAACCTACGATTAGTGCAGTTCTGCAGCGAGCCTACACTGATCTGTCCGTCGCCATTCCAGAACATTCCTCACACTTCTTTATAGAGGATTGTGAAACCGGATTTAAAGCTTCGTCGCTAGAAGCTGAAAATGACTCAACACCTATGGCTGGGAGATAAACAGATGCAGTTTATGCACAATGTTACTGGACAAATTTGGCCGGGTTGACGGATTACTCACAACTCCTGCGAGGCCAAATAAGGCCAACTTCTGTCTAAACGAGTTTTTCAACAAACAAAACCTCCGGTATTATTCGGACATAAAACCGCAGCTCATTCATGAATAGGCACACGGTGGACCAAAGACCATTGTTCTGTGTGCTATTGGACAGTCCATTGGAAAGATTGGACCATATTTTTTGAAAACAATAACGGCCGGCCACAGAATGTCAATTCCGAGTGGTGTGCGGTCACGATTAAGAGTTTCTGCATTACACAGCTACAGAGAAATAACCGTGTAAACGTGGTATGGTTTCAGCAAGATCGGGCTACAGTCCTTCAGGCCGTAATTCAGTGACTGAACAGAGGTCTCACTTTCCACATCCAGTACTCTCACGATTCCGGACAGATCATGGCCGGTGACATCATTTTATCTTTCAGCCCTTGATTTTTTTCTGTGGATTCATCTCAAGAACAAAGCTCTTTCGTGGCGAATCCACACTACTAGCCGCAATCCGGGAAGAGGCTTTTCCTGAAGAAATGATTGAGAATGTCTTCAGTAATGCATCGCCAATGATGGAAGTCGTTTTTTGTGAGGTACTTTTTAAGAAATAAACTTGTGTCTGACTGTAGTAAAGGCAGTGTGTGTAGAACAGCTACCTACACTCCTGGAAATGGAAAAAAGAACACATTGACACCGGTGTGTCAGACCCACCATACTTGCTCCGGACACTGCGAGAGGGCTGTACAAGCAATGATCACACGCACGGCACAGCGGACACACCAGGAACCGCGGTGTTGGCCGTCGAATGGCGCTAGCTGCGCAGCATTTGTGCACCGCCGCCGTCAGTGTCAGCCAGTTTGCCGTGGCATACGGAGCTCCATCGCAGTCTTTAACACTGGTAGCATGCCGCGACAGCGTGGACGTGAACCGTATGTGCAGTTGACGGACTTTGAGCGAGGGCGTATAGTGGGCATGCGGGAGGCCGGGTGGACGTACCGCCGAATTGCTCAACACGTGGGGCGTGAGGTCTCCACAGTACATCGATGTTGTCGCCAGTGGTCGGCGGAAGGTGCACGTGCCCGTCGACCTGGGACCGGACCGCAGCGACGCACGGATGCACGCCACGACCGTAGGATCCTACGCAGTGCCGTAGGGGACCGCACCGCCACTTCCCAGCAAATTAGGGACACTGTTGCTCCTGGGGTATCGGCGAGGACCATTCGCAACCGTCTCCATGAAGCTGGGCTACGGTCCCGCACACCGTTAGGCCGTCTTCCGCTCACGCCCCAACATCGTGCAGCCCGCCTCCAGTGGTGTCGCGACAGGCGTGAATGGAGGGACGAATGGAGACGTGTCGTCTTCAGCGATGAGAGTCGCTTGTGCCAATGATGGTCGTATCCGTGTTTGGCGCCGTGCAGGTGAGCGCCACAATCAGGACTGCATACGACCGAGGCACACAGGGCCAACACCCAGCATCATGGTGTGGGGAGCGATCTCCTACACTGGCCGTACACCACTGGCGATCGTCGAGGGGACACTGAATAGTGCACGGTACATCCAAACCGTCATCGAACCCATCGTTCTACCATTCCTAGACCGGCAAGGGAACTTGCTGTTCCAACAGGACAATGCACGTCCGCATGTATCCCGTGCCACCCAACGTGCTCTAGAAGGTGTAAGTCAACTACCCTGGCCAGCAAGATCTCCGGATCTGTCCCCCATTGAGCATGTTTGGGACTGGATGAAGCGTCGTCTCACGCGGTCTGCACGTCCAGCACGAACGCTGGTCCAACTGAGGCGCCAGGTGGAAATGGCATGGCAAGCCGTTCCACAGGACTACATCCAGCATCTCTACGATCGTCTCCATGGGAGAATAGCAGCCTGCATTGCTGCGAAAGGTGGATATACACTGTACTAGTGCCGACATTGTGCATGCTCTGTTGCCTGTGTCTATGTGCCTGTGGTTCTGTCAGTGTGATCATGTGATGTATATGACCCCAGGAATGTGTCAATAAAGTTTCCCCTTCCTGGGACAATGAATTCACGGTGTTCTTATTTCAATTTCCAGGAGTGTATAAGTTTTTGTTGTGGTCTTCAGTCCGAAGACTGGTTTGGTGCAGCTCACCATGCTATTCAGTCTTGTACAAGCTCTTTACCTCCGAATAACTATTGTAACTTCTGAATCTGCTTATTGAACTCATCTCTGGCCGGCCGGTGTGGCCGTGCGGTTAAAGGCGCTTCAGTCTGGAACCGCGTGACCGCTACGGTCGCAGGTTCGAATCCTACCTCGGGCATGGATGTGTGTGATGTCCTTAGGTTAGTTAGGTTTAATTAGTTCTAAGTTCTAGGCGACTGATGACCTCAGAAGTTAAGTCGCATAGTGCTCAGAGCCATTTGAACCATTTGAATTCATCTCTCCGTCTCCCTTTACAATATTCTTACACCCCACATTTCTCTCCAATAATAAACTGGTGATCTCTTGATGTCTCAGAATGTCTCTTATCAACCGATCCCAACTTGTAGTCAAATTTCTTTTGACGCCATTTCTATTCAGTACGTCGTAGTTGGTTACATGATCTACCCATCTAATCTTCAGCGGTCATTCTAAAATTTCTATTGTGTTCTTGTGCATACTGTTCATCGTTCATGTGTCGATTCCACACATTACGCTCCATATAGACACCTTGAGAATTGATAGCCTAGTACTTACGTCTATATTCGGTGTTAATGAATTTCTCTTTTCCAGAAACGCTTTTCTTGCCACTGCCAGTCTACATTTTATATCCTCTCAAATTCGGCCATCGTCAGTGATTTTTCTGCCCTCATAACAAAATTTATTTATGCTTCAAGTGTCTCATTTCCTAATCTAACTCCCTCAGCGTCACCTGATTTAACTCTACAGCATTCCATTATCCTTGTTTTGCTTCTGTGGATGTTCATTTTATATCCTCCTTTCAAGATACTGTCCATTCCGTTCAGTTGCTCTTCCAAGTCCTTTGCTGTCTCTGGCATAATTACAGTATCATAGCAAAACTCGAAGTTTTTACAACTTCTCTTTGGATTTTAATTCCTACTCCAGATTTTTATATAGTTTCCTTTACCACTTGCTCACTGTGCAGATTGAATAACATCGGCGATAGTCTATAACCCTGTCTCACTCCCTCCTCAACCGATGCTTTCCATTTGTGTCCCTCGACTCTTATAACGGCCGTCTGGTTTCTGTAAAAGTTGTAAATAGCCTTTCGCTCACTGTATTTTGCCCCTGCTACTTCAAAATTTCAAAGGAGTACTCTAGTCAATATTGTCAAGAACTTTCTGCAAGCCTACAAATAATACAAACGTAGGCTTGCCTTTCCTTAACTTATCTTCTAAATTATGACGTAGAGTATTGCCTGGTGCGTTGCTACATTTCTCCGAAGATCAAACTGATCTTCTTCGAGGTCGGCTGCTACCAGTTTTTTTTTTTTGTTATTTTTTCCTACAAAGAATTCGTATTAAAAGTTTGCAACCATGACTTATTAAATTGATAATTCGACAGTATTGACACATGTCAGCACGTGCTTGCTATAAGTTTTATTGATGTAAATATACTTTAAACATCACAATAAACAAATGAAAATCTGCTACTTGCCGTGAGTCAGGCTATAGCTATTTGCGGCTACCGTTCACAGATCTGTCCACTACGCTATTCAAGAATATTCCATAGAGTATAGACGTAAAAGAATACTTTCAGTGCAGTACTTAAACAACGAGCCACAGGCTTATGAGCAACGTTGGGCAGGATCTTTGCGCGACGGAGAAGGAAGCGTTGGCTGTGGAACTCAGGCGAGTGAAGGTACTCCCGCTTGGGAGCTGGCAGTCTGTCCTACACCAGCAACCAGCAGCAGTACACAGGCGGTCGTAACTGTCGCTGGCAAGGTCGGCGGATGTTCGTCGGCTGGACGTATGGGTGAGGGAGCCTGCCCTGTCCTAGCGTTCCCACGGCACCTCAGGTCTCCAGCGCACACATGACACCAATGGCTTCTGCTTGCCCTTGAAGCAAATCTACGGAGAAATTCACCAATCTGCGTCACAATTCACTGTGAAACCCCTAAAACCTCGTCTTCATAATGCATCTCGGTGTCTCGAACATCTTTATGCACGTCGCAGAGGGACCAATGAATATTACCGCCTATGTCTCTAGCTGAGTTGATCAACTTGAAAGAGGGTAAGGAGGAGGAGATTAGCGTTTAGCGTCCCGTCAACAACGAGGTCATCAGCGACATAGCACAATCTGGAATTAGGGAAGGATAGGAAAGGAAATCTGCCGTGCCCTTTCAAAGGAAACCATCCTAGCATTTGCCTGATACGATTTCTGGAAATTATGGAAAACCTATATCTGGATGGCCGGAGACGGGTTTCAACCGTCATCCTCCAGAATGCGAGTCCAGTGTGGAAACAGGGTAACAAATAATTTGAATAATAATGCATGTGTGTGAAAACCTGTACTGTGTTAGTTTCCGACTGATGCATAAAATGATAAAACGTCGCATCTGTCAAAATGCGTCTGGTGTCTACCGGTTGAAAATGCCATTCTCGCACACTGGACAAAAAGTCTGTCTACCTCAGTAAACATCAAGCTAAACAGAGTAACAACACTTTCAGCTTTGGTAATGACCTCACTCTGCGAGGAAAAAGATCCCATATTTATTGAGGTATGACGTACCAATCTGAAGCTAATCACTGATCATTAGATCTAGTAGATTTACCAAATTGCGAAGATGATGATTGCCATGTTCCATCAGCTGTTCCAAAGAGTCAAGACGTTTCCTATGGAATTTATATCGGGTGAGTCAGCGAGACAATCGAGGTATGATTGGCTTTGTCGGGGAATAAAGAGTCTAATGCCATCTCTTGGTGTTGTGTTAAGACTGTAGATTGTGCTGCTCTCTGCAGCGGATATACAGAGTGAGTCACCTAACGCTACCGCTGGATATATTTCGTAAGCCACATCAGATACTGACAAACCTATTCCACAGACCGAACGTGAGGAGAGGGGCTAGTGTAATTGTTTAATACAAACCATACAAAAATGCACTGAAGTGTGTCTTTTAACACAAACCTACGTTTTTTTAAATGGAACCCCGTTTTGTTAGCACATCTGAATATATAAACAAATACGTAATCAGTGTCGTTTGTTGCATTGTAAAATGTTAATTACATCCGGAGATATTGTAACCTAAAGTTGACGCTTGAGTACCACTCCTCCGCTGTTCGATCGTGTGTATCGGAGAGCAGTGCAACATACATCGCGTTTCTACAGAATGATCTGCCAACGTTGCTCGAAAATGTCCCAATTGAAACGCGTCGACGTATGTGGTATCAGCATGATGGTGCACCTGCACACTCCGCAATTAACACTATGCTGACCCTTGACAGGATGTTCGACGGGCGTTTCATAGGACGTGGAGGACGTATAAATTGGCCAGCCCGTTCTCCTGATCTTACACCTCTGGACTTCTTTCTGTGGGGTACGTTAAAGGAGAATGTGTACCGTGATGTGCCTACAACCCCAGAGGATATGAAACAACGTATTGTGGCAGCCTGCGGCGACATTACACCAGGTGTATTGAGGCGTGTACGACATTCATTACGCCAGAGATTGCAATTGTGTGCAGCAAATGATGGCCACCACATTGAACGTCTATTGGCCTGACATATCGGGACACACTCTATTCCACTCCGTAATTGAAAACGGAAACCACGTGTGTACGTGTACCTCACCCCTCATGGTAATGTACATGTGCGTCAGTGAAAAAGACCAATAAAAAGGTGTTAGCATGTGGACGTAATGTGCTGTTCCAGTCTCTTCTGTACCTAAGGTCCATCACCGTTCCCTTTGGATCCCTACGTAATTCGGTGCTCTCCGATGAACACGATCGAACAGCGGAGGAGTGGTACTCAAGCGTCAACTTTAGGTTACAATATCTCCGGATGTAATTAATATTTTACAATTCAACAAACGGCAATGATTACGTATTTGTTTATATGTTCAGATGTGCTAACAAAACTAACGGGGTTCCATTTAAAAAACGTAGGTTTGTGTTAAAAAACATACTTCCGTGCATTTTTGTATGGTTTGTATTAACCAATTACACTAGACCCTCTCCTCACGTTCGGTCTGTAGAATCGATTCGTCAGTATTTGATGTGGTTTACGAAATATATCCAGCGGTAATGTTAGGTGACTCACCCTGTATAACTTCTTCACTGTAAATGGACGTTGTGAAAATAAATGTGTGGCATGAGAAGTTTTACTGGGTCGATTAATTGAGTTACCTAGCGTGTAGCAACACATTTTGTAGCTGAAACCCGACATACAGCTCTACTGTGCCTACCATGGAATCACTTGAAAATTCATACCACCACGTGCGGCTTGGTGAGGAGGTTGGTGGGAACGCATGATGGGCTCTGTCAAGCGCTGCTTGAGGAAAGTTCTTGGCCGCTCCCAGGTGCATGAAGAGAGTTTGAACACCACCTTGACCAGCATAGAAGCCGCACTAAACTCATGGCCCATCACTCAAGGAGAGATCGATACTGCATTGACGCCGGGACACTTTCTAAATGGTGGGAAATTAGTAACAATTCCATGTTGGCCAAAGCCAGCAACTAGAAGGGACCTTGTCAAGGAGTTCTGATTCAGACAAAATTTCAATGAGGACATTTGGCGTAGGTTACAAGACCGAATACCTCCTGCTGCTAAGACAATACCATGAAGTGAACGGATACCCTTCGCAAAGAAAACCGACAATTAGAGGGGTTTTTATGCGCCAAGAAAACAGCAAACCACAACACTTATGAAAGAGGGGTGTGGTGTAAGAAGTACGGCAAAACAGAGACAATAAAATACGGGGCATCGTTCTCCGCCAGCCAGATGGTATAAAGATCTGTCGACCGGTCCAGCTGGTCATCCCCCTCGAGATGGACCAGGGTGGGGAGTGTGTAGGGGAATGAATACTCTTACGCCATCTGTTGGTGTTGCGTTAAGACTTTAGATTGTGCTGCCCTCAGCAGCGGATGTATAACGTTTTCACTGTAAATGAATATTGTGAAAATTACTGTGTGGGAGCAGAAGTTTTACTGTGTCGATTTCTTGATTTCACTAGCGTATAGGAACAGGCTTCCCGAGTGTTCGTAAAACTAGGATTCTATACGTGCACCCCTCTGAGTCTTTGAGTCTTCATCCTTGAAGATGGGAGTGTCCCCAGCATACTCATCATGAATATGTAGGAGAAAGGGCAAAACTTGATCACGGAGCATGTTGAAACCAATATCCTGAATTAGTGGGCACAGCTCATTGGAGGACAAACACGTCCGCAACAACAAAGAACCTTCACAGGTTTTAACTACGCTCAATACGCGCTACAAGCTCATTGCCTTGTGTAGTCTCAAAGTAACAAAACCGAAACTCTTCGGATCTCACTACACATTTCTAGCCAGCTCCTGCACAATTTCTCTGTCGTTTGTCCCACTGAAGACGTGCCACTTTTCGTGTACCATTATGACTACATACAGGGCACTGAGCAATGTTCGATCAAAAAGTGGTTGGGATGGACCTACATTCGCAGACAGTAGCAATTCCTATTTGGTTTGAAACCGACTGCCATTCACAATGCGTGAAACAGTCTCTGGTCTCTGTCGGTTAGCAACATTTTTGTTACCATTGTTCTGAAGTCGGTTCATATTTCATCGAGTGGTGTGCCATCCATTGTAGATCTGTTGGATAGATTACCTTGATACTCTAACAAATGGACAACTGCATTCACGATGTGATCACTGGGTCTTCCAAACAAGGTTGCACCTTTCTCTGTCACGTCTCTGCATCGACCCATGTTACTGCCGTGATCCCACTCAACCGAATGCCACACACATGCCACTTCAGCGCCGTGACTATCGTCACAAGTGAAAGGCGATGTGATTGCCAGATAACAGTTTCACGTCGTCTCCTGTCCTCTAGTGCCTCGAATGTGCTCATTCAAGGATGTGATTACTTACAGTATTGTAGGTGACAATATTTCGTATCTATTGGCTTCTGAAACGTTATGACATTTCATCTTGTGGAAAGCAAAAATTATTACATATTCGATGCAGAAATTAAAGAAATTAATATAATTTATAACGGGTAGTCAAATGAAAACCGAACACCCCCGACAACGCGACTATGGAAAGGCTTCTTTCTTTATGACATTTATGGGACTGTGGAATGAGACGATCAATTCCTGTTCCGTAACACTTGGTTGGGAGCTGACGAATCTACAACGGCGACCACTCTTGCACTTCCTCTTCCGAATCAAACCGACGCCCACGCTTATCTTTCTACAGGTTGCCAAATCTGTAAAAATCACAAGGTGGGAGATCCGGGCTGTATGGACGACATTGCAGTGTTTCTCAAACAAATCGCCGAAGCGTAGCCTTCGTCCAGTTGGCAGTCTGCAGGCTGGCGTTATCGTGACCTTCTTCGACTGCAGGGGCCCTCAGCTTGTCGATTCCCTCCAGCGTGGAGCTACAATCAATGAGCAGCCATATGAAGACACTTTGGTACTTTGCAGAAAGTACCAAAACTCAAAACGCCCTGGAATGTTATCGGACGTAAACATTCTGTGGCACCGCAACGCTCGCCCACACACTACCAATCAAACGAAGGCTACGCTTCAGCGATTTGGGTGGAAACACTGCAACGGCGTCCATACAACCCGGATCTTTCACCTTGTGATTTTCATATCGTTGACAACCTGTAGAAAGACATGCGTGGGCGTTGGCGTCAGCCAGACGATGAAGTACATGAGAGAGCGTTGTTGTATATCCGTCAGCTCCTAATCGCGTTCTAAGGAACAAGAATTGATCGTCTCGTCTCCTATCAATGAGTATGTTGGTTACTTTCGAATGGTACCATTCCATTGTTCCGTTGTTGCGGCCGTTCGGTTTTCATTTTACTGCTCCTCATACTTCATTCGAATTCTGAGTTTCATAATATTGGATGTTACACAAGTTCTACTACAGGCTACTAACAGTTGTACAGGGGCCTTAGCTGACAACGTTTTTATTGGGAACCCATTTACGGAAATGATCTGTTCGGATGTAAAATAAGTATGAAGACTGGATCACCTTCAAATCCCTCGTTTCATGGCATGCACTCTATGGAAACAACGACCTCTGACCTTTTGCTCTACAGGAACCTATGACACGGCAACGTTTCGTGTAGCTCATCGTCGGATAGTCTTCTACGTGACGCGGAACATCATCTTCAAAGTAGAGTGCGGCAAATCCGTGCAGCATCATACTCAACTCTAACAGTCACCAACGTACCTTCTTCTCGCAGCCGTTCTTATACGAAAACGGTATGTCATGATGTAATTATAACAGAGACCGCCGACAGCATCTTATTCTAAATTTGCGTGCGTCCCGCGAGGCTAGAGATAACGTAAACGATCCTATGTTCATATCTAAACGGTACATTTAAGGACGCAACTACCATATCAGTACTGTATCCACCATGTCCCCTCTACAACTCCTAAAAGCCAGTAATAAGCATACCCTGTATACCTTTCAGTATTACATCTAGCATTAGCATTTTGTTTGTAAATATATTTATTGTTTGCAGTACACCAAACTTAATGCGTCCGTAGCCGAATGGTTAGGCAGTCTGCCCTTGGCAGAAGCGAGACGCGCGCGCCTTGCTTCTGCCTCGCCTTTTCTGCTGCCTGTGCATAGCGGCTAGTCTCTGAGCCCGATTTCATCGACCAACAAGGCGTTTTCTTACCGCCAAGCCACAATTAAACTAACGTTCCCTTTGGATCACGAAGTGTCGAAGGTGTATTAAGTTGAACGTTTTGTAGGGATGAAAAGCATCTCACACTGCAAGATGTTCTCGGAATACATTTCTCGATGCTCAGTACTAGTGCGTACATAAAGCCGAAGAATGACGAGCTGTGGGCCGACGATGCGCGGCATCTCGTTAACGCTATCAAGTTCCTATACTCTGACCGGTATATAGGGACTGTCGTGGATGATCACTCTGGTTTTGGCCTTCGAACATTGCGGGTTTTCAAACTCCGGTTTGAGATACCGCACGTTGTGGTGGCCGTCTTTTAACCTTACAGCAACATCGCATACACGTTACTGAAACGTGGAAGATGTTCAGAACATGCCATGTCATCAATGGTGCCTGTCAGATCAAAACTGAACTACGGAAAGACGTTGCTTCCTAGCTGGTTATTGCCAGCTGCAGGGCTGCCGTCTGTGTGATGGCCAGCCGCGCACCTGTTCTGGTTGAGGCCAGGAAGGCCTCTGAATGTCTCCAACGTACACTGTTTTAGACGCCGATCGGAGACCTCGCTCTTCCTGCGGCACCCACTTCCATTTTACGCTTCTGCAGTGTTGTTGCCAACTGCACCCCCTCTGAATGAATCGGTACCGGCGTCGACTCCTCTCGGCTATGCCACGGACGTTTTGCCTGCCTCTCCTACACTGCAGCAAGAGGCAATACAAATGAACAATGACCATCAGCAGGCGAAAACTGTCTGTCCAAATCCTATGGTTGTTGATCATGGAGCTGTTCCGACCTCCGCTTTTCTGCCCTCTGGCCACACGTGGAACTATAGCAATCCGCCATCCGACATGGAACAGCATGTTAGGAACAAAAAGATACCGAAGAAACGGAATAGACAACGCTGTACTCCTTATGATGACTGCCTCCATCGGACGTGTGCACAGAATGACGCCCCTGCTATTGATGGTGCGCTGTCCTCTGAGGCCCTGACACCTGATGACATGATGTCCTTCCCCACTCCATCTCCCGTCAGCGTTCTTCTCCGGACACCAGCCTTCCCCGCCTATGTCTGAAATGGTTGTCTCCCTTTTTGTATCTGCTGCTGAGCACACCTCTCACAGTGTTCCACTGAACTGGCCCAGCGAGACGTCCGTCTCCTCTTTGTGGATAACGTAGATGCTGAGAATGGATACTCTGGAGGTGTACAGAGTGATGGAACTCCTTGGGCTCCCTCTCTGTCACAGTGATGTGCCTTTCCATGGTGACCTAACGGTGTGTTTCCCGTACCTCCCCCATGTTTGAATCATCAATCCTCCTGGTGATGGCAACTTTCCAGACTTACAGCATAACTACAGGCATTGTCAATACCATTCGCATACATCACAAACTGGCTTTACTCCATGACATGCTGTATACTGCATACGTTGACACTGCTCTTCTTCAGGAGATGCATGTTGCAAATTTCTATACTCCCCAAGCCTCTCATGGTTTCCCTGCTGGTATTCGGGTGTCCATCATCTTACGTGACAGTATCCTCTGTGATGCAGTTGCCTATTTCCGTGGTGCCAGAGGTATGGCTGCCACGTTTAGGGGCATCAGAATTGTCAGTGTCTATGTGCCATCTGGTTCAGGTAGCCGCTGTGAACGTCCCACCTCCTCCTCAGAGACAGTCACGCCTCTTTTAATGGGTCTGCAGGATGCATTGATCAAGGGAGGCGATTTCAGTAGCACCCAGGCACCCAAAGACCGCCTAACGCGTCGCTCCCTGTGCGTGGTGCTAGGGACAACCCTCCAGCACCTCAACATTCTTCGGAGAATATTTATGGCGATCGTCCGGAGTCAACGCATTTCATCAGCCATTCTTCCAGCCACCTCAAACGTGCAATATTGTCAGTGGGTTGCAGGCTTCTGAAGTCTGGCCCATTGCATTCTTTGACCATGATACACATATATGCGCCATCAATCTCTGCAGCCAAAAGGTATGTCGCGACATTGGACCATGGAAACTGTACACGGTCCACCTTACTTCACCCGACTGCTGACAGCTCATCGAGACCATGTGGATGGCCAGTTGTCGATGCTGTGATGCCTATCAGTCTGCCCTGTCTTGGTGGGTGTTCTATGCAAAGACTTCCCTCCACAAGGACCTGATTGGTTATGGAAGGGCAATTGCAGGCTGGTGACGACGAATTCAGGAATTCTACTCACCATTCTCTGGACATGTACTATTGCTCTGTATTCGCCAGAGCGCCAGGCGATGGTGAATTGTGGCAAGGCACAGCTCACATCCCTCTCTCGCCGCCATCTTCAAGGAGCTATAGTCATGGCATGCACACACGACAGGTTAGTTCAGGAGCGTCCATCTATGTATCAAGTCACAGCAAAAAGACGGCATCATTGGAGGACTCTGATTAATGTTCTTACGGTGATGGGCGGCATTTTGATACTGAATGCGATATAGGGTCTGCCCTCCATGCACATTATGTTATGCTGCATCGGAGCAATATCAGCACCCTGCCAACATTTCAACGGTCTCCAGACTCTCCTTTGCCTCGATTTCCGTGGATGCGACGATGGATCTGCTTGATAACGTCACAGAAGTCGAAATCATGATGCTATCCAAGCGGGTTCTACGAACAGGTCGCCTGTCCCTGACGGCCTGTCACTGGAGTTTTATGGGATATTTCGTCCCCTTCTGGCGCCAATGTGGACGGGATTTTGTCAGAACCTTATGTCATCTTTTGTGCCGATTACAGATAGTTTCCTCCATGGTTTCCTCATTTCCATCCATAAGTCTCAGGGTACCTCACGGATATGCGATTACCGCCACTTGACGTTACTCAACAGCGAAACAAAGGTTCGTAATGCGTCCCAGCTGCCGGCTGCGCGGCTTAAACGGACGGCTTGGTACGTGGTTTCTCCCGATCACACTTCCTTGGGAGGCCTCAATAACATGTGTACCCCCCCTCTGTCGGTCTTGCTCACGCACGTCGTATGCCTGGACTTTTAGGCAGCTCTTGATTTCAGCCAGGCGTTCGATCGGGTCGATCTAGACTATTTGGCGGGGGGGGGGGGGGGGGGGGGGGGGGGTTGCTCTGCAATATGGAATACATGATACTACCGTCGACGTCGTAATGCGTCTCCGTTTTGGAGTTATGTCTCGTACACTTTACAATGGCCGTCTCACTCCTCTTATCTAGATGCGTCCGTCAGTGTGTCAAGGCTTCCCGCTCTCTGCACTGTTGGATGCTTTTATCATGGAACCGTTGCTCTGCGGTCTCCGTCTATGCCTCTCTGGAATGTCTCTCGGTGACTATGTGTTCAACTGTACTGCTTATGCAGATGATCTCGTCATCGTTCTTCGTAGCTGTGCTGAGGTCAGGGAGTCACTAGCATGGGTTACCACCTACGGTGAAGCTTCTGGTACTGTATTAACGTCCGAAAATTGAGGGCCAGATGCGGGGCTTCCTGCAGACAGTGCTACTCCTTTGAGTGTTGCTGATACTGCTCGATGCTTAGGACTCGATTTGGCAAGTGATCTGAGCGCATGATTTCCCTCAACTGCCGACGACTACTTTCCCAATTATGAGCTGGGTTCTTAGATTTCCGAGCGCTCCATCTTCTGCAACGGACACAGTGTGTAAATCTATATCTGGCGTCACGTATCCCCAACGTGACACAGACACTTCCCGTTCCACCATCCATTGCCTGCCGCATGCTAGCGACATTGGGATCATTTGTTTGCCATAGAATGTTGTTCAAAATAAGGTACAAGAACCTTACCCTCCCCCTGTGCAGGGGCAGTTTAAGTCTGTATCACGTGCCTTTTCATTGACTTTCAAATGGCACAGTAGCGCCATTGTCCTATGTGCCTTACCAGCCAATTGCTAGAGGCCCTTGCAATACACTGTCTCAGCACCTATCCCGCTTTCGTTGGCCCCGCCGCCCTCCTTTTACTTTCAACACTTTTCCTCGACTTGAGCTACGTTCGTATTGCGGTAATCCCAGCGAACTCGACATACACGAAGGTGACCTAGGGCTTTCTTCAGCAACACAGGTCACGGAATGTGGTTGAGGGGAAGCATTCCCAAGTCGACTGGCGTGCCAGTTGGCGATCAGCGTGCGCTGCTTATCTTGACACTGACGTCCAGTCTGCATGGTACCTTAGTATCAGTGGGAAGCAAGTATGCCAGACACGCCTTCATGGGACTTACCTCGCAGACACCCCCTTGTGTGTCACCTGTGACGACCATCGCCTGGTGTGCAGATCGGCAAGAGGTGTCTAGTTACTGGTGCAACGAATGTTATCCCTAATTACCTGTTCTGCTCCTCTTTCCGGTCATGGATATGTCCCGCAAGCGAATACAAACTCTATGAAGTGGATTTGTGGACACGCAGCTCACTACTTGTTTGCTGATGGCGAGAAAAGTATCTCTGATTTTTGGCAGTTTCTTAACGAACACTGTTGTGCAATTGTCCGCAATCCAAAATACAGACAATTTTTCTCCAATTTCTTTTGCAGCATCTTCCTTAACCCATCCCAGACTTGACTTGTCGTTGTCATGCCGACTTGATCCCCTCCTCTTCCACACTTAGAACCGATATTCTGGTCATCGGAATGTTCTACTCGGAAAAACTGTATGTCGATAGTCTCAGAGAATCTGTCGTCAACTGCGTCCTCCTCCTCGAGACGCCGGTGGTATTAATGTTAATTATTTAAAAAAACCATAATAAATAAAAATTAAGGTTCATTATACCTCTCCTCCATGTTCCCTACGCTTTCCTCGGTTTCTCGCGGGGGGAATCGGGTTGCGATCCCAGTCAACTTTGTCCCCATCCTTCCCTTTGGGTGTCAGGGAGGTGATAGCTCCTCAGATTTTTTTTTTTTTTTGAAGTACTGACGTTTGGAACGGGGTAAACCAACCTCGTGAGGCCAGATGATGAGCTGCTTGAATAAAGAAGCAACGGTGCGGCCAGGATTCATTACCACAGTAACAGCCGGTGACATGCTGATCAGCACACGACTGCAGATAGCTCCTTGTGCTTCCTTGTAGATAGCACGCGGCCAGTCTGAACATGGCTAAGGCCCCATCCGTGATGTTCCTTTTTTTCCAATGGTTAAGCAAAATGGGCAGCAGCTTTTCGTGTCATTTTGTGTCCTGTGAGGTGTAGATGGGCTACGATGGGATGACTTACTGTAATTTTTTAGCTGCAAGGCTGCCATGTATTCTGATGTTAAAAACTATCCCTGACTGTCCAGTTCAGAGCCTTCCACAAGTACATTGTATCGTATACATTTCAAATGTTTATTTGATACCACAAACGATCGTCAAACCACAGCTTCCTAAACAATGAAATTTTTAAAACATTACGTAACTAGTTTCGACGCATTGAGTCGTGATTTTCAAATGTAATAATAATAGTTGACTTGCATGTTGCCCTCCATATGAATACAGTACTTGAAGTTTCACAAACGGACGACGACGCTGGACAATAGCCACTTCGCGTACTTCTGTGTACCACATAAGAGCTCTGGGAAGGGCAATACCCCTCCCATGGCACTGGTATAAGGTACCGCGTTTGTTGGTACTATTACTTCCTAACCCATTCCACATACTAGTGGTATCTTAAGGACCTAGATACAGACCCTAAGAAGTCGAACCCAAAATTTTATTCACAGTAAAGTAAACCCAAGCATCTACTTACCTTCCATCATGATGTTTGGGTCGCCGTCGACTGTGGCAGTTCTATTTACAGCGTGCCAAATAAAAAGAAAATAATAACGATTACTATGTTGTCTATTACTCACGATTACACAGTTATACACAGAATAAGGAATCAATACAATTTTATTACACTTGTAATGCAATGTGGCAATAAAAAATACAATCATAGTGAGGAGTGGGAAAGGAAGAATTGGGGGTGGGGTGTTTAAGAAGTGATTCATACTTGAATTTTTTTGTGTTTGACTTAAAGTGCAAGAAATGTGTAACCAGCGCAGAACAGTGTGACAGTGACACTATGTACTGGCTGCACATTTGTTGCACCTTAGGTCAAACACAAAAATAAATGAATACGAATCACTTGTTAAACTGTACTCCCCACCACCCATTCCTTTCTCACTCCCTATAATGATTGTACTTTTTATCGCCACATTGCATTACAGATGTAATAAAATTGAGTTGATTGCTTGTTCTGTGCATAACTGTGTAATGGTGAGTAATATAATTGTAATGGTTAGCATAGGATTATCACTTTATACTGTATTTACAACAACGTTTAGGTTGGCATAGTGCTGCACTGTGTAGGTATGTCTCTGTGGCACTCTCATGTGCTCACTACACATTTCTCCCAGTTTAGTCAAAAACAAAAATCAGTATGAATCACTTGTTTACTCCTCCTCCCACCCCTGAACCCCACCCATGCTAATACGTGTGATGGTCGTACTTTTGTATCAACACAGTACATAACAGATGCAATTAATTTGTATTACGTTGAGCTTGGTTTCTAATTTTAGTTCCCTGCTGTTGAGGGGTGGTTACAACACTTTTATAAGCTTCTGCCCTTTTTCGGTACATATTCTACTTTTCAATGGAAGAGCAGTTTATTATCCATCTGGACACCTAGATATTTGACATCTGGGGACCATGGGACCTGGACTTGCAATAGTGATGTTGTGGCCAAGAATTGTGCGCCAATTGGTTAAGTAGACTGCTATAGTTTTGGCGGTATTGACGGAAATGTTGTTTTAACAACGTCAGGCGACTGTCACATCCACCTGCCTCTGGAGACGAGCACTGAAGTGGTCTGTGTTGCAGCCGGTCTTATAGAGCGCCATATCATCGGCGTATTGCGCCACGTGGCAATGTGGGATGACTGGCTTATCATTAACATAAATGTTAGATAGGATGGCAGACAAGACAGAGCCTTGAGGGGTACCCATCTACATGTGACATAACCTCAAGCGTTGTCCTTGCTTATTAACCAAGAAGGTTCTATTCTGGAGGAAAACATACATGTCTTGTATGGTCGTATGTGTCAGCTTTTTGTGCACGAGATTGTCCTGCCAAGTCATGTTGTATACCCTACCTCGTGATGGCTGGGTGTTGTGTGCTGTCCTTAGGTTAGTTAGGTTTAAGTAGTTCTAAGTTCTAGGGGACTGATGACCATAGATGTTAAGTCCCATAGTGCTCAGAGCCATTTGAACCATTTGTTGTATACCTTTTGTAGGTCCAGGAAAACCGCTGGCATCTACACGATAGAGTTAAAGCCCTTGATAATATGTTCTTTGAACCTAAGAACTTGGAATTTGGCCGACAGATGTGAAGCAAAGCAAATCTGGACTATTTTGGACGGATTGTCCCAGCTGCCGCCAGAGGCTGGGAAAAGCAGTGGAGGATCAAAGAATCTAGGACCTTTGACATGGTGTTCAGAATGCTAATGGGCCTGTTGTTTGTAGGGACTGTTGGTTCCTTTGAGCACTTGGGAATGGCGATCAGTCTGGCCTGCTTCCACTGTGGAGGGAAAACGCCAGTTATGAGACAGCAGTTCAGGATGCTGGTAAGACCACTGGATTGCATGGGAAATGAGGAAAGTGTTCGTTTAAGATGCCGTCCAAACCTGGAGCCGACTGCCCGCACTTCTGCCAGAGTATCTGCTGGACTTCTGCTGGGCATGTAAGGTGAGGGGCAGTAAGAGACTGCCTTTGTCTGAAAACGGAAACGGTCACCAGAATATCATGTCGACCCTGGACTTCATCAGGCATAATGTCCTGGATGAGCAATTAGTTCTGGGCATCTAATGCATCAGTCAGAGTTCATACCACATCGAGGGCATCATAAGTTAATCTATCTGCTGTGTGAAAGTGGATGGTTGGTCCCCACTGTGGAGTACTGTAGGGCTTAGAAAATAGCCAATGCTGATTTGTGTTGAAGAGGAAAGTGGTCACGTTGTCCTACCATTCCTTTGCTTTCAATTGGCAAGCGGTCACAGAATTCACGTAGGAGACGCCTCGTCAGACACTTATCCTGAGGGTCACGAAACTGCTTCCACCACCTGTGATACTGTTTCCTCTGGATTTTTAATTAGTGCAAGAGGGGATTCAAATCATGCAATGAAGACCATGGGACAATGGAAGTAGAGGCTTTCATTGCCTTCTGGACTTTTGTGATTAGGTAATAAACAGCAGTAACAGATTGGCAGGTGTTGTCAGGTCAAGGTTTTTTTTAGTGTTGTTGAGGATACTGCAAAATTTGTCCCAATCAGTGATAATCAAGGTAGAAAGGACATCTGAAGACAGAGCAACATCAGTAAGGTGCAGGTGTACACGGTCGTGGTCAGAAACCAGTTCGTAGAGTGTTTCCAATGAAAACTGTACCACAACATTCTTGAAAATGGCCACATGCAGAACATCTAGCTGGCAGTAGGAAAAAACTGGTATATGGGTGGGAGTGTGAGGGATATAGATCGACAGCTCTAGGGGATCTTCCAGTTCAAGCAGGAGTTTTCCCTTGGGATTAGCGATGTGTGAACGCCAAGCCAGATGCTTGGCTTTGAGATCTGACCAACAATGAGTTTGCCAAATGATATCAGCATATGGAGGTCCACTTCAGGAAGTGCTAGGTTAGGGCTCAAATACGCTGCAGCAAAAGTAATAGCACCAAGGTAGGTAGAAATAGTGACCACTGTAGCCTCTATATGTTCTAGTGGTTGGACACCCTTGTGATTGTGGACGAAAGTTTTACATAGCAAAACTGCCACGCTCCCACTCGGTGAAACCACGTTCCAGAGACGAAAATCGTCTTTGGGTTTCAGGTGGTTTTCTGAGACAAGTAAAATGTCCACATGGTAGTCATAGAGGAAGGTTTTCAGTTCAGTCTCCATACGTTTAATGCCATTAGCACTAAATTACAAACAACTAAATCCTGAGGCGTCTGATGTTTGTGCAGTAGGCGATTCGCCACTATAACAAAATCTGGCTGAGCATGTCAACAATGACAATGATCTTTCTGAGCTCATCCTTTGACCGATGGATCTGTTGAGCTGTTTCACGAATGACAGCCCTGATGTGAATAGACTTGGTGGGTCTCTTTCATGTCATCCCAGAAAGAAGCATCTGTCTCCACCACTAACTGGGAGGGCTACTTGACTGTGTGGCGAGCAGAGGTGGGTGTGGTGACTGGTAAAGAAGGTGCCACAATAGATGGCTGTGGTACTTCAATAGGTGCACATGAGGAGGCTGCAGGAGCAAAAGTGTTCATAGGGGACGGAGCTGGAGGAGGGTCCTATGTTGCAGATGCATGAGTCGCCTGAGGGTCAGTGGTTTGATGGTCATCAGATTAATGCCTTAACATGGGAAAATTGTTGTAGTAATGTGATGGCAGGGATGGCTGATTCGTCCATGGTTTCCTTCTTGGGGGGTGGGAAGACTTCATAGCCTTCTGGTACATAGGGCAACCATTCCAGGAATCCAGATAGAGAGGATCGTGAATGGTGCCCAAGCTGAGGGTGCATGTAGATTTTCCTGAGGCCGGCAGTTTGCAGGCCTCTGACGCATGCAGGGCAGAACACTTGACACACCAGAAAGGCAGTGAGCTGTAATTGCTGGTGTGTTGCAAATGTTGACACCTATCGCAGATGGAGTGGCTGCTGCATCCTTCATATGATTCAGTGGGCACCTTGGTGCACAGGATATACTGGATTTGATAGATGCATTCAATGTCCTAATACAGGAGACAACATGGGTGGGCATAGGAGTTAAGACCCATGTCTCAGGGTCCCTCTTGTTCTGTTGATGGACCAATGAGTCCAGGAACTTGAGATGGAGTAATCCATCCCTGACATCAGTTTCTGTAACATCGCAGGAAAGGTGTTTCATGATGATTTTTGTTCTTCTGTCGCCAGAAGCCTCATGACTTCACAGAGTTGAGTACTTGGAGATAATCGTCCTTTGTGTCAAGCAGGTACTTGAGATGATCTTTCTGGTAAACTGAGAATGTATGGAGAGTTATGGGCAGGGCCCCCCATCCAACTTGGGATCTTTACGATCTAACCGGCCAGTTGGACAGAATTTGGCACGATGTCTCTCAGGAGGACATCTAACATCTCTATCAATCAATAGCAGGCCTAAAACTGCTCACAAAAGGGCCACAGGTGGACCAGTGCGCTACTGACTTACTCAATTTGTGAAGATCTTTCCCTTGAATAAATTATAAAATTTTTCTGAAATTTTAAACTTTTGTTTGTCTGTACATTTACATCTCATCTACCGATTTCCGTCCGGTTCGGATAATTCCTTCGGGGTGCGCCGCTTTTTTGTCTTAAATTGTGGAACCCGTAGTTGGGAAACCGCTCTGTGTTGAACGTACAGTATTCATAATATCAGTTGCATTGGAGTACACTTAGCATATTGCAAATATGGATATACTAAAAGTTATTTTGTTTACATCGCATCTACATCTACATCCCTTTTAACCACTGTGAACTGTATGGAAGATGGTACTGCACATTGTGTCATTCATTAAGGCTTGTTCCTATTCCATTCGCATATGAAGTGCGAGGGTATTTAATGTTTAAATTCGCTGTACGTGCAGTAATTTGTCTAAATGTCTTTACGGTCCCTATGGTAGCAAAATGTAGAGCGCTGTTCTTTCTGGCTAGATTCCTCACTTAATGCTGATCCTTCAAACTTTAAGTAGGCTATGGTTGTCCTGTTTGGTATGGATCCCACATACTTGAACAACAGTATACAACAGGGAAGTACTATAGAATGGAGTATTTTGTATGCAATCTCCTTTATATACAGCTTGCATTCTCATGAATCCTACCAATGAACCAAACATTCCCACCAACTTTATCTGCTACTGAGCCCAAGCGATCAATTCATTTCATATCCCCACAAGTGTCCGCCCAGACAGCTGAGTGGTCAGCGTAACGGATTTCCGTCCTACGGGGCAGGTTCGATTCCCGGCTGAGTCGGGAATTTTCTCCGCTCAGGGACTGGGTGTTGTGCTGTCTTCATCATCATTTCATCCCCATCCGGGGCGCAGGTCGCCCAATGTGGCATCGAATGTAATAAGACCTGCACCAAGGCGGCAGGACCTGGCCCGCAAGCGCCTCCCGGCCAATGACGCCAAACGCTCATCTCATTTTATATCCCAAGTTGTTACAGCCCGGTAACGCTATCAGCTGATTGATTCCACTGCCACTCATTGATATTGCAGTCGTAGGATACATTTTGCTTTCTTTAGTGAAGTGCACCATTTTATATTTCTGAGTGTTTAAAGTCTACTTCTAATCTTTGCACGAAATTAACGAATTGTTCAGATTTCGTGCAGATGTTTTTCATATTATACTGCACTACAGACAACTGCATCATATGCCAAAGGGCTTAATATTGTCCACTAAGTCCTTAACATACAGCGTGACTAGCAAGGGTCCTAACACACTTCCTTGGGGCACGCCACAAATTCCTTGCACGTTTGTTGTTGAACCTCTTCCCATGGTAATTTTGGGTCCTCCCTACCACAGTTTTCAACCATGTCACAAATGTCATTTGGAATACCACATGACCGTAAGCTTATTTTCATAGTGTGGTTTCCCTTTGTAATCATACTGCTGTTTCTTTACTATTTACAATTTAATTTTTATAAAAATCTACTGTTGAAATTTGTAGCAGGTGGTAGTGAAGTTATAGCTTCACCTAAAGTTAGGAATGCTTCTCGAAACGTGGATTCCCGCTAGGAAGTTTTGGTTTTCGCGAAAGACCTTGATACCAAGATCTTCGATGAAGGTTCAGGTGTTAAAACACGTTCGCTGCTTCTGGGAACGGCCAGCTGCAATCAGCTGTATGCATGAGGGGAGAAAGCGGCTTTCTAAGGCTGCAGCCATTCGCAGGGTTTGTTAGTCTGTCGTGCGGCGCGATAGCCCGGACTGTGCCGACGCTTCTGTAGGACTCACCTCGGTGAGGGGTCATCTCCACAGTAATTAGAAGACTCCTCCCCGCGCTGCGCACTTTCACTCGGGCTGTTAGGCGGCGATTATTAATTCCGATATCGGCACATCTCCCACCAGGAGCAGAGGCCGGCCGCGTCAGTGTGCCGGTGGCCTCAGGTCTTTATGGAACTTGCAGGAATGTACACACAGAGGAGCGGCACCCACTTTCCAGAAAATTTACCATTTTCGGCGGTGTGCAGCACTCACAACATGTCTTTTGAGATTTGCAAACATTACGCACCAGTCAATGAAATCTTTCAATCATTACCGAGCTAGGTGGCGCAGTGGTTAGCACACTGGACTCGCATTCGGGAGGACAACGGGTCAATCCCGCATCCGGCCACCCTGATTTAGGTTTTCAGTGATTTCCCTAAATCGCTCCGCCGTCAGCGGTGGCCGAGCGGTTCTAGGAGCTTCAGTCCGGAACGGCGCTGCAGTTACGGTCGCAGGTTAGAATCCTGCCTCGGGCATGGGTGTGTGTGATGTCATTAGGTTAGTTAGGTTTAAGTAGTTCTAAGTTCTAGGGGACTGATGACCTCAGATGTTAAGTCCCATAGTGCTCAGAGCCACTTGAACCATTTGAGCCTAAATCGCTCCAGGCAAATGCCGGGATGGTTCCTTTGAAAGGGCCCGACAAACTCCCTTCCTTGTCCTTCCCTAATCTGATGAGACCGATGACCTCACTGTCTGGTCTCCTTCCCTAAAACAACCCAACCCAACCTTTCAAACATTGGTTGTCTGTGGTGCTCCAATGCACTCGAACATATAGATATACATTCACATATTCAAACTCTACTTTAACGAAAGTCCAGACAGACATAGGCTATATCATTTATACATATATCATTTATACATGTGTAAAATATAAACATATATGTAATTTTTAAAGGGCAAACAGCCTCAATACTGCAAAGTGCTCCTGGTGGTGCCATTTTGAAGTGTTTCTCGACAGTGTGAGCTAATATGTTGAGTTAGTAGCATTTTGCAGACACAATCAGGTGCTTCTCGGAACGGTCAAGAGTCTGGTTTGCATCGACTCTTGGACTCTAATTTTTCTTTTATATGGATTTAAACCATTGGCACTCAAGTACAGGGGTGTTCCTGAAACACAATTGTGTCTTGAGCTGGTACATGGCAACTGAGTGTTTCTGCTGTACGGTTAGTTACTGTTCGTGCTATTTTAAAAAATAACGACAGATATTAGAATATTTTACTTAAACAGTTGAATGTTAGGAAGTTACATGAGCTGTACTGCGTCTCCTAACACGCATGTTATCCCATTGTGCACGTAGCAAATCGTTAGCACGCATTTTATACTTCTACGCATATAGTAAATCAGCATCAATCCTAGTTTTTGTGCTGCAGGCAAACCAAGCCATTTGAGTGCCGCTCTGCTTCCCCGACGTCTTATCACTCGCTCCACGAGAAACACATCTGGTTCTGAGGTTTCCGACACCTCTTCGGTATAGAAGCAACCTGCAATTTCTTCATATTTAGAATCCTTCGAGATATAAGTTCTGAAATTCGTTCTTTACACTTTGCAAATTGTAAATATCTCTGTTCACCAGTTGAGATGGTACACCGTGTCTATGAGTCCATTATCACGAACATCGATTGGTCTCATATTTATCATGCTATGTTTGGTTCGCTTATACAGAGCAATTACTTCTGTTCAGACATCTGTCCATTTGTGTGAGGCATGAAGATTAAAACGCATCCACATTTAATCTTTTCAGACGTTCCACGACAGTCGCCTGCAGGTGTGTGAATGCGGAGTAGTGATGTATTCTATGCTGCTGCATAACGCTCTCGAAAAACCTATCGTAAAACTGTGCACCACGATCGGTTTTCAGGTTGTCTGGGCATCGATTCGTTCCTGTCTGCAACAAACATTCAAACACATCCGCAACTATCCTCCCCGTTTTTGTTTTAACAGGTAATGCCCAGGCAAATTTGGAGTATGTATCAATAACCATCAAAATATATATGAATCAATTATTCTCATATGAATATTCCTTCATATCCACAAGATCAGTCTGACATAAGTCATCCAAACCTTTAATCATAATATGCCTACGAGGATATGTTTTGCGTACTGGTTTCTGCAGTTCTCGGACTACTGTCTCCATACTTCTCAGCACAAACATTATTGAAACAACCTCATTCGAGTGAGCTTTATTACCTGCAGCAGCTGCTGCCATGAACAGCCATAGTCGATCTATTAGCTCCTTGGAGTCGTCATAATATATATACTGCGGGATTCGATTGTTCATTGCTTCATGCTCAATGTCAATACCATCACCGCCGCTGCTGCTATTGTTGTCATTGTTTTCACCATCAGGTATTGGTTTTATAATGGTTTTATATGTCTTGTTCTAGTGGCTTTTTAGATCTTATGTGCATCAGTCAAATTCAATATTTCACCGTACATTTCCCTGTCTTTAACCGGATAATTTATGGTTTTTTTCGTTTGTCTTAGGGAAATAAGATTCCTTTAGTCAGGTGTTCTCTTAAACTGCCTATCACCAAACTGTATTGTCTCATCAGTTACATATACAATCTGTGTTCTCAGCATGCATGGTCATCCCCGGCTGATGCCGAATGATTTATCGGCCATGGGCGTGACAGATAATGCATTCGTCAATGGCAACATCATCGTCATTGTGTGGCTTTGCTTTTGCTGAGAGCTGCCTGATAGTTTCAGTAACGGCCTTAAAGGTCTCTCTTAATGTTTGCGGTCGATCCTTACGCCATAACCTTACCAACCGCAATTTATATCGAGAGTCTGAATAACTTCCTGCCTCGTCGACATCTCGATGTATACTAATTAGACTTCGCTGCAGCATGAGTCTTTATATATCCTCTCTTCTTCCTCTTATTACATGGCTGCTCCCACGTTTTAACAACAAGGGCCTCAACCTTTTCAGTAAAGTCAGTTACTTTCTTACCGATTTGATTAACTAACTCATTTAATGCGCTGATCATTCTCAGAAGAGCCTGGTAATAAACTATGTATCCGGACACCTGGCTTAAAATCACTTCCAATTTCGTTGCGCCGTCCATCCTTAATGCTGGAATTCAACATGTTATTGGCCTACCCTCAGTCTTGATGACAGCTCGCAAACATACTCCCTAGGTACTGGAACGTTTCTTGGGGAATGGAAACTCCTTCTTCACGGAGTGCTGCACTAAGGAGAGGTATCGTTGGAGAGTCCTGGCACGAGATCGGCGCTCAATAGCATTCAGGTCAGGACTCTGTGCAGGCTAGTCCATTACAGGGACATTACTGTCGTGTAACCACTCCGCCACAGACCGTGCATTATGAACAAGTGCTCGATTGTGTTGAAAGATGCAGTTGCATTCCCCGAATTTTTCAACAGTAGGAAGCAAGAAGGTGTTTAAAACAACAATGTACACATGTGCTGTGGTAGTGCCACGCAAAACAACAAGAGGTGCAAGCCCCCTCCATAAACAACAAGACCCCATCATAACAACAGCTCCTCCGAATTTTGCTGTTGGTACTACACACGTTCACCGGGTATTCGCCATACCCACACCACAGCATCGGATCGCACATTGGGTACTGTGATTCGTCACTCCATACAACGTTTTTCCACTGTTCACTCGTCCAATGTTTACGCTCCTTACACTGAGCAAGACGTCGTGATGTGTGCCTTATGAGCAGCTGCTCGACCATGAAATCCAGTTTTCTGACCTGTCGCCTAACTGTCATACTACTTGCAGTGAATCCTGATACAGTTTGGAATTTCTGTGTGATGGTCTGGGTAGATGTCTTCTTATTACACATTGCGACCGTCTTCAACTGTCGGCGGTCTCTGTCAGTCAACAGACTGTACGCTTTTGTGCTGTACGTGTGACCTCACGTTTCCACTTCCCTATCACCTCGGAAACATTCGGCCTACGGACGTTTAGGAGTGTGGAAATCTCTCGTACAGACGTATGACACAAGTGACACCCAATCACCTGACCACTTTCGAAGTTCTTAAGTTCCGCTGAGCGCCGCATTCTGCTCTGTCTAATTACTGAGGTCGCTGATATAGAGTACCTGGCAGTAACTGGCAGCACAATGCACCCAATATGAAAAACCTATATTTCTGCTGGTGTCCGGATACTTTTGATCACGTTGTGTACATATCTCGCTCCCTGCGCATACATCGATCTTTATGCACAGTAGCCTGAATTTCCGCATCCATGTACACGCGTATGTTCTGTCTGTGAACAGCCATTCTTTCTGCTTGAGAGCCATACATGCGCTCGAATTTGTCCATGATTCTGTGTCTACTGATGTACTCACTTGTCTTACCGGGTTGTATATACAGAAACTCTTGGAAGTTTCGCCTGTGCCTACCATCATTCAGTTTTCATTTTTTCTCAACAACGGGAAACCCATGCTGTGATTGATTCCAGAAATTGGCGCACATGTTTACAAAATCATTGAACGCCATATCATGTCCTACGTGTCCATGGTGAATGTACTTTGAATTCAGATTGTCTTGTTTGAAGGCTATAATATGGTTTACGTTATCTCTAACCAACACTTTCGGGATTCTTTAATAAGTTTGGTTTAGATAAAATACGTCATCACCAATCTGACGACCGAAACAGGAATATTCCTGAATTTTGTCTCGGTTTTCCACAGTTAAACCGTCAAATACGAATGCAGTGCTAAGCTTTACTTTTTCAGGTGGGGGATACCACCGCTTTCACGTAGCTGATACTTGTGCAGACACAGTGTTTCTGAAAATACAGAAACATGTTCAAATTGGACTCCATCTACGTGTGTTAGCAGCATCATGAAAGCATCAGTCTTGCCACAACTGGATGGACGTACAATAATTGCTCATATATTGACCGGAAGGAGTATTTCGTTCTTCTTCTTCTTCTTCAGGTCTTCTTTAGCATCTTCACTTGACCAGCCATCTACAACAAAGCCCTTGTGACGACAATGTTTGATCCACCCTGAAATGATATCGACTACGGCAGGTACCGACAAGTAGTGGGTGCATATAGAAAGACACACTTCTAAGTATGGGAATGATATGTGTGGCCACTATAGCTCCATCGCTTAATCAACTAAGCTAGATTGGCTACAAGGAGGATTCAGTTATATAAACATCTAATGTCGGTGTTGACAGGCGCAGGGGAGAGGCGTAAAGTTTTTGTCGTGCAGACACCAAGGGACACGAGTGGGCATTCAGCTCTTAAAGCCCATATCGATGGTGTTTCGTTCAATGGTCCGCATGCCGACAATTGTGGATGGCCCAGAACTGAAATCTGCGGCGATTTGCGGAAAGGTTGCACTTCTGTCACGTTGAACAATTGTCTTCAATCGCCGTTAGTCCCATTCTTGCAGGATCTTTTCCCGACCGCAGCTATGTCGGAGATTTGATGTTTTGCCGCACTCCTGACATTCGCGGTACACTCGCGAAATGGTCATACAGGAAAATCCCTGTTTCATCGCTACCTTGGAGAACCTGTGTCCTATCGCTCGTGTGCAGACTATAACACCTCGTGCAAACTTACATAAATCTTGGTAACCTGCCATTGTAGCAGCATTAACCAATCCAACAACTGCGCCAGATACCTGCTGTTTTATATTGGCGTTGCCAACCTCAGCGTTGTATTCTGCCTGTTTACATATCTCTGTATTTGAATACGCATGCCTGTACCTGTTTGCTTGGCGCTTCAATATCATCAGTCTCATCGGATTAGGGAAGGACGGGGAACGAAGTCGGCTGTGCCCTTTCGAGACTTTTGCCTGGAGCGATTTAGGGAAATCACGCGGGATTGAACCGTTGTCCTCCAGATTGCAAGTCCAGTGTGCTAACCATTGCGCCACCTCCCTCGGTCTTCGTCATTCAGTCTGACAATGACTGGTGAGGAAGTGTCTGAGGCAGTTGCCTGCTGCTGCAGGATTATAGGAGCAGAATTGAAAAAAAAAATCATATAAGTAAGTGTAATGTTTTGACCATAATGAGAGATATGAAATAAAACACAAACACAGTATGAGGTTATATATTCACAAATTTATTTAAATATCGCACATCGGATGTACTATTGCAAAAAGATGATTAGACTCTTTCTGTACCTTCGTTACACCTGTACAATATTTCTCAAAAAAAGCTTTTGAATATGCAATAAATTCTGCCTGTGTCTCCTTCAAACGAATCGGCACCTCACATGAACATTTCACACACACTTTTATCCTGTTTCTCTTTTGGCTCCGTGTTCATGCACACATTACATGTAGAGTCTATACTTGGCAACCACTGACTGAGTCTCTCCAACGGAAGGTGTAGTGCATTATCCACATTGTATAAGTTCATTGGGGAGGGGGAGGGAGGGTGGCTATGAGTTCGATAATACTCATGGTCACCTGCTGGTTGATGTAGCACTCTGCACGACATATTTCATCCCAGTCGAACAGGCACTGTAGCACCCTTCGATTCATTTTCAATTTCTATCCTCACTTGCAAGCCCCAGTCATGATGTGCTTCTATACCCACATTTACTTGTTTCGTTCCACTATGAGTTATATTGTATGTAAAACAGAAAAACATGGGCACATTTGATACCTACTTATCCATAGCATATGCACTCTGTCCCCACACTAGCTCACGGATGTTCCACTGGGATGGGTTGCATGTCAGTGACCAGTACTGTTCTCCATCTTGTTGTTTAGGACGACCAGCAGCTCTCGAGGCACTGGGAACAGACCGCACGTCCTCATCACACAAATTGCCTTGTGGGACAAACAATAACAGCTTATTCTCCTGCTCCACATGAGGACAATGTCCACTACGTGAACCCACATGATCGCTACTGGTTCGGACATGCTGGATGTTGTTGTTGCTGCAGATCCAGAGATGGGTGCATGTCTTGACAAGACAGCAGCTGAGGTTGCTCCGGATCCAGTATTTGGCAGAGGTTGACATAGCGGTGTTCACTCCTGCATGCCTCAGCATGTCCAAGGCTATTCCTGAACAAGGTGGAGGAAGTATCACATGTAGACCAATACACGAAAATAACCAACAATAATGGTAGCTACAGACAAAGATGTGATATTGGCTGCTTACTTTTCCTCTTCTTCCTGTTTTGCAGAATCTTGAGTGCTGGTGCTGATGCTTCATGGTTCTTCTGCTGCTGCTGGCTGATTGACTGAGACTGAGACCACAGAAGAGTTCCAATAATGTCACCAGATACTGCCATCCCACTGACCAAATCCTATCACATGACCAGATTCAGCATTCCTGTTCATTCTTGCCATTTTTTTCTGATCTGTCACCTTGGATTAAGTCATGGGAGGTGTTAGGGATGGGGAGGGCCAACAGCATCCTCTGGTGGTGGTGTAGTGAACTAGGCCAGTTGGTCTCTGAACCTCAAGATCAACATCTATGGTTCATTATGGAACAGTGAGAAGTTGATGTGGATTGTTAGACAATTTAAAAAGAAATGTAGGCTGCTCCAGCACAAGCATCCATCTGCATGAGTTCTGAAATTCATCTTTACCCCATCTGCTGCATTGCTATTATTTGTCAAGAAGTATTCACCCCACACTCATCCATTACCTTTTCTTTCCACTCATTGTATAGGAGGCAATGGATACCATCCTCAGCTGCATCTTTACGTGTAGTACACTTATTAAATTCATCTCTGCTCATCACCAGCATTCCTCAATTGTACACATGGATGCTTGCTCCGAAGTTTATGAATGTCTTCCCTCTTGCGCTTCGAAATACTGAATGGACTATTATCGAATCATGTACACTTTCAGCAGACGATCAGCATGAGTTGCAAAGTGTAACTTAGTCCCACCCTGCTGCATTTTTATTATTTGATGAAGAGTATTCATCTTCTTCATACATTCACCAAATATCATCATCTTCCAAGCATTGTGGAAGAGATTATGGACACACTCCTCAGCTGCATGATTACAGCGAATATACCCATTAAAGTCCTCCTTTGCAGCACAGACATCTCATTTATTGAACACAAAGTACTCAGTAAACAAATACATTCATCCATTCTAGAAGCTCAGTACAGACTGAGCGAATTTCCCCCCATATTTCCCTGGGACCGCCATCTTGGATTATCTCATAGAAGGCAAGGTGGAGAACCAACAGTGCCCTCTGATGATGGTGTTGTGAACTAGACGAGTTCGTCTCTGGACCTCAAGGTGAACTCACTGGATTGGAGTTACCGTCTACTGCTTGATCAATGAATACTCAGATTGTTTAAATAAACAATATACTGCACTGCATACAAAATAAAGACTTACAGCCATCCTATCCAACATTCCAGCACAGACTGAATCGTTTTTCCACCAAACTCCAGATGGGGAGGGGAGAGGAGGGGACGGAGGGAGGGAGCGGACCATGGTAATGTTAGGGGGAGCCGTTGATGAGTTAGGTTAGTGGTAGTAGCCCAATTGACCCGTTTTCCCGCCAAAATTTGAATTTCCCGCCATTACGTCGGTAACATTTCAGAGTGGGCAGTTACAACTTTTCCATACTACTAACGCCATCACTTGCAGTACTATATTAATTTATAGATACATTTAGAATAGTCATCCTTGAGTGCCATTATAGTTATGATGTGCTGGAGTTAAGAGCAGTTTTGTTGACACTTTAATTCTAATGAACCTGCATTTGGCTTGATCACACACTCAACCACCCCTTTTCAGCTATCATGATAACTAAAGCACAAAGAGAAATACACATGGAAACAATCAGTGAAGTGACCCTGTAAATGACAGTTACTAAGAGTTGCACACATATAATAATTTATTTAAAGTATGAATTAATTAGTTTCCTTATTGGTCATTAATCAATATGGGAGGAAATGGTAGCTATTAATTGACTACTGAGTGACAAACAGTTCAAGGATAGCAAAGTGATTTACTGTGTTAAGGACATGGAAAAATATACTATACATTACAATAAATCTTCACATTAAGGGCACAACGATTGGATATTGAACAAGAACTTGGTCACGTACTTGAAAGTGCTCCCCCTGTTAAATAATAAGAATGATCTGATCAACCTCTTTGAGTCCATATTTTAAATAGTACATCCCGACTACCTAACAGAGTCACGGTCTATAGTGAGAACTCTAACTAGAAAAAAATTAAAAAAATGGATAGTATTGTCGACACCAAGAACGTGTGCTGCTGAGAGCTCCAGTGCAAAAGCTCTTACAAAGTATCTGCAATGCCGGAGCCGTCAAAATACTTTACCAAAGTTTGCAGTCGACAAACAGCAAACTGGTGGTGCAGTCACGGAGATTTGCGCCGCTGACTCTTCTAATATGCTGAGTCCGCAAGGAAAAAACCCGACACAAATTACTTGGAAATTGGAAATTTGTGGTAAGGTCTTATGGGATCAAACTGCTGAGGTCATCGGTCCCTCAGCTTACACACTACTTAATCTAGCTTACGATGAGGACAACACACACACCCATATTTGAGGGAGGACTCGAACCTCAGATGTGGGGGAGGGAGCCATGCAAACCGTGACAAGGCGCCTCAGAACAGTTGGCCACCCCACACGACACAAACAAATTATTTATTCTAGGTGAGAGATACAGTGCATTGCTATCTCGTGATAAAGTGTCTGCAAGAGGAAACACAGAGAATGCATGACACAGAAACTTGCACACAGGTGGTTCTGGACTAGATCCAGTACGTCCCCTTTAACACCCACTGTGCTCACACTTTGCAAGTTCAGCCATCTGTGACTCCCACCAGTGTGGAAAATTCCCAATCCATGACAGCCAAATGAATATGCATCTTTCATAATATTAAAGGTGTAGGGGAAAATTCCAATAACTGGTGGGCGGCATATACCCATTCAGTGGGGTCTTAAGACATAATAAAAATTATGATGAAGATGGCAAAAAAGAGAGGGGACGGGCCAGAAAAGAGATACAACAGGCATGTCACCTCTCAAATTGTTTCAGGTAAAAATTAATATCTATCTTTATGTGGGAATGTTAAAAATTAGCTTGGAAGTTATTTAAACTACAACAAACAGAACAAAAGAATCAGTTGTTTTCTCTGTAAATGTATGTACTGATATTTATTTTTATTTAATTATGAAAATACTAGTTTTTTATTTTCTAATTTTCTAGATTGACACAAATGCTAAGAAGTTTCCTATTTATAAAAATTCAGATGTAAGTCTTTTGAATGGGAGAGTTGATGGGTAATGAAACACACCATAATGTTAATGTATGTGGTTGGCAGAGTATTGCTAACATTCCATCTCCATACTCGTCTGGAAGACAACACTCGAAAACGTTTGTAGGAAACTCGACACCAGATTAAGCACAAGGACTTACAATGGAAGATGGTATTGGCCAATCAACAGCTCACAGACCTGTTCAACTCCATGCATGATGGAGCTCTGATGGAATCGTAACACACAAAGGAAAACCCGACAGGTCATCCATGCACCAGCACTGTGATATGCTGACATGACAATACATCAAGCTGTAGGTTACCAAAAAAAACCACTTGCCTGTTGACATGGAGATTGTTTAAATCAACAAAATAAAGCACCCATAAATTAATGTATATGGATGTCAAATCAATTCCAGCCTACAAGACACAAACACTTAAAAGGTTTGCATGTTTGTTTTCAACACGGGGAGGGGGAAAAAACTAAGGCTGGTGGATTATTGCTTACTTTTGACGTAATGACTTTAATAACTACTTATTACTTGAAATGTTCTCGGTATTGACTGAGACATGTAACAAATAATTTGCAGATAGTTTCCTAAGACTGCCTGCATGCTGAATTACCTGGCTGTTTCTGATAGCACAGACTGGTATAATCTCAGGTGTGTGGATACTGTTGGCGAGCTGACATGCCAAAGAAACAGAGTAACTGTTATCTAGAAGGGGCTGGTGCACATTCTGCTGCAGTGAGTGGAATACTTGGCAATTACTGGGAGCAATACAAGGCTGAGGTTTCTCCACATTTCAGGTATGCATGGGGTTTTTTCTGACAGTTGCTGGCAGCCAATCTGTGTGTGTTGTTGAGTAGTTGATGCTTGTTGGTTGTAGATATACGTGTGGTGGTACTTCTCCGGGATAGACCCTACATACAAGGGAAGTACAGAGGCGTTGGCTGTTTCTGATAGATGGAAGCCGCTCTGGGAACAGCAATAGATCATGGGTGCAGGAGCATTTTACTGGGGTGAGTGTGTGGCACTGGCAGTGGCACGATGGCTTTAGGTCCAGAAGAGAAATATGTGACCTAGTTCTTTGCAGTCTCGGTTCGTCTTTGTGGATAAAGTGTACCATCAAAAATGTATCAAACATTTTTAAACAGCAACAGGTGATCATTTATGTGATTTTTATGCCACTATTTTTAACACTATGACGTCGCCCATTAATAACACAGGGATATGTTATTCGTAGCAACAGTCTGTTTGTTGAACAGTGGTAATAGCTTAGTCTACTCCTTACAGTGTATTTGTGGAAAAAACAGCTAAAATTGTAAACAGCAACGGGAGATTCATATCTGCCGTCAAATGACGTATTATTGAAATTGTTAAACTTTGAAGTGTCCAATAGTTTTTGAGAGAAAGTGCTTACAGAAAACGCCACGATGTCATTATTTGTAATATTTCTTCAATAGAGTACATCAATTTCAACACATACACTATGAGGTAATACACTAATAATGTAGGGGTGACGTGGATTTCGTATGTAACAATAGTTTATTTCATTAACTACCGTTTTGTGGTATTTAAAATTTCATGAAGAGCGTATTCGCTATTAACAATGCAGTGCAGCGATTGTTTGAGGAAGAGTATCAATGTGCTTCTTTAATTATTATGCTGTGATGGTTGTGAAACATGTATTTACATATACACTGACGGAAAGAATAATGGCAACCACAAGAGCGAGTTGTGCGACATAAACGAATGTTACTAGGCGTGTTTCTGCATCTGATTGATGACGTCCATTCAAATTTCTCGCTAGTCACATAAAAGTGGTGCTAGTAGCGCCGATGCGAGGTGCCAATCAGCTTTGTTTTGAATACACGCTGTAACGGTCGTGAGCGTCAGCTACCTTTGAGTTGCTGTTTGTCGAGAATGCCTTTAAAGTGCCAAGGACTCCATTATTAACATCTCAACGACTTTGAACGAGGTGTTGTAGTAGGGCTACAGAAGCTGAATGTTCATTCTGCGATACTGCGGAAAAACTTGGCAGGAATGAAGCGACTGTCCACGACCGCTGTCACTGGTGGTCATAAGAATATACAGTCGAAAGAAGACCGGGCTCTGGATGGCCACCTGGCATGACCAAGAGGGAAGACCATAGTATACAGCGTGTGGCTTTGATGCATGGCACTGCTTCTGCAGCATCAATTTGAGCAGCAGATGTCATCACAGTGACTTGACGAACTGTTACAAATCAGTACTTCAGGGACAGCTCCGAACCAGATTCCTGTAGCGTACATTCCGCTGAACCCAAACCAGCGCCATACACGGCTTGAGTGATGCCAAGCGTGAGCTCATTGGACAGCGAGGTGGAAGCCTTTTGGGTTTTTTGATGAAAGACCACTCTGCCGCGGTGCCAGTGATAGCCGCTTGCTGGTTAGAAGGAGGCCAGTTGAAGGCCTACAACCACCTTGTCTGCGTGCTAGACACATTAGATCTACACCTGGAGCAATGATCTGGAGGGCGATTTCGTATAACAGCAGAACACTCTCTTACGACAGCAAGAGCACTCTCATGCACCCTGACTGCAAATTTGTACAAATCTATCTGGTAATTCGACCTGTTGTGCTGGCACAAATACTGTGGTGTGCGTACTGTAAGACCTTCAGTACACCCACCATCAGATTATTTGACTTGTCGCTCTAACGAAGTAGGCGAGTGTCAGCAATATGTCTCGTGGTCTTATCGTGGTGTGTTTATCTTCTGCCGTTAGGTCAGACGATAGAAATGCCACTTGCACGCTTAGAGTAGCAGATTGACGGTGACCAACTTTAAACAAAACTTGATTAATTTTCACATACATTTATTAAAATAATAACAACCATAAAAATTACTTAACTTGGTTCTAGATGCTATTTACAATTGACAGTCTGAAGTTCCTTTGGTATTGGTACGTTAATCTTATTCTCACATATATCTCTGATACTTGTCAAAAGTGTCTATGCATTTATCTTCATGGCTATGTACAGGAATATGGTAATCTTATTAGGCGGAGACTGAAACTTGACTATAGATTGGTACAGACAAATGTAGAACTCGTACAGACTGGTACAGACTAATGCAGACTGGTACAGACTGGTGCAAACAAATGCAGACTGGTACAGAGTGGTGCAGACAAATGCAGACTTCTAATCGGAGGTCTGTACACTCGTTATGATACCTCGCGCGTTCATGGATCACTGCGCGAGCGTGATCCGCGCGTAGGAAAGGTTCTACGTTAGCAGAAATCTCATTGGCTGCGTTACATATTAATACGCGGATCGGCGGAAGCAGAATTTGGTCCGTCTCTCGTAGAGCGGAGACGGACGAGCGCTGCGCCTGCGCTGTTGTGCTTAGCGGGGCGCGCTCTAGTGGGAAAGTTGTGTACGCGCTGACTACGCAGAACTATGTACACAACAAATACATACATTCATACTAATACCTGTTCCAGTGATGATGAATTCGACATTTCGTAATGACGTGCGACATGTCACTCTAACATAAGTTTTCTTTACACAAAATAATAATTTTTAATTTTTTTAAATTTTGTATTTACTCTCTTACAGTTAGTACTTCATATAAAAAATAGATCTGCTGAGTAGAAGGAGTTGTCATTCAGAAATTACTTTAATTTGTATTTAAATATTGATTGGCTATCCGTCAGATTTTTAATGCTATTTGGCAAATGACCAAAGTTTTTGTGGGAACATAATTCACCTCTTTCTGTGCCAAAGTCAGATTTAACCCAAAACAATGTAGATAATCCTTTCTTCTAGTGTTGTAGCTATGGCACCCAAGACTGAACCCTGTAGGACATCATTTTTGATACCTCCCCAGTTAGAGGACTCTGCTGATTTTTGCAGACTATTTGTACTGTTAATTTCAATCTTCTGCATTCATCCATGTAAATATTAATTAAACCATTTGTGCACTGTTCCACTCATACCACAATACTTATGCTTATCTAGAAGAATGTCATGACACTGGCAGTCAAAGCTGACTGGGGTGGCAAGTCATAATGCAAGTATTTCTGGATTTTTTAATAACTTTTCTTAGTACAGTGCATTAGTTTTTGTAATTTTTCACTGTTTCTGGATCATAACTCCTCCTAGCTATTACATACATTTCTCATTCCTGTTTACAAGATTTGTTATCCCTTTAATGATCCATGGCTTTTTAGATGATTTCTTACAATTATATTTCACAGTTTTCTTTGGGAAACAGTTTTCATATGTACCCGTAAAGGCGTCGTGAAATAGCTTAATTTTTAAATTAACATCAGGTTCCCTGTACACCTTATCCCAGTCTAACTGTTCCAAGCTTTCCCTAAAATTTTTACTTCTTAGCTCATTATCTGAATGCACTACTTTGGACCACTGTTTTGCATTACTGTATAGAACTATGTCATATACTATAACTATCTGTGCATCATGATCAAACAGATCATTCTTAAATGTGAAAAGATTGTATTTCATTAAATTTATCTAGGTCAATAAAAACATTGTCGATCAGTATGCTGCTTTCCTGTATAATCAGAGTAGGAAAATCAATAACTGACTTCCAATTAAAAGAACAAAGCAGTACTTCAAGATCAAACTTTCTATCTGACTCTTTCAGAAAATCTACATTGAAATCCCCAGAAACAATAATTTGCTTCCCTCTGTCTGACAGATAGCCCAACAAGGAATCCAAGTTTTTCACAAACAGCTGAAAATTTCCGAATGGGGACCTATACACAGCTACAGTTATAAAAGTACCATTATTTTGTTTCAACTCACCCACACGTTTCTATATTTTGGTCTACACAAAATTTTTTATTTTCTAAATGTTTTACACTCTGACAGATTTTAACATACGGCAACACCTCCTCTCTAGTTGCATGTGCTGAAAGCTTATATACACCTACATTTATCTTTTCCATACCTGTGACTATATGGTGTTCAGACAGGCATAGTGCATCTATTCCATCCTGAGTTTCCAAATCTTCTAAGCAAACAACTATCTACTTTCTTTTAATCACTTGCTATTCTGATGCAATATATTCTGATTTAGTGAATTTATGAACATCTTGTGACATATTAACATTATTTCTTCGCTGTACTGTTATGAGAAGTTTGTGATATTTTGGCATCTCTAGTATCTGCCTGTCTGAGCTTCTCATTAAGCTTAAATTCAGTCAACGTTGGATCACTGGACACCGATTTTAGCTTAAAAAAGAGGTACTCCCATGAGTTTCAGTGCACCCCCCCCCCCTTAAATATTTTGCTATCATCCCAGCGAATTTACTCTTCCCATTCCTATTGAGATGCACAAATGTTCATGGCTGTTAAGGTATTCACATTAGACTCCGTGTGTAGTGGACTCTGTTTGGTCCATACTACCTCATCTCAAAATATAGGAAGCAAAGAGCTTGCAGAAAAAGAGATTTTCTTCACATTGTCAAAGATGAAGAAATGCATTTTACAGTGCATGTTTCGTACATTATTTTGGTTCCAGTGTTCGTTCCTGATATATTCCGGAATATTGACCACTCGTACTTGGATTCCTTTATACAGATCATGGACAGCATAATATGATGAGATTATTGTGCTCACAGAGGTGCCACGCACTGGTGTAAGACACCGTTATCAGCATTTGACAGTGCTTAAAAGCAGACTCCGTGTGTGCCTCCATTTTGTCAGCTGGTCGAATCATGCAATATCCAAACTTGGGGTGCATTGAGATATGACCACTGTCTGATGATGGAGTGCATTGGGAATGCGAGGGCCTGCATCCTTGTTGTCACTGTTCTGGTTTATCACATTTAACCATGTATTGTGTACTAAGCCAATATTGGGGCAAGGGGGTTTCTGGGACACACTGCATTGTTGCCAGATGTATCCAAGATGGTGGTTATTAAGTCATCCAAGATGCCGGCGTGTAGTCGTGGCAACAGTGCATGATGTCATCCAAGATGGCAGCCATAATGTCCTTCAAAATGGCGGATTTTTGATGCAAGTTAGAACTTTGGCGGGAAGAAGACTAATTGGGCTAACTCCACTAACCTAACCCCCCTCCCCCTCCCCCCCCACCAGATAATGGGGGGCATTCAAATTCCAACAGGATGAGGCATCACACCACAGTTATCTCACTAACCTAAGAAAATCGTGGGAACATAGGTCACTTGGGCCACCTACACTAACCTAAGTCATCCAACCGCCGCTTCTTGCTATGAACTGGCGCCAAGTACGAATTTTGGTGGTAAAGAAAGGTCTATTCATATATCTCAACTAAGCTAAGAAAATGGCGCGAAAGAAAGTACACTTGGACTACCTCTGCTAACCTAAGTCACCCAACCACCACCTCTTCCTAGGATCTGGTGCCAAGTTTGAATTTTGACAGTAAAGAAAGGTCACTTGGGGTTTTGCTACCAACCTAAGAAAATTGCGGGAAACAAAGCTCACCCCCACTAACCTATGTCACCTGGCCGCCACCTCTTCCTAGGGAGTGGTGGATAAAGGACTCAGCCTGCAATGGGCTGGTGCACAGACGAAGGAGTGTACTTTATTTATTTTGGAGCAATTTATTTAGGGGTGGAGTATATTTATCACACTGATACAGAACACACGCTCTGACATGCCCTACAGCACACATAACTGCAAACTACTAGTACATAACAAATGTATAATGCTCTACACACGTACTTGCTAATTGTAAACTGTCAAAAACAACACATTGCACAGCCTACAGAAATGCGGACCTCTCATAAATAATGCAATACGTTTACATCCACAGAGCCAAACAACTCGTCAATTGTCAAAATAGTAATCCATCTAAAAGACTGTGCAAACGTTTGCTAATCGTTAACTGTTGAAATCATGCACCAGTCTTGAGTCTTAAAGGCAGCATTATCATCCAGTGTGTTTGCCATGAGGTCCATACTCCAACTGACCTAGTACACAGTGCCACCGCCATAGGGAGCCATTGTCCAAGATGGCGGCCATGATGCCAGGTGATAACTCAAGAACCATTGTCCAAGATGGCGTCAAACACTGCGTTCACCCAAGGTCTAGACCTAGTACTCAGTACCACCACCAGTGATCAATGTCATCTCTTTTGTGATCCATCCCAAATTGGTGGGGGTAAATGGTATGGAAACGACTCTACCTATGCTTTATTCTGCAGGCAGTCCCTTCACCACGAAATCTAAACTCCAACTGACCTAGTACACAATACTGCCACCAAAGATTGCTGTCATCGCTCTTGTGATGTAATCCAAGATGGTGGTCTGGTGTCAGGGAAAATGGCGGGAAAACGACTCTTCTTTTGCTGGACATGAGTCTTTATTTTGTAGGCAGTCTCTCAACCATGAGATCTAGAGTCCAACTGACCTAGTACACAGTCCTGCCACCAGATGGTGCTGTCGTCTCTCCGGTGATGTAACCCAAGATGGTGATCTGTAGGGGGAAAATGGCGCGAAAATGACTCAGCCTGCATTGGCTCCTGGGGAGAGTAAGGAAGGAGTGCGCTGTATTTATTTTGGAACACTTTATTTAGGAATGGAGTATATTTATCACACTGACACAAAACACCAGCCCTGATGTGCTTGAGGGTCACAATACACAGTCTGCAGACATGCAAACAACTCCTAATTTATCGAAATAATTTCAGTACAGACCTGCAAACTGCTCCTAAATAATGCAGTACACAGATGTGCAAACCCAAAATCATATCGTACAACTGTCCAAATAGCGCATAGCACAGCCTAAAGGTCCACTCACAGATTAATGCAACCAATGCACGCCACTCCCACGTCCACTGGACTGCACAGGAGGTTAGCGGCAACCCCTGCGAAGTGATGTGGCCGTCAGCTGCCAAAGATTGCACAGCTTCCCCCAAGTATGAGGTTCTGACATCCCTGTCATATTTGACACCTCACAAATTAATATCGAAATATGTGTTCACCTACACACTGGTGCACATGATCCCGGGGCTCACACAGACGAGGCTTGCAGTTGGGTGCGGCCCGGGATCATCTGCACTGGTGTCTAGGTGAACACGTATTACGATATTAATTTGTGAGGTGTCAAGTATGAAAGGGATGTCGCCGCCTCATGCTTGGGGCAGCTGTGCATGGTTTGACAGCTGACGACCATGTCACTTCACAGGGGTTGCTGATAACCTGTTGTGCAGTCCAGTGGATGTCAGGGTGGCGCACGTTGATTGCATTGTTTTGTGAGTGAGCCTGTAGGCTGTGCTATGCGTTATTTGGGCAGTTTTACGAGTTGATTTCGTGTCTGCACATCTGTGTACCGCATTATTTAGGAGCAGTTTGCAGGTCTGTACTGAAATTATTTCGGTAAATTGGGAGTTGTATGCATGTCTGCAGACTGATCCTGTGACCCTCAAGCACATCAGGGCTAGTGTTTTGTGTCAGTGTGATAAATATACTCCATCCCAAAATAAATACAGTTCACTCCTTCCTTACTCTCCCCAGCAGCCTAGTGTAATCTGAGTCATTTCCGCGCCATTTTCCCCCTACAGATCACCATCTTGGGTTACGTCACCGGAGAGATGACAGCACCATTTGTGGCAGTACTGTGTACTAGGTCAGTTGGACTCTAGATCTCGTGGTGGAGAGACTGCCTGCAATATAAAGCACAGGCAGAGCCGTTTTCCCCTGATTTACCACCACCATCTGGGTTAGTCACGAAATGGATGACATCACTCTCTTGGCATTGTACTGAGTACTAGGTCCAGACCTTTTGTTGAACACACAGTTTGACACCATCTTCGATAATGGTACTTCAGTCATCACCTGATTTCACAGCTGCTGTCTTGGACGACAGTACCCTATGGTGGTGGCACTGTGTACTAGGTCAGTTGGAGTGAGAACCTCATGGCGAACACACTGGATCGTGTTGTAGCCTCTAATTGTTTAAATAAAGACTGGTGCATGATTTCAACAGTTGATAATTAGCAAATATGTTTGCAGAGTCTTTTAGATGGATTATTATTTTGACAATTACAATTTGTTTGGCTCTGTGGACGTAAATGTATTGCATTATTTACAAGTGGTTTGCATGTCTGTGGGCTGTGCAATGCATTATTTTTGACAGTTTATAATTAGCAAGCATGTGTGTAGAGCATTATACATGAGTTATGTAGGAGTAGTTTGCAGTTTGGTATACTGAGGGGCATATCAGAGCATGTCTTCTGTATCAGTGTGATAAATGTACTCCATCCCTAAATAAACTGCTCCAAAATAAATAAAGTACACTCCTTCCTCTCTGCACCAGCACAGTGCAGGCTGAGTCCATTTCCCACCACTCCCTAGGAAGGGGTGGCGGCCAGGTGACATAGGTTAGTCGGGGTGAGCTTTGTTTCCCGCAATTTTCTTAGGTTGATAGCAAAACCCCAAGTGACCTTTCCTTACTGTCAAAATTCAAACATGGCGCCAGTTCAAGGAAGAAGTGGCGTTTGGATGACTTAGATTAGGGAGGTAGCCCAAGTGACCTATCTTCCCGCGATTTTCTCAGGTTAGTAGAGATAACGATGGTCTGATGCATTATCCTGTTGGAATTTGAACTTCCTGCCATTTTCTGGGGGAGGAGAGGGTAGGGGGGTTAGGTTAGTGGGGGTAGCGCAATTGATCTTCTTTCCACCAAAATTCTAATTTGCCACCAAAAATCCCCCTTCTTTACAGACGTCATGACCGCCATCTTGGATGATGTTTTGAGCTGTTGCCAAATCCACATGCCATCATCTTGGATCACGTCATCCCTGCTATCTTGGATGCATCTGGCAATAATGCAGAGTGGCTCAGAACCCCCTTGCCCCAATACTAAGCACATGATAACCCTTTCACACCAGCACCTGCCAATCGAACGAAAGTAACATTCTGTGTCTTCCCACACCATTCCTCAGAGTCTAGCAGCTGTCGCCGAGGAAAAATATTGTGTCTTGCATATGCTCCCATTAACTCTACAACAAAACGGCTGCGTTTGTAGAAATGCCATGACCGAGAAGCATCAACTTCTGATTCATTGCGATGCGTTATGTTCAGCAATGAACTACGGTTCTGCACAACCCTGGATGTCATTTCTGGGTAGTACAGGGGTGACCTGGGGAGAGAGATCCCAATATTTCACTGTTTTTGAGAGGCATTTCTGTGTTAGTACTTATGTCGTGGTCAGTGGAACAACCGGTTATGACTGGTCGCGGCTGAGAGAACTCAAATGGCATAACACTACATGAGGAACACATGACACCATGTTGATATAAGTTTCCAACAGGATAGTGAATGACACATGTCTCTATGATCTGTCCGAGTGATCTTCAGATACTTCCATATGCAGCAAGATCTTCGGATCTGTCCCTGATAGAAAACGTGTGGTACCAGCTCGGGTGTCAACTCCATTCCTGTGCCAGTATCCAGGATATTACAGACCAGTTACAACAATTGTGGACCAGTTTGCCTCAGGAGAGGATCCAACGTCGTTCTGAGGCATGGACTCGCCCAACTCATTGTAAATTTGACTCTATATTGTAATCACTAAAATATCTTTATATACTCTGTAACCCGTCAAATTTCATTCGTTCCTCCTCCCCTTCTGTGTGCTTCATTTTTTTCTCAAACAGTGTATGTAATAAAGATGTTGGTCTGTCTCCCACTATATTACCTAACCAGCAGAGCAGGTACTCAGATGCAAAAATGCGAGTTCTCCTAAGTTACGGTGCATGTCAGCCTTCTGATTGCCTGTCTCGAAGTTTTATTGCCTTTGTCGTGTCCCCATGTTTTGCGCGGTACACAGCGTCATTTGGTATTACATGTAACTGAAGGTTGTGAATTCGAGGGAGTCTTTGGGAGTCAGAATTACTCGACTGTTGTTATGCCCAGTCGTTGCACAGACGTCTCCGCATCTCTAAGCTGTCGTTTATAGCCTGGCTTAAGCAATCAGCGAGACAGTAAAAACAGTAAATATCCTTCCCATAACATGAGAGCTGTCTTTATTTTCTCAGGCAAAAAATCAAATGTTATTTTGAACGTTCATTTACTATTGAAATATACCGTCAGTGTCTTTCACCCCACATTTATTTCTTGTTCCTGTGGGCTGCATATCATGTCTCTCTTCTTATAAAAATTAGCCGGCGTAGCTTGCCGTGACACAAGCACGTGACCCACTGTTTCTAGAGTCTGTTACATGCAGCTTACTTAGTTTCTGTTTTGGGGTGATACCAAATTCCAGTATAGTAGATACATAAAAAAAATGATCAGATGTGTGTTAAATCTTATGGGACTTAACTGCTAAGGTCATCAGTCCCTAAGCTTACACACTACTTAACATAAATTACCCTAAGGACAAACTCACACACCGATGCCCGAGGGGGGACTCGAACCTCTGCCGGGATCAGCCGCACAGGACATATAAAACACAGGCATTCATAACCAGTTCAATGCCCCGTGAGTTGTCCCGAGAAAGACTTTGCAAGGTAAGATCGTTTTAATCAATAAGTGGAAGTATTTGCGTAAGTTTCTCTTTCAGGCCTAGAGGGAAGAGCTTTCTTATATTTTTGTAGAGGTTGGAGAGATGTGCTTCTTGCACACTGCAGTTAAGTCCTAAGTCCAATTTTGATTTTCATCAGTTGTTCCTCCTAGACTCTTAACTAAGGGAGAGGATTTGGTATTTGCCCCTCATAAGATTAAAGATGGTAGGCATCCGCGATATTTTTCACTAATAAGTCTAGAATGATCAGTCAGTACCGTTTCGGTTTTGGATGGTCTGAGCTATACCTCTGCGTTCTGAGTACTGAGATACAAGTGATGGTCATCAGCAAACATGTCGTGTTTGTAGTAGGCAGAACTGATGACACATCATTTAGGTACAATGAAAAGAGTGTAGGACATAATATTGAACTCTAGGGGACGTCTGATGCTATCTGCATCCATTACGACTTTATGGTGCCATGCATGACGCGTTGTTGGCAAGTCGTCAGGTATTAGCTAAACGATTGCCCTGCGCTTGGCAAGAAATTTAGGCTGCTAAGATTGGCAAGTAAAACGTCGAAGCTGACAGTATCGAAGGCACTGATTAAGTCTATAAAATGCATGATAGCCGCCTCTTGTCTATCCATGATAAGCTTAAGATTGTCTCCCGTTTTCCTTAAATCAGATGTTTGCAGAAACTTGACTGGTATTCATCTACAAGGTGCTTTTAAGTTGAGTAGGTGGTTGGCTAGTCGTGAACTACACTCGTGCTCATAAATTAAGGATAATGCTGATACATGGTGAAACAATGCTCTGGTGGGCAGCTTGCGGGTTTAAATCACCTCGGAGTATGACCATGCGGTGCATTTGACCCGCGGCAGTCGCTCGGTGGCGCTGGCAGCAGTCCATATACGCAGGGGTGTGTTGGTGCATGTCAGAGTATGGTGAAGCGAGTAAGTGTTCAGATGTTTTCAGACGTACTAATGGTGATTGTGTGTTGAAAATGGCTCAAAGAACACATATTGATGATGTTATGACGGGCAGAGTACTAGGGCGACTGGAGGCTGGTCAAACACAGCAAGTCGTAGCACGGGCCCTCCGTGTGCCACAAAGTGTGATCTCACGATTATGGCAACGATTCCAGCAGACAGGAAACGTGTCCAGGCACTACAGTACGGGACATTCACAGTGTACAACACCACAAGAGGACCGATATCTCACCATCGGTGCCCGCAGACGGCCACGGATTACTGCAGGTAGCCTTGCTCAGGACCTTATCGCAGCCACTGGAGCAGTTGTCTCCAGACACACAGTCTACAGACGACTGAACAGACATGGTTTCTTCGCCTGGAGAACTGCAAAGTGCATTCCACTGACCCTTGGTCGTAGGAGAGTCCCTAAAGACTGGTGTCAAGAACACAGTACATGGTCATTGGAACAGTGGTCCCAGGTTATGTTCACGGTCACAGGAAAGTCCCTAAAGCATGATGTCAAGAACACAGTACATGGTCATTGGAACAGTGGTCCCAGACTATGTTCACGAACGAGTCCAGGTATAGTCTGAACAGTGATTCTCGCCGGTTTTCATCTGGCGTGAACCAGGAACCACATATCAACCCCTTAATGTCCTTGAATGGGATCTGTATGGAGGTCGTGGTTTGATGGCGTGGGGTTGGATTATGATTGGTGCATGTACACCCCTGCATGTATTTGACAGAGGAACTGTAACAGGTCAGATGTATCGGGACATCATTTTGCACCAGTATGTCTGCCTTTTCAAGGGTGCAGTGGGTCCAAACTTCCTCCTGATGGATGATAATGCACGACCCCGCCGAGCTGCCATCGTGGAGGAGTACCTTGAAACAGAAGATATCAGGCGAATGCAGAGATCTGCCTGTTCTCCAGACCTAAACCCCATCGAGCACGTCTGGGATGCTCTCGGTTGACGTATCGCTGCATGGCTTCAAACCTCTATGACACTTCAGAAGCTCCGACAGGCATTGGTGCAAGAATGGGAGGCTACACCCCAGCAGCTGCCCGACCACCTAATCCAGAGTATGCCAACCCGTTGTGCGGCCTGTGTATGTCTGCATTGTGATCATATCCAATATTGGCGTCTGGGTACATGGGCAGGAAACTGTGGCGTTTTGTAGCACATGTGTTTCGGGACGGTTTTCTCAACTTATCACCAATACCGTGGACTTACAGATATGTGTGGCACCACATTCTGCAGTTATCCTTAATTTATGAGCATGAGTGTATATATTCTAACGCCTTGGGGAGCACCAGAAGAATTCGTGTAGGCCAATAATTAGAATGTGCCGTGAGGACGTCCTTTTTGGGTAGTGTCTTAATTGGCACTGTTTCAAGCCTCAGGGAAAACACTTGCAGTTAAGGGTAACTGAAAATATGTGTTATATTGGCCAATACTGGGTCAGTAGTATGCTTCATCATTGAGATTGTGATGACATTGTGTCCAGTAGATGTTGATCTGATACACATAATGGCTTTTTTGATGTTATTGCAAGTAACATGCTTCCGATAGATCTGTTCGTGGCTACGGCCGTATACTCACTTGAACTAATTAATCTAGCTCTATTTCGTTTGCAGTTTAATTATGGTTGTAACGTGAAGTTCTGTTCAGTTTCTCGGCTGGAATGGGTCAGCTGCAACATGTACTTTACCTGTACCAAGAGCAAGCAGGTGTTTCCATGGGAAAGCTGGTCTATTTCTGTTGTCGGTTAATGTGTGGACACTCCTGAGTTTATCATTTCTCACAGCTTGACTGACCCTCCTGCGCTTCTGCTAGGTAGCAATATGATACTCAGGTACAGGGTGTGGTTTTTATATCCGATGTGCAGCGTCTCTGTAATTAATGAGCTGTTTTACTTCTTCAGTTAGCCAAAGTGTTGGCTTTACCATCACCTTAGTGGTGGTTAGTACATATTCCAGTCCAATAAATGGTCATTCCGCGTGTCCTGCCCAGCCTATCAGTTTGTTCATTTCCACTTTTCCCGCGTGACCACGAACCCACAGGTTTACTCTGTTACTTTCTCCTAGTCTCCCTAGGACTTCATGGCATTCTACAACGATGTTTGATCTTCTTGCAAGGGCTCATAGTGATTTCAGATTTTTCTGCTGTATAAATAAATATAGATGCAACGATCTTTGTAGCACCTATCCAAATTCTCCTCACCGCTCCTTCTGATAGTGGTTATTTCATCCTGGAATATGTTGCAGCTTCCCTAGACAGACCCCTCTCCCTAGTCTCAACTGGACCACGTAAATTCCGGCCCCAGCTCCTTTATCTGTTTTAAAACAGTCAGTAAACAAGACTATGTCTCCTGAACGGTGTCGTGGTCCAATCCGCCCCTGCTCCTTTCTTCCAGTTGATAAAATGAAATGTGTAAAGAAGCAGCTTCAAGTTATTCTATGGTCAGAGGGCATTTCCCTTAGCATTCCCATATTTATCACACTCACTATATTGTTGTGAGACTCTGCATATCTTAAAGGAATCCGAGTAATAGCATTTTTTAACCTGTATACTCCTGCCACGCCTCCATTCTAATCCTAAGGTGTAATGGAGGCATTTCCAGAGTGGTCTCCATCCCAGTAGCGGGTGTGTTGCTAAATCGTAATGTTTAAGCAGGCCAATCTCTGCACTTTGCAAGCTCGTAAACTGTCGCCTTCTGATCTAATTTGTTCAACCATACTGTAGCCCCAGGGCTTAATACAGTGCTGCACATTGACTTCATACTACTGGGGTTTAGACCCCAGTTTTTATAACAGGCTCTTCTAATTTTCATGAGAATACTTTCTGTCTTGGGACATGTATTCTTCATACGAAGAGTCCACGATATCTTCGCATACAGGGTTATCCGCAGACACTTTACTACTTCCTGCACTGGTGGAATTTCAGCGAGGAGCATGAGATTCCAGTATGTGTGTTGGATTTGCTCCTACTTAATTGGTGGTACAGTAGTTTTCCTTCGGAACAACTTTTAGATCCTGTTTTCCTCCCTAGATTTCCATCATGTTTATTGCACATTGTTCTAACAGTAACAGCAAATTTGCCAAGTATTATTACGACTAAATCGTCTCTGTATCCTTGGAAAAAGTAGCGCCTAACATTTAACTCTTCAACAAGTTTATTCACCACCAGATCTCACGGTAGTGGAGACAAGACCTCTCGTGATGGATGTCCCCTGCTGGTGTTGATAGATATTTCCTCTCATTTATCATCGTGCCTTCTATCTTTCTTCTATTTGACGTGGCCATAATCAACATTAATCCATACGGTGGTTTCAGTGTCATGCTCTTCTACAGCACGTTTTTTAAGCATGGATTCAAAGTTCGTATTAATAAAAGCCCCTCAATATCCAGGAAGATACACAGAGCCATTTCCTAAGAGAATCGAGCTTTTTCTATCTTCCCAACAAGTCAGGAAGTGCTGTTTCACATGACTTGCCTGGTTGACGTGAGTGGTGGTCTAGCTATAGAGGAACCTCAGAAGCCTCTTCTCCACATTAACCAGCTTTCCTAATTCATGTAAAAGAAAGGAAGGCAGACAGATGGGTATCATTTCCTAAGCCTTGTTTTGACCAAATATTCCTGACTTCTGAAAGGAAATCAGCTCCACTGTCCTCCAAGCGTTACGAATAATACTTGCTGGTAGGCTGACCATAAATAGTCTACACAGGAATTTAATGAAATCTTCTCCTGCGGATTGCAGTAGAACTAGAAAGATACCATCTGGTCCTGGCAACTTGAATGGCAGGAAGATTCCATCTGCCCTTTGGTTTTTCTTTGGAATCAGCACGTTCTCTGGAGGATTCGCACTTTTCTCCTTGATTAGGTGTAAACCTTTGTCTTTCAGGGACTGATTCCAGGTCTGTTTTCTCTGCCAGAGTGCAATGAAGGAAATGCAGCTTGAGGAGCACATTCAGCGCCTGACTCACTGTCCTTGTATACTCACCATCCTCCTGGTTTTCCAGTGAAGTTTCTATTAAATCTAGCACAAGTATCTGTACTTTCCACTTCCTTGCAGAACACTAACATAACAAATGGAAATATTTGACGAACATAATGTCTCTTGATATTCTTATTCAGGGCCATCAAGTCAGCCTATCTCACATTCCTAAAACAGCTGTTTGCATACGTCCAAATTTCGCAGCTATAGTACACTGTCAGGTAAAGTTGGAAATCAGATGCTATGCACCAGCATGTACATGATCAGTAGTAGGGCGCATGCATTTTGTTATTCTGCGGGAAGTTTCGAGCTGTAAGGAGGCCAGCCGTTCACAATAGCAGGAGGTGGGGCGATATCCGCACTCTAGGCAAGCTGGGAACGGAGGACTGCTACGGAGACTTCTCCCAGTCCGCTCTTCACTTTGGTTTTCCCTCCAGCAAAATCACTTACGCCAATTGCAGCACAAGTCGCGTTAATTATGCGTCACTTTCCAGTGCTGACCAATGCCTGCCCTGGGAAGTGAACAAATTCCCACACAATTTCCCTTCCTCTTAACTTCTGCTATTTAGCTTCTCCCAGGCCACCCATAAAGGTTAGCGTCTGCACAAAACACCAAATTTTTCAGAATTCTGACTCCCAGGAGAGTACTTCAAATTCCTTGGTCTTACGTTCCCATTGGAGGCCGATGTATTTCATTCTGTAGCTCTTCACCCGATTTACTTCAGACTCTGCGGACCGTGAATTCAGCGTGAAGTTGCTATAGTCACGAACACGCATATTTTGGCCTCTGTTGACCACTCCACTGTAGATTTGCCCAGTTTTCTCGCATGTTTCACTGAAAACGGGATGACGGACATTTATCAACAGGCGTACAAGTTCTCCGTCTGCTTCCCGGTACACCAGCATGGGGTCAACCACCCCCCTTCACTGTCACTCATCTTAAGGCAGCTGGAGGCCGCACCCAGTTACCGCTTTCTCAGAGATTGAGCCATCCTAAGCTGCCTATTGTTGCTTCCCTTCTCCACTCCCCAGCCCGGCTGTGGTCACTCTGAATACTTCCTTGGGATAAACTAGCCTCCAGTAAATCAAAGCGTTTCCACAAAGTTTTCATGTCACGTAAATTAGTTTAAAACCATCACCCAACATTCATTATTCCAATACGTCCCTCTACAAGATGCATTATGCCTTGTCAGTCATTTTTGTTCAGCCCTACTATTCACTCAATGTGAGTTCAGTGATCTTTAATGACATCATGTAAGTGGCATAGTTCTTGCCATCTTACAACTCTTATAACTGCCATCTGGTTTCTGTAGAAATTGTAAATAGCCGTTTGTTCCCTGTATTTTACCCCTGCCACCTTCAGAATTTGAAAGAGAGTATTCCAGTCAACAGTGTCAAAAGCTTTCTCTAAGTCTACAGATGCCTGAAACGTAGGTTTGCCTTTCCTTAATCTATCTTCTAAGATAAGTAGTAGGGGCAGTATTGCCGCACGTGTTCCAACATTTCTATGGAATCCAAACTGTTCTTCCCCAAGATCAGCTTCTACCAGTGTTTCCATTCGTCTGTAAAGAAATCGTGTTAGTATTTTGCAGCCTTGACTTTTTAAACTGACAGTTCAGTAATTTTAACACCTGTCAATATCTGCTTTTTTGGGATTGGAATTATTAAATTCTTCTTGAAGTCTGAGTGTATTTCGTTTATGTCATATATCTTTCTCACCATATGGTAGAGTTTTGTCACGGCTGGCTCTCCCAAGGCCATCAGTAGTTCTAATGGAGTGCTGTCTACTCCCAGGGCCTTGTTTCCACTCAGGTCTTTCGATGCCCTGTCAAACTCGTATTGCAGTAACCTATCTCCCATTTCATCTTCATCTACATCCTCTCCCATCTCCATAATATTGCCCTCAAGTACGTCGCCCTTGTATAGACCCACTATATACTCCTTCCACCTTTCTGCTTTCCCTTCTTTGCTTAGAACTGGTTTTCCATCTTGATATATTTATACAGGTGGTTCTCATTTCTCCAAAGGTCTCTTTAATTTTCCTCTAGGCAGTACCTACCTTGCTCATAGTGGTATATGCCTCTACGTCCTATATTTGTCCAGCCGCACGGGATTAGCCGAGCGGTCTTTGGCGCTGCAGTCATTGATTGTGCAGCTAGTCCCAGCAGGGGTTCGAGTCCTCCCTTGGGCATGTGTGTGCGTGTTTGTCCTTAGGATAATTTAGGTTAAGTAGTGCGATAGCTTAGGGACTGATGACCTTAGCAGTGAAGTCTCATAAGATTTCACACACATTTTTTATATTTGTTCTCCAGCCACCCCTGCTTCGCCGTTTTGCACTTCCTGTCGATTTTACTTTTGAGACACTTGTATTCCTTTTTGCCTGCTTCGTTTACTGCATTTTTCTGTTGTCTCCCTTCATCAATTAAATTCAGTACCTCTTCTGGTACCCAAGGATTTCTACTAGCGCTCGTCTTTTTACCTACTTGATCCTCTGCTGCCTTCACTATTTAATCTCTAGATCTACCCATTCTTCTTCTATTGTATGTCTTGCCCGTTCTTGTCAACCGTTTCTTAATGATCTCTCTGAAACTCTCTACAACCTCCATTTTTTTTTAGTTTATCCATGTCAAATATCCTTCAATTCCTACCTTTTTGCAGTTTCTTCAGTTTTAGTCTACAGCTCATTACCAATAAATTGTGGTCAGAGTCCACCTATGCCCCTGGAAATGTATTACAATTTAAAACCAGGTTCCTATAAATCTCGGTCTTACCATTATATAATCTATCTGAAACTTTCCAGTGTCTCCAGGTCTCTTCCACACATTCAACCTTCTTCCATGATTCTCAAACCACGTGTTAGCTATGATTAAGTTATGCTCTGTGCATAATTCTACCAGGCGGTTTCCTCTTTCATTCCTTACTTCCATTCCATATTCATCTACTAATTTTCCTTCTCTTCTTTTTCCTCCTATCGAATTCCAGTCCGCCATGACTATTAAATTTTCGCCTCCACTATCTGAATAATTTCTTTTACCTCATCATACATTTCTTTAATCTCTTCGTCATCTGCGGAGCTAGTTGGCATATAAACTTTTACTACTGTGGTTCGCGTGGGCTTCGTGTCTATCTTGGCTTCAATAATGCGTTCACTATGCTGTTCACATTAGCTTACCCGCGCTCATACTTTTTTATTCATTATTGATTTTGTTTTTATAACCCTGTATTTACCTGACCTTATGAATACTATTTCTACACCCTAAACCGATCAGAGTGGTTGAGGAAGACGAGAAGGTGGGATGAAGTGTAGCGCCTTTCGTCTTGGGTTAGTTTAGTACGTCCTGAAACTCTAATCGAAGCCCAGTGATATTGTACGAAAGTGCCTTTTTGACTCGTTGGTATGATTTGTTGTCCAAATCCCGAGAGCGTAATATCTCAGAAAAATCAGCCCACCTTTACATATCTTATCAAAAGTAACCGAACACCTAGCAGTGGACATAAATATCGGATATGTCTACCCTTCGCCTTCATGACAGCTTAATCTCTGATAGCGACACTTTCAAAAGATGTCCTAATGTCTCTAGAGGAACGGTAGCCCTTTCATCCCCGAGAGCCAAAACCAGAGATGGTAGTTATGTCGGACGCTGGGGTCTGGAGCGATTTCGACACTCTGCCGCATTCCAGAGGTATCTTCATTAGGTTCAAGCCGGGAGTCTGGGTGAGGCAGTCCGTTTCGAAGATGTCTTTGTCCACAAACTATTGTCTCATAAACGCTACCTTATGACTGGGTGCATCGTCCTGCAGACACAAACAACCAGCGCCATCGAACCTCTCCTCTACTAGCTGTAAAAAGCGTTCATACACTACCGCATTTGACGAGGACCAAACCCTGATAACAACAAAAGAAGACCCCATGCAATAACACCACCTCATTCGTACCTGACTCACGACTTTGCATATGATGGCAAATAAACACTCCAGTCATTAGCCAAACCTAAACCATGCTGTCGGGTTGTGACAGGGTAGATCACAATCTAGTACTCCAAAACACTCGTTTCAAGAGATCCACTGTACACCGGAATCGCTCTTTACACCACCTCAGGCTTCGCTCAGCACTGACTGATGAAATATCTGGCTAATGAAGAGCTGCTCGACCACTGTACCCCACTCTCTTTAACGCTGTAAGAACAGTCATTGTGGTAGCTATACTCCCGGTAGCGTTTATTTCCGTTGCTTTTCCACAGTCACTCTCCTCAACACCCGACGGTCACTTTCCGTCAGTACATGAGGTGTCTACATCTACATCTACGCGATTACTCTGCTATTCAAAGTGCCTGGCAGAGGATTCAATGAACCACCTTCAAGCTGAAACTTCCTGGCAGATTAAAACTGTGTGCCGGACCGAGACTCGAACTCGGGATCTTTGCCTTTCGCGGGCAAGTGGTCTACCAACTGAGCTATCCAATCACGACTCACGCCCTCACAGCTTTGGAAGGTAGGAGACGAGGTACTGGCAGAAGTAAAGCTGTCAGTACGGGTCGTGAGTCGTACTTGGGTAGCTCAGTTGGTAGAGCACTTGCCCGCGAAAGGCAAAGGTCCCCAGTTCGAGTCTCGGTCCAGCACACAGTTTTAATCTGCCAGGAAGTTTCATATCAGCGCACACTCCGCTGTAGAGTGAAAATTTCATTCCATCTTCAAGCTGTCTCTCTACCGTTCCACTCCCGAAGGCCACGCGGGAAAAACGAGCACATTTTTCTGTGCGAGCTCTGACTTCTCTTATTTAATCGTGACGATTATTTTTCCCTTTGTAGCTGGGTACCAACAAAATGTTTTCGCAATCGGATGAGAAAACTGGTGATTTAAATTTCATGAGAAGATCCCGTCGCAACGAAAAACGCCATGGTTTTAATGATTGCTACTCCAATTCACGTATCATGTCTGTGACACTACCTCCCCTATTTCGCGATACTACAAAACGAGCTGTCCTTCTTTGTACTTTTTGGATGTCATCCGTCAGTCCCACCTGATGCGGATCCCACACTGCACAGCAATACTCCTGAATAGGACCCACGAGGGTCGTGTAAGCAGACTCTTTAGTAGACCTGTTGCACCTTCTATGTGTTCTGCCAATGAATCGCGGTCTTTGGTTTGCTCTACTCACAATATTATCTATGTGATCGTTCCAATTTAGGTTATTTGCAATTGTAGTCCCTAAGTATTTAGCTCAATTTATAGCCTTCAGGTTTGTGTGACTTATTGCATAATCGAAATTAAGCTCATTTCTTTTAGTACTCATGTGAATAACTTCGCAATTTTCTTTCTACAGGGTCAATTACCACTTTTCGCACCCTACAGATATGTAAATCATTTTGCAAGTCGTTTTGATTATCTGAAGACGGTAAATGACGGCAACATCTGCAGACAATCTAAGACGGCTACTCAGATTCTCTCCAATATCGTTAATATAGATAAGGAACACAGAGGGCCAATAACACTTCATTAGGGAACGCCGGATATTACTTCTGTTTTACTCGATGACTTTCCGTCTATTACTACGAACTGTGACCTTTCTGACAGGAAGTCACGAATCCAGTCGCGCAACTGAAGCGATACCCCGTAGACACGCAGTTTGGTTAGAAGACGCTTGTGAGGAACGGTGTCGAAAGCCTTCTGGAAATCTAAAAATATGGAATTAATTTGACATCCTCTGTAGATAGAACTTATTACTTCATGAGTATAAAGAGCTAGTTGTGTTCAACAAGAACGATATTTTCTGAAACCATGCTATGTGTCAATAAATCGCTTTCTTCGAGGTACTTCATAATGTTCGAATACAGAATATGTTCCCAAATCCTACTGCAAATCGACGTTAGTGATATAGACCTGTAACTCAGCGGGTTACTCCTGCATCCCTTTTTGGGTATTGGTGTGACTTGAGCAATTTTCTAGTCTTTAGGTACGGATCTTTCTGTGAGCGAGTGGTTGTATGTAATAGCTAAATATGGAGCTATTTTATCAGCATACTCTGAGAGGAACCTGACCGGTATACAATCTGGCCCGGAGGCCTTGCCTTTATTAAGCGATTTAAGCTGCTTTGCGACACCGAGGATATCTGCTTCTATATTTCTCATCTTGGCAGTTGTTCTTGATCCGAATTCGGGAATATTTACTTCGTCTTCTTTGGTGAAGGAGTGTCGGAAAACCGTGTCTAATAACTCTGCTTTAGTGGCACAGTCATCAGCGACATCACCGTTGTTATCGGGCAGTGAAGTTATTGATTGCGTCTCGCCAGGTGTACCTGGTCTTGGTTTAGATGTGGCTAGTCTTTCGTGTTTCCGTCTCACAGTCGCATCATTAACAGTCGACCTGGACAGCTTTAGAAGGGTAGAAATGTCCCTGTCCATGGAACATCTAATGAGTCGTCCACGTTCAAAATCACTGAGAACTTCTAAGCGACCCATTCTGACGGCCCCATTGTGACCGACTCATTCTGCGGTTAAGGCTTCTCTATCCGGGCGTGTCCTTCTGTCGTGACGTGTATATAGTGGTGACACAGTTACATAAGGGTATCCGGTTCCTTTTGAGCAGACACCATATGTTGCGAAAAGATCATAGAGGTAAAATTACAGATGTTCGAGCTCAAACAGAGACTCAGTAATAAAGGAAATAAATTTCATGTATGAGTCCTCGATCACTGTGAATAATTTGTGGATGTTGCCGTCTAGACAGCTCAATTAGTAGAACACACAAAAGTTGTAATTGATGCTCTTGATAAAGATGAGTGTGTTCACAGGCATATTTTTAGATCTTTCTAAGGCGTTTGATACAGTCGACCAAACGATTCTATTAAATAAATTAGAAGCATTAGGAATGAGAGCGGTAGCTAATGACTGGTTACGATCATACCTATCAGATAGGGCACAAAGAGTAGAGATAACACATACTTCAAATAGATCCAAACATTTAGTAAAACACTTATCAGAACGAAAATACATTAATATAGGTGTTCCACAAGGTAGCATATTAGGACCAATACTGTTCCTGATATACATCAATGACTTTCGCAGTAGTGCTATTCATCGTGAAAAAATCTTCTTCGCTGGTGACAGCAATATTATAGTTACTGAGAAAGCAAGAAAACTCCTTGCTGAGAAAGCAAATGAAACTCTCAAGGAAGCTTATGATTGGTCAATAAGTAATAAAGTGGTGTTGAACATAAAGGAAACTAATGCCATGAATTTCAGTTTGAAGAGGACAAATGACAATGTTAAATTAAATGTAGATGACACCTCTATAGACTGTGTAACAAATGCAAAATTTCTCGGAATGAATATTGATTCTCAGTTGAAGTGGTGTGAACACACAAAGGTACTTGCAAACAGAATGTCAGCAGCATGTTATGCCCTTAGAATCCTATTACCAGTGTGTAACATGCAGTGTCTTTTAGTTACACATTATTCACATGTAAACTCAATTCTTAGCTATGGCGTTCTTTTTTGGGAAACAAATGCACAAAATATGAACACAATTTTCAAACTCCAGAAAAGAGCCATAAGAATAATAACCAAAAATACTAGTCGAGCTCATTGTAAAGATCTGTTCAGAACACTGGGGATTTTAACTGCTCCATGTGAATACATTCACCAGTCATGATGATGTTGATTATGTCCTCCTCGCCGTGTCCGGCGACAGCGACTCCGTCAGTCTTCTCTGTCCTTGTTGTGGTAGGCTCGGATGTGGCTCGCGAATCCGAATTTCGCTTTGAATATCCTGTTGCATGAAGCACAGTGAAGTTGACCAGCAGAGTTGTAAGTATACGTGTAGACAGGCTTGAGCTGAGATTTTCGGAGCTCTCTTTTAGCATCCAGGTTCATTAGACGCTTTTGCTCGAATTGTTCGATGCTCTTATGTACGGTTGATCGCAACTCCGATCGGCGCAATGCTAGCTCCTCCCAACGGTTGCTTGGAATGCCACAGGCTGCAAGGTGGCAGTTTAATGGTGTCTTCAAATCGCAGGTGTTGACCACCTTTCCTCCTCTTCCCGCAGGAGAGCTGCAAGTAGAACACCGCTTTAGGTAGCCTACTGTCATCCATGCGTACTATGTGACCACTCCATCTCAGTTGATGTTTCATTATTAAAGCTTCAATACCAGCCAGTTTCAAGCGGCGCAAAATCTCCGTGTTTGGGACACGGTCTTCCCATTTAATGCGCAGAATTGATCTCAGACATGGAAGATGAAATTTATCTAGCTCCTTAATGTCAGCTTTGTAACAGCACCAGGTTTCCGAGGCATAGAGTAAGGTGGATAATACTACTGCTTTGTAGACTGCAATTTTTGTTTGTAGTTTGAGATCATGTGATTTCCATACTCGGTCATTAAGCTTACCGAAGGCTGAGGCTGCGCTGGCTATACGCGCTGCGATTTCCGTTGTCAGGCTGTTGTCACTTCTAATTTGGCTTCCCAGGTATTTGAAATTTGACACATTTTGCAAGGATTTGTTATTTATCTCAATACTGGAGTCATCTGCATTAAGACCTCTAAGTGGCTGTTTGAGGACTTGCGGCTTAGTGATGCTAATGGCTAAGCCAAATCTTCTGCAGGAGGCATTTAGCAGATTTATGTAAGTCTGAAGAGTTTCGCAAGATTTAGCCATCATGCATACATCATCCGCGTAGAGAATCTCTAAGATGGATAGTTTGGTTACGCGACTTTTTGTTCTGAGGCGAGAGATGTTGAAGACACTTTTGTCTGTCCTTGTGTCGAGACTAATTTGATTACTACAGGCTTTGGTCGCGTCTCTCATAACAACTGCGAAGTAAAGTGAGAAGAGTGTGGGAGCCAGAACACAGCCTTGTTTTACACCACATGTCACGGGAAACTGTTCTGAGAGCTTGTCCTCATGGCGGATTTTTGCCATCATGTTTTCATGAAACTGCCGAATCAAACTGACAATTTTGTCAGGGCACCCAGTTTTCTTTAGTATGATCCAGAGAGCTTCCCGTGGGACACGATCAAAAGCTTTTTCCAGGTCTACAAAGCACATGAACAAAGGCCGATGTTGCTCTAAGCTTTTCTCTTGCATTTGTTTGACAACAAATATGGCATCCACTGTGCCTCTGTTTGGGCGAAAGCCACACTGGGTCTCTGGTAGCAGTTTTTCTGCAAAGTGTGTTAACTGGGTGTTAATTATGTGGGCAAGGACTTTTCCCGCAGCTGAGAGAAGAGAAATGCCCCTGTGGGAGCTGCAGTCTGATATGTCACCCTTGCCTTTACAGATCTTGGAAATACAAGCATCTTTCCAGTATTGTGGAATCATTTCATACTCCCAAATCCTTAAGATCAGAGCAAACAATGGTTTCTTGATGTTTGGCCCCCCATATTTATATAGCTCTGATGGCAAGTTATCTAATCCTGCTATTTTGTCATTTTTCAGCTTAGCCAGTGCTGAAATGAATTCATCGTAGGAAGGGGCATCCGCAAGTTGTTCTTCAACTGGCAGGTCTTCAAGTGCTTCTATGTGTGGAATATCGGTTGTCTGATGGTCGGGATTAAGAACGTCATTAAAATGTTCCGCCCACAGAGACAGGATGTCACTCTGTTGCGTCAGCCGACAACTTTTTTCTTTGTCATAGACTGGTGCTATCTTCCCAACTCTTGGACGAAAGATAGTTTTCAGGGACTCAAAGAATCGGCCCGTTTGGTGTGTGTCGGCATATAACTGTATTTCATTTGCTTTATTTGCCCACCAACTGTCTTTGAGAGCACGTACCTTCACTTTCAGATTGTAATGCGCTGCTCTACGCTTGTTATCATCAGGGGTGCGAAGAGAGGTTCTGAAATCATTAATTAGCTTTCTGATCTCTGGATCTGAGTCGTCAAACGTCCTGGTGCTTCTTCTGAGGCTTTCCCAAGACTTCTGAAGCACAGCCACGCAGTCTGATAGCGTATGCACTCCACTGTTCATCTACAGGGGCAGATTCAGATATCAAAAGGCCATCGACACCAAATTTTCCATCCAGTTTTGCTCTCATAGTCCGATCATTGCCCAAGATTTTGCAGGACAATTTTGTTGGTACTTTGTGTGAAGCTCGGCGTGGTGCCTCAAAGTTATCTTTAATTTGGACCTCACGAGTCGATGGTCTGCCCATCCCTGAGCGCCTCTCATTGCACGTGTGACCAGTACGTCACCAAGATCTCTTTTCCGTACTATCACATAATCCAGAAGGTGCCAGTGTTTAGATCGCGGATGCATCCATGTCGTTTTATATTTTTCAGGCAGACGAAAATATGTATTTGTCAGACAGTGTTCAAACTCGGCACATAGAGTTAGAAGATCCAAACCATTCGAGTTGCATTTTCCAATGCCATGGCGACCGAGGACTCCATTCCAAGCACTGAAATCATTCCCAACACGAGCATTAAAATCACCAAGTAACAGAAGTTTACCTGCAGAAGGAATATCCCTAAGGACATGTCGGAGGTCTTGGTAGAACTTGTTCTTCTGTTCATCCGGAGATGGCAATGTAGGTGCGTATACATTGACCAAGTGAAGATATTTCTTGGATGCCAGGTGAAGTCTGAGTGTTATTATTCTGTCACTGATACCTTTTGGGAGTTCTGTTAGTGAACATGCCAATTTATTGCGTATGGCAAAGCCTACCCCACTTTCTGCCCTTTCAGTGGATGATTTTCCACTCCAGTAGTAGGTATAACCTCCGAGCGGTTCACATAACTGTCCAGAGTCACTAAGATGTGTTTCACTTATGGCGGTAATGTCGATGTTATATCTAGCCAATTCCCTTGCGATAAGTCCTGTCTTTCTCTCTGGGCACTGATTATGGTCGTTATCCTGTAAATTACGGATGTTCCAGACTCCAATCATTAGATATTTAAGGTAACTGTTTATTTTATTATTTTTTTGACCGCATATGTTAGTGAACAAGTGACCGCAGTTTGCCACTTGTGCTAGGTTGAGTCGGGCTATGTTTAGGCCACCTTTTCTAGGCCCCTCCCTGGATTAGCGAAAGCAGAGCGATCCTAAATAGGGGTGCTTTGTCGTCTGACGAGCTGCCGAACCAGTCCTCCCGTCTCTCACGAGTATCAGAACGACCATCACCGTCTGACCGCCTAACGTGCAGAGCACCAACTAAGATTCAGGTACACCAGACCCTTGCCTCACCATCAGTACTCCATCGCCGCAAGACTTTCAAAGCTCCTAGTCCATTGAAACTTTGCCGGAGTCATCTGCGCGTGAAAGTATTTAAAGTGGACAAGCACTTACGCAGATGCAGATCCACTCTCTCGTCCTCTGCCTCTGGTTGGCAGTGGATCGTAGGGCCGATACGACTGCCAAGAGGCAGGGGATGCAGTGAATGGCCATATGCCACTGGAAGTATCCTGACATACGCCCTTAAGGCACATCACAGGTGCCTTGCTTCGTCGGTACAGAAGTCGTGAGTGTTTACCTACCGATATTACCCGCCTCCTACACCAATGAAGAGACTGACAGAAGGGAAGAAGGAAAGGGAAGGGACTGGAAGGAAAAGGGAGGAAAGGACGGTAGGTCGTTGTGAGGCACACTTCGTCTGGCTCCTCTGCTGAGACCTGACCGGCTAGGTTCAACCTGCCAGTAGCTACGCTACCACCGGTATAGCTCTCAGCATCACAGGAACACGCAAACTCTCCCACCCGCACGGACAGTGCTACGATAAGGTGGTGCCTCCAGGGAGAGTACCAGTCATGCACAAAATATGAACACAATTTTCAAACTCCAGAAAAGAGCCATAAGAATAATAACCAAAAATACCAGTCGAGCTCATTGTAAAGATCTGTTCAGAACACTGGGGATTTTAACTGCTCCGTGTGAATAGATTTACCAGTCAGTTGTACACATCAAAAATAACATTGATAATTACAGCACAAACAGCTCTGTCCATGACCATACAACAAGAGATAGACTCAACTTACATTTACCAAGGAAAAATAAACACAAAACTCAAAACAGCATTTTCTACCAATGAATAAAACTGCACAATATATTTCCAAAAGAGATTAAAGAAATTGCCAAAATACACTTATTTAAAGAGGCAGTTGAAAAGTACCTGTCATGCAATACATTTTATACATTAAAGGATTACTTAGATAAAACAGAGTAGGGGTTTAATAAAAAATGTCATACAAATAAATGATAATAATAATAATAATAATGATTATAAAATATCCAACATTCCATGTAACACCTTCACTTTATGTTTTTTCCTTCTTTTTTCCTTTCTAAAAATACTTATCCCCAAGCTATGCATAGCACAATACTAACACCTCTTCCTGTTTCTGAGCTCAACATCTCACTCATTATGGAGGGATGCTGACTCAGTTTTTCAGGATAGCAAACGGGAAGTTGCGGCACAGGAAATGGCCCAGAGATCACCAGTGTGTGTGTGTGTGTGTGTGTGTGTGTGTGTCTGTAGTGAGTGAAGTGTTATGAAACAATGTTTGACAGTGTGTGCAGTGACTGATAGTGAGATATGAGTGGACAATGTGGCATTACATTATTTAATAAGTTATTTGTAAAAAAATATTGTATACCAGGGGTAAATTTATGATTGTCTGTAACCAGAAGTCTGTAAATATATGTGTACACGAATCAGCTTATTTTAAATTGATCTAAATTTGTAAATACTTTGACATGTTGTATATCCTCGTACAAATAGATCTACAGATGAATAAAGCTACTACTACTACTCAGTTATTACTTTTTCCTTTATTGCGCCGTTGCGGCTACTGCTATCATCAGAAATCTGTTATTAGAATTAAAGAATGATGAAGAGCGACAGTCGTTTGTTATACAATATCGAACTGTAAAAAAATTAAAATTAAAAGAAAATAGACCGAAACACTTAAAACCTGCAAAACAAGTTTTATTTCATGTATTACAAACCTAAACGTAATCGTGGCACCAACTAGCGACTTGGCTCAAAAAATTATGTAAAGTTTTACGTTCTAGCCGACAAGATAAGCTAGTCTGAGCGACGTTCCCTTCAAATCTTACATTATTATTACTATTTTTCACTTAATACTTATAAAATGACATACATTCTTTCCATTATAAACATTCAAATTAAAATTAAAATATGACTTAAATAAATATAGTTCCATACTAGTGAAATTAGCTTTCCAGATGGAGGCAATTAGTCAATGTGGAGTTCACCTAAACTTGACACTAACTACTCACTGAATATGCTACATAATAATATCTATACAACAGCTGAATGAATTTCAGTATTAAACACATTTTGCATTAACATGATGGAGCTACTATAAAAGTAGTACTTGCTGTTATTATTTCACGAGTCCAATAAATAAAAAGCTGTGGGCTATGACTTAAAACTTAACCAAATAATATACCAAAATATCTAGACTTATAAAGCACAATCTAAATAACAAAACAATGTGACTATTAAATCAAAATATTTTTATAGGCTGGTAGCTTGATGATGTATAACAAACACTTGTCACTCTTCATGCTCCTGCAATATTAATTGCAGATATCTGATGGCGGCTGTAGTCAAAACGGCGCAATAAATAAAGGAATTTATTGAGCAATTCAGACAGTTTTATTTACAAAATATACAGGGACTCACCAACAGTCATTTATCCCGCGTACCATTCGCGACTGGACGAGGATACAAGGGTAGAGAGAGAGGAGTGGCGACGGGTTGAGAATTGTTGCGGGGGGCGGGGAGGGGGGAGGGGGAAGGGGGTCGGGCGAGGGAGAAATAACAGTCAACATTAAGTGCTGTGCTCTCCGCCACACACCGTAAGATGGCCAACGACGTATAGATGTGGATGCAGAATAACCAGTAGCGATAAAGTTCACAGACTCACAGGTTGTTGTTACTGTTGTAGTCTTCAGTCCGAAGACTGATTTCATGCAACTCTCCATGCTACTTCATCCTGTGCAAGCCTTTGCACAGAATCACTGCTGCAACCTATATCCTTCTGAATCTGCTTTCTGTACTGATTTCTTGGTCTCCCTCACCATCTACAGCTGGTCGTCATCTCCCCCCCCCCCCCCCCCCCCCCCCCCCCGCTTCGCCACACACACGCACACGCACACACACACACACACACACACACACACACACACACATACACACTTCCCACGAAGTTCTTACATGTACTTACATGTATTACACGTATTTCTACAAAAATTTGCCTCGTAGAACTATTTCGCTCTCGCTTCCCATTTCTCGTTCGGTTATTACACACGCTGAATCACAGGTTCACCGACAAATTTTGGGAGACTTTTCAGGGTTATTCTTCGAGTATTTTGTTTAAAACCATGTTGTACCATACACTCAATGTACTCGCTGTTTTACTTCTCACACACACATATTTACTTTCAGCGCGGCTCGGTTCTACCTCGTTTTTTTCCGATTAGTTGTACGCTAAGAGTGATATTGGGTTGTTTAGCCATCGATCGTCTGGCCGGTTTAATACGGCCCGCCACGAATTCCCGTCCTGTGTCGACATTTTCATCTCAGAGTAGCACTTGCGTCCTCAGTTGTTAACTGCATGTATTGTAACCTCTGTCCTCCGATATATCCATGATTCACTACCACACAATGCTGTGCTCCAAACGTACATTCTCAGGATTTTCTTTCTCATCTTAAGGTCTATGTTTTGCCAGATATCCTTTGCCTATGCTAGTCTGTTGTTTGTGTCCTCCTTGCTTCGCCAGTCTTGGGTTATTTTGCTTCCGAGATAAAAGAATTCCTTAACTTCATCTGATTCATTATCGCCAATTTTGATGTTAAGGCCGGCCGCAGTGACCGAGCGGTCCTACGCGGTTCAGTCTGGAACCGCGCGACCGCTACGGTCGCAGGCCGAATCCTGCCTCGGGCATAGATGTGTGTGATGTCCTTAGGTTAGTTAGGTTTAAGTAGTTCTAAGTTCTAGGGGACTGATGACCTCAGATGTTAAGTCCCATAGTGCTCAGAGCCATTTGAACCATTTTGATGTTAAGTTTCTCGCTACACTCATTCCCACTGCCGTTTCTCATTTCCTTGGTCTTTTTCCGGTTTACTGTAAACCCGTATTCTGTACCTATTAGACTTTTCATCACATTCAGCAGATCCTGCGAAACTCTTTCACTTTCATTGAGATTGGTAATATCACCAACGAGTCTTATCATTGATATCCTTTGAGCCTGAATTTTAAACCCACCCTAGAATCCTTCTTTAATTTCCTTCATTGCTTCTTAGTTGTATAGATTGAGGAGTAGGGACGAAAAACTGCATCCCTGTATTACGCACTTTGTAATCCGAGTACCTCGTTCTTTGTCATCCAGTCTTACTGTACTTTCTTGGTTCTTGTATATAACGTATATTATCCGTCTTTTGAAAAAGCTCACATCTATTTTTCTCAGAATTTAGAACACCTTGCCCCATTTTACACTTTAGAACGCTTTTTCTACATCGACAAATTTTATACGTGTGTCTTGATTTTTCTTCAGTCTTGATTCCATTATCGAACGCAACGTCAGAACCACCTCTCCAGTGGCTTTACCTTTCCCAAAACAAATACGATCAAGTGACGAACATCACTATCTGGTTCAGATTTGGACTTCTTCTAAAATGTCAAGGAACCTGTAATTAATTATGTACTACTGTGGAATATTATGACTAATAAAGTTAAAAAAAAAGATATCGTCCTCTAACAGATCCTCAATTTTCTTTTCCATTCTGCTATATATTATCCTTGTCAGCAATTTGGATGATGAACTATTAAGCTGACTTTGTGATAGTTCCCGCACTTGGGGTGCTTGCTTGCTCAATTCGGAAATGTTTTTTCGGAAATGATGTTTTTTTTTGTGAATGTCTCGTGGTATATATTCTGCACACCAGATCGGGTGGTCATTCTGTTGGCACTTATCCCAACTACTTTTTTAAAAAAATTCCGATGGAATCCTATCTATCTCTTTCTCCTTATTAGATATCAAGCCTGCCAGAGCAGTTTTAAATTCTGACTCTGCTACAGGATCCCGTACGTCTTTCATATCACTTCACTCAACAGTGATACACAGCAGTATCAGATATGTTGATGTAGACTTGGCGCAATGCACCTCGTCCACGTGTTCATTGAATGCAATGGAATACCGGCACAACTCCACTAATCTCAACTTTCCCCGTAATGACGCCAGTCACTTGATATACCGAGATTCGTGATGGACGACGTTTCGAACAGTACCTGTAAGGATTCTGCATTTGTTACGAACTGTACTGTGCACAGACAGGACACACGCATGCTTTTGCATGGGCTATATTTCACAACAGTGTGCGGCCTCAAAGTGCTGCCGTCAGAGTTACTACAGTGGTAATGGCCAGACAATATTAATGATGGAACAGGCTGTGGCTGACATATTGCTGAGATGTTGCCGGTGTTCACGACTTAAACTTGCGGAATCATTTCGCATACTTCTAAAAAAAAAAAAAAAAGCATCAACGAAGAGCGATTTCTCTTTTCCTTTCTGATATTTTTCCCTGTGGAATGCAAGTGCGGGAGAGCAGCACTCACTTCCATTAGCTCGCTTTCGTCTATTTCGTGGATCGTGTAGAGGCTTATGCCTCGGGAGTCTGCTGTGGCTAACATTGCCGGGCAACAGTGGCCAGTAACGTTGCCGTACATTTGACTACAATGTTGCCGGATAACTGAATTTGCGTCATATTGTTGGCACCATACAATTTTTGTGGACTCTGTAACCGTATCTTAATGAAGTGAATCATGAATGTCTAAGTATTTCGTTAAATTGTTGTTGTACTAATCTGCTGTTTCGTGGTTACATAAGCCGACTTTTGACTGTTGTAAGGATACTTACAAATATGAAATGTTATTGGGATAACTAACTGAATAAACAGTAATCACATTGTTAATCTACGAGCCACCGGAGACACAATATATCTATGACAAGCCTCAGAAACTCTGTCGGCGGACTTCGGGTTCCTTCTATAGATACTGTAAAGTAGTCGTCTGAATTTGTGCTTCATTCTCTGTCAAGTCATGCACAGCTCAGAAAACAACGATTATGTGAAACCCATCTCGCTCTGTTCGTCAACGAGACCCAGAAAACAGTAGATACAGGCGCCTTCGTAGGTGCCGTGGTTGTTTGATCTCGGAAGCCATTCGATACAGTCCAGCACTGCCGTCTAACGACCAAAATACGAGCGTGCGGGATATCAGACCAAGTGTGTGACTGGACTGTAGTGTTTCTAGCAAGCAAAACACAACATCTCTGACGGAAAAGCAACTTTGAGCGTATCACAAGGGATCGTTAAAGAACAATGACTTTTCACAAGACATATAAGTGACCTAATAGATAACGGAGGAAGACAGATGAAGCTTTTCGCGAATGAAGCTATCGAATACAGAGAAGTCGAAACGATAAAAAATTGTAGTGAAATTCCAGAGGATCTTCGGAGGCTCGAAGCCTGGTGCGGGGAGTGGCATTTAGCCCTCAATATAAACGAATGTAGCGTATTACGAATAAATAGAGATGAAGATCCAATGTCGTATAGCTACACAATTATAGCCGCCATCCGACGTCGCCTGACGTTATTCTGCTGCGTAATTTTTCTCTAACGAACAGTTCATATAGACAAATCAGTTACGAAATTACCTGATGTAGCTCGCATCTTAGGTAACTGGACAATACACGGTTCGGTTAAAGAAAAAAGGATGGCTTGATAGTGTCGTAGGGTTGAGCCGCACAAATCTGCTTTCATTCCCAGCAGCTAATTCTCGGTAAATGATAACTTGCAGCTGCAATCTGAAACAAAATAGGCTATGCGGTGGTTAAAACTGCGAATTAATAAATACACGCAAATTTAAAGTAAAACATAAATGAATAATTTAATAAAACGGTTCTATTCTAATGTTTGTAATTGATGTAGAGGACAAAAAGCTAGGTTGAGTAACATTTATTCAAAACAGAAAAACTCAAATAAACGTAAAGTGGTCCTACGACAGTTAAGTACGGGCCCAATACAGACAAAATTAAGCTTATTAAATGCAGTAGAGCTGCGATGAGACCGTCACAAGAACAGTAGCAGACTCTCCAAGCTAGTCATCACTCATGAAAACTAAGACCATTTCGTTATTACAATAGACGAAATATTCGTCAACTCAAAATAATTCAGATTTCAGCATTAAGATTTACAAAACACTCGAAACACAAAGAGTAGTAATTCATACTCTATCTATTTTTACACTGAAGTGACAAAGAAACAGGTATAGGCATGGCTATTCAAATACAGAGATTTGCAAACAGGCAGAATACGGTGCTGCGGTCGGCAACGCTTATATAAGACAACAAGGGTCTTGCACATTTGTTGGATCGTTTAATGCTGCTACAGTAGCAGGTTATCAAGATTTAAGTGAGTTTGAACGTGGTGCTATAGTCGGCGCACGAGCGATGGGCGCAGCATCTCCGAGATAGCGATGAAATGGGGATTTTCCCATATGACCATTTCGCGAATGTACCGTGAATATCAGGAATCCTGTAAAACATCAAATCTCAGACATCGCTGCGGCCGGAAAAAGATCCTGCAAGAACGTGACCAACGACGACTGAAGAGAATCGTTCAACGTGACAGAAGTGCAAACTTTCTGCAAATTGCTGCAGATTTCAGTGCTAGGCCATCAACAAGTGTCAGCGTGCCAACCATTCACCGAAACATCATCGGTATGGGCTTTCGGAACCGATGACCCCCTCATGTACCCTTGATAACTGCACAACAGAAAGCTTTACGCCTCGCCTGGGCCCATCACACCGACACTGGACTGTTAATGACTAGAAACATGTTGCCTGGTCGGGTGATCTCGTTTCAAATTGTATCGAGCGGGTGGACGCATACGGGAATGGAGACAACCTCATGAATCCATGGACCGTGCATGTCACCAGGTGACTGTTCAAGCTGGTAGAGGATCTGCAGTGGTGTGGGGAGTGTGTAGTTTGAGTGATATGGAACTTCTGATACGTCTGGATACGACCATGACAGATGACACATATGTAAGCATCCTGCCCGATCACCTTCATTCATTCATGTCTAATGTGAATTCCGACGGACTGGAACAATTCTAGCAGAACAATGCGACACGCCACACGTCCAGAATTGCTACAGTGCGGCTCCAGGAATGCTCTTCTGATTATAAATACTTCCACTGGGCGCCAAACTCCCCAGACATGAAGGTTACTGAGCATATCTGGGATGCCTTACAACGTGCTGCTCAAAAGAGATCTCCATCCTCCCGTACTCTTAGGGATTTATTGAGAACCCTGCAGGATTCATGGTGTCAGTTCCCTCCAGCACTACTACAGACATTAGTCGTGTCCACACCACGTCGTGTTGCGGCACTTCTGCGTGCTGGCGGGGCCTTTTAGGATATTAGACAGGTTTACCAGTTTCTTTGGCTCTTCAGTGTAATTCCGTAATGCACGGGAGGACATTCAGATCTCTCAAACACTAAGTCATTCCAAAAGCTATTGTAGTGGCCGTTCAGCACCCAGAATCAATCACCCACGATCAAATAACCCACATTAGCATAGACAGGTCTGCCTTCCATCAGATCTCAAAGTAAAGTAACTTCAAAAGTAAAAGTACCGTAGCGGCGGTTCACCTGTCGGAATCTACCAGACAATCGACTGAAAAACGCGCTGGTAATTGGCAGGTCTGCCTTCTTAAAGAATTGACGTAAAAGTCTCATAGCCAAAGTCTCATAGTCCGCTATCTATCACCCACACGACCGAATAACGCACTATACCACAAGAAGAACGTAAAAGTAACTACCATCGCTCCCTTGAGCGAAGTATTCGTAAAAGTCTCTCTAAATTTCACTCTAGTGGTTTTTTCGCTCCTACCTGATTCCGCTTTGGCTAAAAGCCATCCACACCGTTCGTAAGTTCTACAGATATGATTTGACTCAACTTGACCACTTGCCACACGAAACTAATGTAATGCAGCAGTATTTAATTTTGCCACACTCAGAGCAAACGCAATAAATATAAATAAAGGTTTGTTCATAAATAGATAATCTAGTATTCTTGCACAAGTGTGCTCCCATTAAATAACAATAAATTTTCATTAACTATAGTTTCAACAATTATATATGTTTGCTTTATAGTATCGTCTTTCGGCACTCTTTACAATAGCGGTGTCAGCTAACTCAGGTAATTGGCCAATTCTTAAATTAACATGAATTTAAATAATCAATTGTTAAATAAATATCTGGAAAAATTAGTAACATATTCATTAATTAAAGACACAAGCTGGAGAGCATATGAGACATTCACGTTGCATTTAGTTGCTTTGGAGAATGCAAAGTTCTGACAGACATCTGCATAATGATGATGTTTGGTTTGTGCGAGGTCATCAACGCCCGATCAAAGTCCCCAATTTTGTCACACTCCAATTTTTTACACAGTCCAATCTAGCTACTATCACGATGATGATGAAATGATGAGGAGAACACAAACAGCCAGTCCCCGGGCAGAGAAAATCCCCAACCCGGGCGGACCATCTGAATAATGACTTTCAGGCATGGTGGCTATAGTACAATGCAATCATCTGAGATATCGTTTGTTGACATCGCGTTAAGCATTATCGTTGTCAGACTTTCAGTTCATTGTGAAAATATTTAGTCACTGTTAAATATTAACTTCTATAATTCTGAAGATAAAGAAAATCTTATTGTTGAACTGGATGTGCCTCATGTACCTGAGATTTTAATTTGCTCTATTATTTGCTGTAATTTACTCTCGAATTTCTAAGAGCTGTTTAGAAGCCGTCTTCCAGTTTGTCTGACACTCCGCCATTGCTGATACCTAGCCGGTCCTCTTAAGCGATCGACTGTTGTCCAAATTTATCCACAGCCGGACATTCGCTGCTGCCTCTGCGCTTGGGACGGGACCTTAGCGGTCACTTCGGCTTGGCAGGCCTTCGGGCCATGCCGGCTAGCGTTGAGTATCACAGAAAAATTCACTTCACCTCATAGCAATTCTAGGCGGTCGAGAAGAATGCTCACTTACGTGTAATGTTACAACCGGAAATAGTAATTTCCATAAAATATATAGCAGTGTGAGTAAGGATTGGTACGAAGTCGAACGACCATGTGAAATGAATTGCGAGTGATGCGGATGCTAGACTGAGAAATAATAGAAGAATCCTCACGAAATGTTATGTAACAACAAAGGAGAAAGCCAGAACGAGATTTTCACTCTGCAGCGGAGTGTGCGCTGATATGAAACTTCCTGGCAGATTAAAACTGTATGCCGGACCGAGACTCGAACTCGGGACCTTTGCCTTTCGCGAGCAAGTGCTCTGCCAACTGAGCTACCCAAGCACGACTCTCACGCCCCGTCCTCACAGCTTTACTTCTGCGAGTACTTCGTCTCCTACCTTCCAAACTTTACAGAAGCTCTCCTGCTGTGAGGACGGGGTGTGAACAGTGCTTGGGTAGCTCAGGTGGTAGAGCACTTGCCCGTGAAAGGCAAAGGTCCCGAGTTCGAGTCTTGTTCCGGCACACAGTTTTAGTATGCCAGGAAGTTTCATAACAAAGGTGATAGTTTACAAATTTGCTCGACAGTCCGGAATCCTTACCAGATGGCGTTAATAAAGGAAATAAAGAAGATCCAAAGAAGAGAAGCTCTATTCGTCACATGTTCATTTGGTAAGCGTGAAAGCGTCGTGGAGATACATAACCATTTCCAATGGCAGACTCTGCAAAAGAGGCGTTCTGCTTGACGGTGTTTACTGTTGAATTTCCGAGAGTATAGGATCCTTGAAGAATCAGCCGATATATCGCTTCCGCCTAGGTACATCTCGTGGAAAGACAATGGAAAATTAGAGTGATTCGTGCCGACAAGAAGGCTTACCAGCGATCGATCTTCCCGCGATTCGTTCGCGACGGGAACAGCAAAAGGGCGAGGTGACAATGTCACAGAAAGTACTCTCCGTCACACACTGTGAGGTGGCTTACAGAGTATAGAAGCAGATGTATATTACGCCAAAGTCTAAGAGAACAGCGTCGGCAGCAGCAAGGAGCCGTGGCCCCACATGCAATAGGCGCGCCAGTGGACACGGAACTGGTCGCTACTCGCACGTAATTCATAAGTAAATTTTACTTCAAGAGAGGAGCGAGACAGAAGAGAGAGGAAGAGAGAGACAGAGAAATAGAGAGTCGAGAAATAAAAACGATACTAAGCGAGTAAAATACACCCGCCGGCGTCATTTTAGGTGGCAGATTTATGGCCCGCAGTGTCACTGCGGCCGCTTACTCCGTCGCGTCCCGTGCCTCCGTTTTGCTTTTCCATTTTCCTCGAACTCTCTCGCACCTAGTCGGCGCCGCCACGGGGCTACCTCAGACCCGGGCCACGCACATTATTCCTCGTAAATCGTACACAATAATTCTGTTTTTATTTAAGCACTCGTCCCCCCGGGAGTGCCGGCAGCTCCTCCCGCTCCTCCCTCCCTTCCCGGAGCCGGCGGTGGTCTGGTCCGGTCGTCGTTTGGCGAGTCCGGGCACCGGACGAGTCCCGGGCCGTTTAACACCTCGCGTTCCGAGAGCGCGCGCGGCGCAGACGGGCCGGAAGGTAACAGGAATTAAATGATGTGAAATTTATGCGCCTCTGATGGTAATGCTCTTTGTTGTGTATAAACAAGCACCGCTGCGCGGCCCCCCGCCTGCGACGCCCTGTGCCATGCAAAGCGCTCTTGATTTGTGACGCGTTAATCCTGCCGACGGGAATTAATTGGGCGAGCTTGCTGGCCAGCTTTGGCCATCTCCCTCCCACCCCCTTGCCCCTCCCTCTCTCTCTCTCGCACACACACACATACACACACACACACACACACACACACACACACACACACGCAGGTACAGAAACACACGGACGCACACACGCGCGCGAATGCACACGGCATGACATCACTCTGGAATCTGTCCAAACTCGAGGCGGCTGACGAACAACGACGTCTGCAACGGAGCGGAGCCTGCGGCTCTTACTGGAGGTGATGGCAGGGCAGCAACAAGTGGCAAAGCGCCGGCTGTTGTCGCGAACAGCAGACAGGAAAGGGCAGCGAGGCGCGAAGAGAGCGGCCGGACTCGAAATTACGGCACTTCCTCTTCATTTTATGATGGCCCAGCGGGTGCCGCCACGTCGCGAGTTATCTCTCTGACGGCTCTCTCCATATACGGACCCCCGTAGTGTAACTGCTGGCGAGCGCACTACGTCCGGCCTTTAGGGAGTTCATTCCACACGGGAAACTCAAATTTTTATGTGCCACTTCTCTTTCTAACTCCCCTTCCCTCCCTCCCTCCCCCCTTCTATCCCTCTCTGTCCCTCTCTCTCTCTCTCTCTCGCTCTGTTTATCTCTTTGCCTTAGTCCTCCCTTTCCCTTACTTTCCCCCCTTGTACCGGCTGCAGGAAGTTGACAAGTAGGTCCGACGTAGTCCCACGTAAAACAGTATCATTAGCAACAAAGCAGTTATGCACATTGAATAATAAATTCTGCCCACTTCTCCTTCAATAACTGCCGGCCGGTGTGGCCGAGCGGTTCTAAGCGTTTCAGTCCGGAACTGCGCTGGTGCTACGGTCGCAGGTTAGAATCTTGCCTCCGGTATGGATGTGTTTGATGTCTTAGGTTAGTTAGGTTTAAGTAGCTCTGTCTACGGGACTAATGACCTCATATGTTAAGTCTCATAGTGCTTGGAGCCATTTCAACCATTTTTGAATCTTCAACAACGTTTTCCTATGCCACTTGTGCGGGTATGATGATTTTATATGTGTTGCTAACTGCGGCCCCAGGTATTATTCTGCATCACATATAAAGGGACTTACAAAACTTAGTTATTATGGCACCGTAATCTAGTTTTTTTTTTTTTTTTTTTTTTTTTTTTTGGCCCCTAGTGTAAGTTTGGCCCAGCAGTAGGAAAAATATTTAAATTTTTCCCGCCATAATCGCGTTATTAGCGTGGAGCAGACAAGGTAATATGTATTTACTTTCTGTGAAGAATGATCTAGAAGTCTGTGAGTTCCATGAAGTATTGGCAGCACTGGAGTGAAAGTTGATCGTATGCATTACACCACAGCAACTTCTGACCGGAGGGTTCACATCAGTTGGGCCAAAAATATTGTGAGTGTAATTCTGCATTCTGTCAGTAGTAGGCAATAAGGTAACTGTCATCTGCGCGAAATTCAGTTTAGATAATATTTTTAAAACTTCTGTGCAGCGCGGGATTAGCCGAGCGGTCTAAAGCGCTACAATCGTGGACTGTGCGGCTGGTCCCGGCGGAGGTTCGAGTCCTCCCTCGGCACGGGTGTGTGTGTTTGTCCTTAGGATAATTTAGGTTAAGTAGTGTGTAAGCTTTAAGGACTGATGACCTTAGCAGTTAAGTCCCATAAGATTTCACACACATTTGAACATTTTTTAAAACTTCTGTAAAATGGGGCTCATTTCTGCACAACGTGGGCTAAATTTACCATGCTCCAAAGCGACACAAAATGAAGGTGAAGAGGTGTTAGAATCTGATGGTGCTTCTGAGAGTTTTTCTGGTGTGCAACATGATGTCTAACACCGCAAAAGGTTGAAAAGTAAATTAGCAGTTGGCTACAATGCAGTAGTTTTATACGACAAAGATTAATGTTCCAGTACTGCGACTAAGGCGAGTTACGAAAACGCTGAAGTGAACGGTATGGGAAACACAAAGTCCTACGGCAAATAGCCAGAACAGAAAGTTTGCCTTTGAGGATGGATTTGATAGTAATCGTGAATGCAATATTACTCAAAAAATGTGGCTGCTTTTGAGTACCAGAGCATCAAAATTTTGTGTAATAAGGCTCATATCCGTACTTTACAGTATCCATAACATTTGCTATACTTTCTTTCCAAATAGTTAGCACAGTGTACCATATAAACTGAAAATTAACTAGTCATCTGATGAAATATACCACACAGTATATTTATTGTATCGGTTATATATTATTACTCAATATTCCCTGACCTTAAATTGAAAATTTAGTGTTTTACTTGTTCTTCTTGCTCTCGAATGCCTACGAGAGGTATTGAGTTTGCTTTGTTCGAACACCATGTTACCACTTTTTCTTGAAGAAACGTCTGACTGGGACAATGTAACTTCAACTGCGGGTAACAGTGGCCTACTTGTTTTATATTACCACAGCAAAGGTTGTGATTTTTGTTGTTTAACAACTTAATTAACGTTACAAGTATTTGACAGTACTAAAAATGTATGCGATAATTTCTCTCTGCCACTATCCTTTGTTTTCTAGCCGTATATAAAAAGACAGTCAAAAATTGGGCCAAAGAACCCCGCTTTGCTGTACGCCAAGTAACATCTGTGGAATGCTGAACTAGACGCTTCAAAGTGACACAGACACATGACACTATTTTTCAACACAGTCACTAAGTCTCTGTTAACAAGGGTCGGAACGTTCTACCAATCGTCCAATTCCTCGATGACAGAAGTCCGCTCACAGTTAACGGAGCTATTCGTGAACCGCTGTGCGCAACTTCTCTTCGTTAGATAATCACTTTTCCACCCCGTCTTCTCTGATGTAAATCGCAAGGTGCAACCTCTACACTAACTGATCTGCGTGGTTTTCCTCAAATCACGGCGAGTCTCTGTTTCCGTTTCGACGTTTTACGCAGAAGTGCCGTACTGTCCCGCGTACTTGAACTTTGGAGTACGCTTCCAGTCGCGGCGCCATTTCACACATACTCTGCGATGTACCTGTTATGCTTACTCCAGCAGAACTGTGCCTGAGGAAACCTCGGAACATGCGCTCTTACGACAATGCGCCACTGTTGCTGCACAGTGGTCTTAGTGTGCGGCCACCGCACCAGATCTAGACAGATACAATGAAACAGTTAGCATTTAGACCTCTAAAATTAAAAAAAAAATAGTACCACACATGCCACAACGTCTTAAGAAAATTATAATTTAAGCTAAGGTATCGGAGTTGTGCATACTTCACAAACCAACAGCGTGAATCAGTTTATCATATGAATGTTCTAGTAACTCGGCCATCTACACGGCCATTTTGGGCCAGTCGTAGACATCTAAACCGAGTACTAGATAACGACTAGGAGAGCACGTCTGAGGAATTTAACCTTTACAGGTGCCGTTAAATAAATTCAATCCAAGTGACAAAACGTATACGCCAAACGGAACACAACAAATGAACTTTATCATAATCAATGGCCACTTCAACCAGTCCAAAACAAAGTGGATTTACGACAAGATCGCAATAATAAGTGCAAAATTTATAGATTAAATTAAGTTGCAGGAGTACATTCCCTTTCAAATCTCAAATCAAAGGGAAACAAATTTTGATACGTATATACACAGGGTAACTTAATTCAAGTTCTGTAAGAAACTAGCCGGCCGTTTTGGCCATGCGGGTCTAGGTGCTTCAGTCTGGAAACGCGCGACCGTTACGGTCGCAGGTTCCAGTCCTGCTCGGGCATGGATGTGTGTGATGTTCTTAGGTTAGTTAGGTTTAAGTAGTTCTAGGGGACTGATGACCTCAGATGTTAAGTCCCTTAGTGCTCATAGCCATTTTTATGTAAGAAAATATTATCTTGAACTAGAGATGGTGAAATGTAGTACTGATTGTGTAGTAGCGTCGTTGGTCATTAGTGATCGCTGATTCAGGGTATGTTATAGTAAGTTTAGATCGAGTGATGTATGGAGGAGTCTCAAGTGCAAGACGTGTTGTATTTGATGTGTGCTGGATGTATGCTTACTCGCTACGGACAGTAATGATTTTTTTTTATTTGCAAGATACTATGATGTTTAATAACTGTAAAAGGACTCTTAACAGAAGTTGGAAATAATTAAGATAAAGAAACTTGTTTTGTTACTAACACAATGCGCGAATTTATAAGTGATAATTGGGACAATGTATAGCACTCACATCCTATGATTTCGTAAAGCTAATTGTTAATGCATAATCACTTTATTAAGAGTATTAATAAAGAACATTATTAATTTTCAAAGAGTCAGAATACAAGTTTTAAAGTTAGTGCCATATTGTTACGAACCCCAAGCGAATATGAGTTTCCAGATCCATGTCCTTTTTATTAACTATTTTTCTCAAGAAGTAATTGTCTCAGTGATATTCGGTTTAATTACAATGTATGCTAAGCAACAGCCTTGCACAGTAGCTGTTTGCTAATTATAGAATTTAAAATACACTACTGGCCATTAAGATTGCTACACCAAGAAGAAATGCAGATGATCAACGGGTATTCATTGGACAAATATAATATACTAGAACTGACATGTGATTACATTTTCGCGCAATTTGGGTGCATAGATCCTGAGAAATCGGTAGCCAGAACAACCACCTCTTGCTGTAATAACGGTCCTACATACGCCTGGGCATTGAGTCAAACAGAGCTTGGTTGGCTTGTTCAGGTACAGCTGCACATGCAGCCTCAACACGACACCACAGTTCATCAACAGTAGTGACTGGCGTGTTGTGACGAGCCAGTTGCTCGGCCACCATTGACCAGACGTTTTCAATTGGTGAGAGATCTGGAGAATGTGCTGACCAGGACAGCAGTCGAATATTTTCTGTATCCAGAATGGCCCGTACAGGACCTGCAACATGCGTTCGTGCATTATCCTGCTGAAATGTAAGATTTCGCAGGGATCGAATGAAGGGTTGAGCCACGGGTTGTAACACATCTTAAATGTAACGTCCACTGTTCAAAGTGCCGTCAATGCGAACAAGAAGTGACCGAGACGTGTAACCAATGGCACCCCATACCATCACGCCGGGTGATACGCCAGTATGGGGATGAAGAATACACGCTTCCAATGTGCGTTCACCGCGATGTCGCCAATCACGGATGCGACAATCATAACGCTGTAACCAGATCCTGGATTCATCCGAAAAATAACGTTCTGTCATTCATGCACCCAGTTTCGTCATTGAGTACACCATCGCAGGCGCTCCTGTCTGTGATACAGCGTCAAGGGTAACCACAGCCATGGTCTCCGAGCTGATAGTCCATGCTGCTGCAAACGTCGTCGAACTGTTCGTGCAGATGGTTGTTGTCTTGCAAAGGTCCCCGTCTGTTGACTCATGGATCGAGACGTGGCTGCACGATCCGCTACAGCCATGCGGATAAGATGCCTGTCATCTCGACTGCTAGTGATACGAGGCCTTTGGGATCCAGCACGGCGTTCCGTATTACCTTTCTGAACCCACCAATTCCATATTCTATTAACAGTCATTGGAACTCGACCAACGCGAGCAGCAATATCGCGATACAATAAACCGCAATCGCGATAGGCTACAATCCGACATTTATCGAAGTTGGAAACGTGATGGTACGCATTTTTCCTCCTTACACGAGGAATCACAACAACGTTTCACCAGGCAACGCCGGTCAACTGCTGTTTGTGTACGAGAAATCGGTTGGAAACTTTCCTCATGTCAGCACGTTGTAGGTGTCGCCACCGGCGCCAACCTTGTGTGAATGCTCTGAAAAGCTAATCATTTGCATATCATAGCATCTTCTCCCTGTCGGTTAAATTTCGTGTGTGTAGCACTTCAACTTCTTGGTGTAGCAATTTTAATGGCCATTGTGTACTAAGAGACAGCAGTGCGAAAAGCGTTACCATTGCGTAGATAAAGCCAAGAAATTATGTTATTTCAGGGACAGAATTCATTAAGCACAGGGACCATCACTTTCAATTGATCAAGTTTTATTTTATTACCAGGGCCAATTTCAAATCAATAGTTTTGCATCACATTCAGTTTTTGTGCTACCTAAAAAATCAAATGGCTCAAAGCACTATGGGAGTTAACATCAGAGGTCATCAGTCCCCTAGACTTAGAACTACCTAAACCAAACTGGATATCACACTATCGCACATATCCATGCCTGAGGCAGGATTCGAACCTGCGACCGTAGCAGCAGCATAGCTCCGGACTAAAGCGCCTAGAACCGCTCACTGTGTTATCTAAATTCGTGCCGTTTCTGTTTGGTTTAAAGTTATTGAAAGTTTACATTATCGAAGTCAGACAAAATCAGTAAAGGGCAAGACGCATAAGCGACGAGATAAAATAAACGTTCACATCCAATTGCCATTCTAACAGTAGTGTTTCAGACTACTGTCAGTTACATAATGTCGATCATATTTCAGACATACATGTTTCATTGTAACATATTGTTTATCATTTGGGTCGGGGTTGGTTTGTTTAGGGGAGGACACCAGACATCGAGCTCGTCGGTCTCATCGGATTAGGGAAGGAAGTCGGCCGTGCCCTTTCTAAGGAACCATCCCGGCATTTGCCTGGAGCAATTTAGGGAAATCACGGAAAACCTAAATCAGGATGGCCGGACATGGAATTGAACTATCGTCCTCCCGAATACGAGTCCAGTGTGCTAGCCACTGCGCCACCTCGCTCGGTAAACATATAGCAAAAAAATAGTTGGCAACTGTTTTCTAAAGACAGAGTGAATACTCAAGGACGGGTAAAAGACGGGTCAGCCAATCTCGCACGAGCACTATCAGCATTCACTCGCGTAAAGTAGTATTTTTACTTGCTTCGGTACGGCGAAGTTCCCTTAAGATGTAATTCATCAGATGGAAGCTCACCACTAACTTTCATAATATGATGACAGTAACTGAAAAAACGATCTTACAGCAAGTACACCTCGGTGAACTACTTTCGTGGCAGAACATTGTGGTATAGTATGCAAGGAAATAATGCGAGCGGAAGAGAGACGAAGGAGCAGTCATTATAGCGAAGATACAGGTCGCAGAATCGGAAATCCGTTGATCTAACAAGGGAGCCTCCCCATCGCACCCCTCTCAGATTTAGTTATAAGTTGGCACAGTGGATAGGGCTTGAAAAACTGAACACAGATCAATCGAGAAAACAGGAAGAAGTTGTGTGGAACTATGAAAAAAATAAGCAAAATATACAAACTGAGTAGTCCATGCGTAAGATAGACAACATCAAGGTCTGAGCTCAGGAGCGCCGTGGTGCCGTGGTTAGAGTGAGCAGCTGCGGAACGAGAGGACCTTGGTTGCCTTCCCTCGAGTGAAAAGTTTAATTTTTATTTTCAGACAATCATCACCACACGTACTGTTTATTAACAAATGTAGGAAACAATCATACAAATGTTCGACAATCGTTCACTCCCTTAAGGAACTTTCCGATTCCTTACAGTTCGGAGAATATTCATTGACCTTGTTATTGAAGTAGCGAGCTATATTTGCTGGATTCATATTGCCCACGGAATATATCCCACGTATTTAAAGCACTCTCGTCCAAAGTAGCGAACAGTCAACTGCCAGCCAGGGAGCCTCGTTAGCAGGAATGCTCTCTCTTGTGTGCGCTGTAGTCGACTGACGTCGTGTGTTTCGATGTTTGTTTAGGTGTAGCGTCCCCATGCTACGGCGCAGTTACCTCGTATCGGACGGATGGACGGACAGCTAATAATTGTCTGAAAATAAAAAATTAAATTTTTCACTCGAGGGAAAACTTGAACCAAGGACCTCTCGTTCCACAGCTGCTCACGCTTACCACAGGACCACGGCGCTCCTGAGCTAACACTCTCCTTGATGTTGCATATCTTACGAATGGACCACTCAGTTCGTATATTTTGCTTATTTTTTCATAGTTCCACACAACTTCTTCCTGTTTTCTCGATTGATCTGTGTTAAGTTTTTCAAGGCCTATCCACTGTGCCAACTTATAATTAAATCTGAGGGGGGTGCGATGGGGAGGTTCCCTTGTAAGCAGCTTTGACAAAGGGTACATTGTTGCACTGCAGCTGGAAACAAGAATCCCTGAACAGAGATGGGCAAAGTCGTTCATCCTTGGGAACTAGTTCACTGGTGATCGCTCTTTTTTGGGAACCGTTCACTTTCACTCGTTCACTGTTCATTGTGCTTGGAATATAGTTCTTATGAAACATTGAAAATTAATAGCATAGGTGACTGAAGATGAAAGGCGCCAAGAGGGGGCACTTGCCAACCCCCTGGAGTACAGAGTTTTTATTCACAACACTTGTAATTTTCATGATTATGCAAAACACCTCGCTTAGCAAACTGCAGCGTTATGTGGCTGATCGCAGTGAAATAATATAAGGTGGTGTATGAAAAACCGGCCCCATGTACAGACTGCTCGCCAATTGGGCACGAATTGTTGACCGCTACGAATCAAAAAATGTTGAAATGTGTGTGAAATCTTATGCGACTTAACTGCTAAGGTCATCAGTCCCTAAGCTTACACACTACTCAACCTAAATTATCCTAAAGACAAACACACACACCCATGCCCGAGGGAGGACTCGAACCTCCGCCGGGATCAGCCGCACAGTCCACGACTGCAGTGCCTTAGACCGTGATCGCTACGAGCAGAATAGATAAACATGTAATAATTAGACAGTGAAGAAATAACAAATAAGCTAATGGAATCAACTTCGAAACAATAAATGACGATTGGTAAGCGACAATGGGCAGTCTAGTACTCGGGGCCGATTTTTCGTGCGCCACCCTGTACCACTGAAAAATATTGTAGGAGTTATAACATTCCCTTTACAAAATGTGACACCATACAGTCGATTACGAAGCGCGGGCTTCATTCGGTTGAAACTCTGCCTGCCTTCCATAACAATGAACATGCTCTTTTACCTTGGATCAAAAAAAGACGGAAAATAGCCACTCGTGTGTGCCGTGCCGACGTCCTTTGGACGTGAAATAACAAAAAATCTTGCCTTTTTACAAGTACCTCTTCTTCTGTTTTTCGAAATAATGAAGTAAGCTGATACGCTGTTTTGCTACCCGAGAAGGTGCATGTAATATATACCACGTATTTTTATGTAATTGACGTAATTATAAAATACATTTTAATTACCGATCGTGGAAGCTGAATACAGTACGGAAAGAACCAGTAGTTCAGAGTTCAAAAAAGGTTTGAAACGGATCTAGAATGGGCGTGCGAAGCGAACGAAACGAACAACGACAACTCGACACTGAACTGACTATGAGCAGTCGGCAGTGGAACTGTGACGAGTGGAACGGGACGGAGGCTGGAACGAGACCGGCCGAAATGCCGTAGCGGGAACGAGACGGACCGTTTCCCGTTCCCAGGAACTATAAGCAGAAATCCGCTACCGAAGGAACTATGAAAGACCGTTTCTTAGAATTCGTTTCTCACTCGTTCCGTTCATCTTGGTGAACCGTTCCTTTGGACCCGTTACTGCGAGAACGACCCATCTCTATCCCTGAAGCCGTGAAGCTGGTCGCCTAATGGCGTCCTACTGTCGTGAGCACCTATGGAAAGTGGTTGAAGGATGGTCAAATAACGAGTAGGCCGTATGGTGTTGGACGACCACGTCTCATCACAAAACGTAGAGATCGCAGGAGCCCTCACTGTAAAATCCAGGCTAGACAGCGATCTGTGGTACGACTGCCGAAGAGTACAATGCTGTTGAAGGCACAAGTGTTTCGGTGCACACCGTTCGAGAACCATTGTTGAACATGGAGCTCCGTGTCATACGACCGCTACATGTTCCTGTATTGCCCCAACGACATGATCAGTTAATCGAGGACCGTTGTTGAATATGGAGCTCCATATCATACGACCACTACGTGTTCTTGCGTTGCCCCGACGACATGGTCAGTTAAAATTCGAGGACCGCTGTTGAACATGGAGCTCCATAACATACGGCCCTTACGTGTTCCTGTGTTGCCCCAACGACATGGTCAGCTATGATTGCAGTGGGCACAGCATCACTGAGCTTTCAACGTGGATCAATACAAATGTCGAACGAACCTCATTTCTTGTTAAACCAGGTCGATGGTTTGGGCCTTACACGCCGTCATCCAGGCGAATGGCTGCTCGAAATACGCACTGCACCATAGATACTGGCAAGTGAGGGCAGAATTATGCTATTGGGTACACTGAGATGGACTTCCATTGGGAGCCGCGCGGGATTAGCCGAGCGGTCTGAGGCGCTGCAGTCATGGACTGTGCAGCTGGTTCCAGCGGAGGTTCGAGTCCTCCATCGGGCATGGGTGAGTGTGTTTGTCCATAGGATAATTTAGATTAAGTAGAGTGTAAGCTTAGGGACTGATGACCCATAAGATTTCACACACCTTTGAACATATTTTGAACTTCCATGGGATTTGTCTTGTTAATCTAAGGCATTATGACAGCAGTAAAGTATGTGAACAATACTGCGCACCACCTGTACTGCTTCATGTTTGGTCCCTCAGTACAGCGATGACATTTTCCAGGAGGATAACTCTTCAAGTTCAGAATCGTGCTACAATGATTTGAGGGGCATTGTAGAGAACTCTCATTGATGTCTTGGCCAGCATATGTGAACACACCAGGTGCCAGCTGTGTGCCTGTAAACCATCATCCCGTAATTTTCGGGAATTGCTTGACCTCTTCGTGGACATCAGGTGCCACGTATTTCTGGAACCCTGTCAACGACTTGTAGAATCCATGCCATACAGACTATCTGCTGTACTGTGTCTGAAAAGTGAAACAACACGGTGTTAAACAGGTCATCGATGTATGGCTACCAATCACATAACCAGCTCCGAACTGAAAACCACCGCCTTTCCAAGTTGGCGATCATCACTGCGTGTGGGCTATGTTGACGTGCTCGTCGATGCCTGGAGACTCTGTGGTCAATGTACTTGCAAAAGTATAAGAATGCGTGGGGCCTGTTCTTCCGGATCTACCCTCACCGGCCTACATCTGTAGTGCAGTGCATGTTTCGTGCAGCCATTCGCGTGGTTGACGGCGTGTAATTACCCAACCATCGACCTGGTGAAACAAGAGATGTTATTCATTCGACAGGCGACAAGTTTCTATTGATTCACGTTGAAAGTTCAGTGATGATGTGCCAACTGAAATCGTAGCTGACGATGTCGTTGGGTCAACACAGCAACAAGTAATGGTCGTGTGATGTGGAGTTTCATGTTCAACAACTGACTTAGAACGATATGCTCCGAAACTCTTATGCCGCCACCAGCATTGTAGTCTAACGTCAGGTTTGCCAGAGATCGCTACCTGTCCTGGATTACACAGTAGGGACTCTTGCGATCTCTGCGTTTTGTGACAGGACCTGATCGTCCAACACCATATGGCGTACTCGTTATTTCACCGTCCTTCAATCTCTTTCCATAGGTGTTCACGACAGTAGGATTCCAGTTGGTGACCAGCTTCGCCGCTTTAGAGATTCTCGTATTCATCCGCAGCGTACAACAATAAGCCTTTTGTCAAAGCCGCTTTTATCAGTAGATTTCCGTATCTGCGATCCTATCTCCGCTATAATGACTACCCATTCGTCTCTCTCTCTCTCTCTCTCTCTCTCTCTCTCTCTCTCTCTGCCGCTTACATTATTTCCTTATTGCGCCACGTGCCCACAACACCACCAGCAGGCATTCAAACTCGTGGTGGGCAGTGTGCATAACGTTTTGGCTCATCAGGATATTTATATGAACGTATCACATGGAACAGCACGTATCAGTAACAACATACGTATAAATTGAAAACAAAGCAAACATCATGTCAACACTACTTATGTGATATGTCAAACCGGCATTAACTACCAATTCGACATCAGTATAACTATCACATACTTCTTTGATGACACATCTGATTAACGCAATCTTCAGACAAGTTCTTGTACAGCTTCTTCGTCCTTTACCAATTCTTATGACAGAGAGACTCAAAAATTTGATAGGAATCTTTGAAAGAAAGACAGCGACGACCTCGCAGATTGTCATTGGTAACTTTTGAAAGGAAGCAAGAGTACGATGTTCAGGCTTTTTGCGAGCTTCTTTTCATCGCTGTGTGCATTTCAGCGTGAGCTGAAGGCACAACTTCTGTAATGTCATGTGGTCAACCTCTGAAAAAGTATTTGTAAATAAACATAAATGTCGTGTGACTAGGGCCTGCCGTCGGGCAGACCGTTTGTTCGGTGCAAGTCTTTCGATTTGACGCCTCTACGGCGACTTGCACGTCGATGGGTATGAAACAATGATGACGATAAGGACAACACAACACCCAGTCCCCGAGCGGAGGAAACCTCCGACCCAGCCAGGAATCGAAACCGTGCCCTTAGGATTAACATTCTGTCCCTCTGACCACTCAGCTGCCGGGGGCGGACTACTTGTACGCTTATAATGTTATAATGTCGTTTTATAATGAACATGCGAAGTATCAGAAATCACGGAGGTCATAATTTTTTTGTCTTTTCGCCTGTAATTAAAATTTTGGTATTTTGAAAGATTTTTTGTTTTACCTTTTTCCTTAGTTTACAAGGTACTAGGTGTACCAGAAGCATAAACTCTGTTCCTTAAATGATTGTAGATAGGCTTTGTTGAAGATGATGTGATATTTGAGACGCGCATAGGTCTTCCTCAAATGAATTAACGTGCAGGTAGCGAGACTAGAATAATTTCCTGCCATTAAGAGATCCTTTAAGATACTGACTACCACGAGTACATCGCTAAAGAACGTTTTAGTTTATTATGACGGGCACAGTTATGGAGACCGACTGTTTTCTATCCTACTCTGCGTAGGTATAACAGAGTTTATGATCTCTCACACTCCCGGTAATGCAGAGACTGGTGCAACAAATAAGCGTTTCCCGACGTCTTTTACAGCGGAGTTAACGAAGTGAGCAGCTAACCATAAAACATGTCCAAAGCGTACCACAGTCTTAAGCGTATATCAACAGTTGAGGGGGCAATCCAAATCAGAAACATAAATCGGGCAATGATCAATGACACATCCGGAAAGCCTCAACGACTAACAAGAGGCTGGCTGACTTGTTTGCGGCTGAGGTGGCGCCCCTTACATGAGCAGGCAGCAGCCGTAGTAGAAGGCCCGAGTATCTCTGACTTGTCCTTCATAATGACACCCGGACGAGGAGTGTGCCTACTTCGTCGAGAAAGGGAAGAGAGATATGCCAGAAGTCCCGCCAGAGGCTCGCATGTTTGCTGAACGTGGTTAACCAGACCAGATACCTGTGCTGTCTGTGAGAGTGCTGGCCGATCGGTGGGTTTCGGGCCACAGATTGGACACAGTCGGCAGGGCAGTGGGTGCTAGCCATGCTGGAAATGGAAACGACAGTTCAGCCTCCATGGGCACCACAACGCGGAAATGATCAGTCTCCGTTGATAATGTTGTGAGGAGTCTCGAGTGTTGGTGGGAGCCTGATATTGCTTTGGAGGTGGAAGCAGTTCCATCTCAATCAGCTTCCATCATGGGTCTCTCCAGAACCTCTATCAGTACCTAGCAAGAGGGGGGAGGTTGTAGTGGCTATGTCAGTCCTCTAGCGATATTCGAAGTCATCGACGCTGCGTCTGTTGCCAATGCCTTCCTCGGCATTACGCTAGGGGACGGCAGGGTCGTGCAATGAGGCTTTAAAGCCTTGTACATGGATAGGCTCATGGTCTTGTCACCTCCAGTGAATGCAAGAGCTTGTATGTCTGTTCAAATGTGTAGTTTAAGCTGCGAAGTTGGCACAGTGTTACATCGGAAGGAAGTTAGGTGGCAGTAGATGTCTGTAGAGGCATCTACAAGTGAGGTGGAACGTTAATTATGTTTGTACTTCAAACTGAGCGTTGAGACATCAAAGTGTTGTGCTTGATGGCTCAGCTGATTCTCTGTCGAGATTACCAGTTCCGTATGTGCCGTTGAATGTGCTGTCTCTTTTATCTAAAGGTCTACAGCCGCTACAAATACGGGTAATATCATTTGGTAATTTGGTTGGATTTTTATGCTTGCTCGTGCAGTGTTTTTAAAAACCATATCTGAGCAGGCACCTTCATCCATGCTAAGTGTTTTTTAATTGCTTTAAAAGCAAATATGTTTTCATAACTCTGCTCTTGGTTAAGATTAGTGATCAGTTTTTCTTATGGAGAGAAATTTTGGCTAATCCGTCATTCATGTCACACAAAGTGTTTTGAAAGCACGTTGTGGGAAAGTTGCTTTGATCTTCTAATGCCCGATATTTTTTACAAGTATTGGTAAAATCTCGTTATTGAATTAATACTTAAGGGGTTTATTCAATTGGCCCCTGATTTAAGATCTGTTTTAGCTCTGTTACATGGTTTAAATTACGTACGAAAGTGTTCCTATTTCCATTAGAGAGTGTAGCTGCTTATGTCCTTTTAAGGCAAGTGTTATAATTGTTTCTTATGTGTGGTTTAGATCGCTGAAGAGTATCATAATGAATCTGTTTAGGACAGCTTCATGCAATTTTGGATGCTGGATCCAGCAGTTGTTTTTGAAGCCGTTGTGAGATGCTGTAGTGCACAAAGGGACTGTATCTAATTTAATGTTTCACCTGTACATGGCTTAAGAAAAACTGGTTTTCGTTGGTGGGTTTTGCTGCGTTTTTCAATTCTTTAAGTATGCCGTTTTTACTACAGTTATCCGACAAAATAAATTAATTTAAAATATTGTACGCGTTTACTTCTTGGTAACTTACACTACTGAATTGAACGTGTCTTGTGATAGTTATGAGATAGCTCAGTGATAGTAAGCGGACTTTTGGCAGGCTTGTCCCTGCCGTGATTGCGTATATCACGTCCAATCGGCGGCCGAAGAGAAGGGAGCGGCAGTACATATCGTTGCAGCTGGATTTCGATGCCTAACCAGATGCTTCTCATTGTCCTAAACCTCAAAAATTTGCTATCCCCCACTGCCGATAACGACTTCTTGGGTCCACCCGGCGTTTCACCAAAATTTCGAGCCCAGACGTAGGAGTATACTCAGTAATATGGCTGTGTGACTGGACAGTGGACCCGTGAAATGGAAGCAGTAGGTCGACGAGGGTTAAGGACATTCGACTGAGTAAATTTCATCCAGGTTACGTTTGTTTACTGGGGAGAACCGGTAGAAGTCGACGAAGCTGGTGAGTGCACTCCAGAGTCGACTGTCGTCATTATCTTCTGCATCTGCATTTTGAACATCCCGACCACCCGCTCGACTTCAGAACTGGACGCGGGATGGAAAGGGACGGTAGTTAGATGCTCAATGCTGTTGCGGTTACAGTACTCCTGAAACGCAGATACCGTGAAACCAGGATGGAAAGTGCGGCCTCTGTCGTAAGTATGATGGACAAGGCGACAAGACACGAATATTAGCTACGGTTATAGTGACAACAGTAAGTGCCTCATTAGGAAAGTTGGAGTGGGCATCGCTAAGTAACTGCTACATTGCTCCCCAGAATGGTCCTCCGATATCATTATAGCACTCTTTGCCACGTGTGATCACTGCGCTGCCTTTTATTGAAGCGCTGTGCTGAAGCTAAATGGTTGTTCAGGATGGTGTGTTCTATGGGGGCATCAACACCAAGTCAACAGACATGACACTGCACTATTGCCTACATTCTGCTCATCCCACAAAATGCAGCGTGGATAAGCTCCAGTATATGGGGTTGGAACGTGAGAGGGACTACCACCTGGTATTCAATATCATAGCTAACAAAGTGACACCATCAGTGGCATTAGGCCTGTGCCACAATGAAAAATAGATATAACCATCCAGGTAGGTGCCCTGAGACAGGTACTCCAGCCAAGCCGGCCGGAGTGGCCGTGCGGTTCTAGGCGCTGCAGTCTGGAGCCGAGCGACCGCTACGGTCGCGGGTTCGAGTCCTGCCTCGGGCATGGATGTGTGTGATGTCTTTAGGTTTGTTAGGTTTAATTAGTTCTAAGCTCTAGGCGACTGATGACCTCAGAAGTTAAGTCGCATAGTGCTCAAAGCCATTTGGACCATTTGGACTCCAGGCAAACGGCCTTAGAGAAGACAACACTCTGCTGATCACAAGGCGTTTCTGCTGACACTTCGCGCATCATATCCGGGAATTCGTCAACGGAGTGTCGCTAATTTGCGGCTAAAGCAAAAAACAGCGCCTCATACTTGTCAAACTCTGCATCTGGGCTGCACGCCTAGCGGGACGGTCCGTCAGCGTTTGAGTGCTGCGTGGACCAGTAATTGATCTCGTAAATCGATAAGTGTACTTACTTAGGAAGAGTGCCCACAATTGCAGGTGTTGTGGCATCTTATCAGGAACTTTCGACTGGGGGCGGAACAGCGAAATGAGGGGTTACTTTGTGCCATCGTCATTGTCACACACTAAACGTTAGCCGGCATAGAACGCTCCTAACAAGGGACCGATCTAAGACAATTTACAAGTTGCAGAAAAGCCTCCTGGAACGCATCTGACTACACAAATTTAACACCCTTTTTTACTCATTTGATTAAGTGGATGGGAAATCAGGGCCGCAGTGGGAATAAATTTGGCTTAATAATTACTTTTGTCTAGGAGATACTGTAGTTCTTTTAAGTTCTTAGGACGACGTCACATGATCTTGTGTGGGCGTGACCCTCTCTTTACTTAGTATTTGTGCTACGTACCTTGCACTTAGCTCAAAGAAACTAATTTTTTCGAGGCGACTATGCAGGCTATAGGATCAGAGCTGCTTAAATAACAGTTGTTCACTGGTGGCCCCAGTAATTAGCAGGTCATTTAAATAAGAAAGTTGTATGCCTTGGATGAGTTTCTGAATTTCATCTTGAAATATTGCAGAAGTGCGTGGTAGACTGTTAAAATGCCAAATGACGTATTAATTACTAAAAGCTGCTTCGTCTGATCGTCTGCAGCTAACTGTTGGTCGGAGCAAGTGAAAAATTACGGCCCCTAGCGAATTTCGTCAACAATTCCTCCATTCTAGGAACTGGATACAGATCGACATTTGCTTCAACATTAACCCGTATACTTAAAATAATCCCAGATTTTAAGCGATGCATTGGCTTCTTAACTACAACCATGGGGGTTGTCCACTGGCTAGGGGACGTTGGGAATATTATTCCCATACTTTGCTATCTGTCTGGTTCCTGCTTAACGTGATCGCATGTAGCAAAAAGCACTGGGCAAGCTCTACAGAATTTAGGCACTGCTGAATACTTTAAGGATAAATGGACTTGGAAACCTATTGCACAACCTTATGTAGGTTGAAACAATTGTTTGTACTGTGCGCAAAATGTAGCACGTTCTTTTCACGGTATTGCAGTTGAAACGAGGTATACTTGGCCTTGAATTTGGAAACCAAAATGCACTAAAACACCTAAGCCAAAACAATTACATTTCATCCAGGGACTGACTACCAGCAGGGTTTAGCCACATTTTTATACTTAGCTTGCACTGCTATCTGACTCCATAACGGGATCGGCTGGCAATTTTAGATTAGCGTTCGGTGCCGAGAGGGCTTCAGTTGTGGAGAGCCGATGCGCCGGCACGTGTGCACATTAATCAGAGACTCGGCCGCGTCTGTGTCCTGCTGAAAATTCGCAACTCCTCCATTAATTTCCAGCTGCAGCCAGATTTGCGGCATGCAAAACAGCTGACTTCACAGAAATGGCAATGATGTCGTTGATTCAGTGGTCCAAAATCTGGACACGTTTTATATCACGAACTCTCTGGGGACCCTTCAACAATACAAGGGCGGTCGATCGTTATCTACCGAATCCCGTGTCACCAGACAATCAGCTCAGAGTGCAATATTTCGTTCAGTGCTTCCATATAGTTACATGAAAACTTGTAGCCGCAGATACATGTGGGCGAGGAATCGTGAACTGTACTGATAAACAAATCCTTTAGTACAGCTACCCTGATTGTGACGAGAAGCCGGTTCTCTTGGTGAGAGGTGGTGGTGAGTGTTTTGGCAGCTTTCGGCTATCAACTAAACCGGCGGAGAACGCAGGGAAGTTGGTGGGAATTCTTCTGAGGCCCCAGTTGGACGCCTGTCTGTAGGATGGAGGTGGACGGAGTGAAAAATGTAAATTATATTTTCAACGAAACTACATTACAGATCTTACAAATATGTTAAGCGAAATCAACACCAGTAAAACCGCGACTTCGTTGCACTTTTCAGCATAATTCTAAGATAAACAGTCAGAAAATTACAACTGCTTTTAATTATGCTAGACAGTAATATTAAAATCAACTGAACCATTAGAGTGATTTGATCAAATTAAGAGTCTAATGAAAACTGAAGTCGTCAGTAAACACAACAAGAAACTAATTTTTAAATCAAATATAGGTAGAAGAAGCTACATACGAATTTGTCAAAAGTTGATATAAAAAGGTACAAATACTATAAATTCTCCACAATTACACGTAGTATGAATACACTATGAGATTCCCAGATCGTTACCTGATCTCCCTGGTTAATAAATATCCTCAATTTAGTATTTGATATACTTTGCTTCGTTAATTATGTAAATGGTCATTAAGACAATCGTTTATAATAATTATAATAACTAAAATAAGTAGTTAAAAGTCATTCACACTAAGTGCCAGAAAGGCACTTAAACTGGACGTACGTATTTATAATTTTATAATTTTTTTAACTTTGTTGATAACTCGTTTAATGTTGTGTTGTTCTTTCAATAAGAGATCTCAAGGTAACCACAGTAATTTTAAAAGTATTCTAATACCTTATATGAGTGTGAAATTAGCTTTAGATATGAATGGTGGTCATTGCTGAAGTATCTAACATGGATTTGGTAGCGTGTGACGTCATACAATGTATTTGAGGCAAAGCTTTAGGACATCCATAATCGTTTGTTCATTCGGTTCCCGTTACGCTTTGGTTGGTCGCTGGTAAGTCTGTCGAGAGGTCGGTGGTTTAACTTTGTTTACGGACATGGTGCAAGTGTTTGTTCAGAATAACGTCCTTCAGTTTACATTGCGATTGATATGGGGAAACTGCACTTTCAGAGTTTCGGTGTTTTTTGTTGATTTTTGTAAATTAATTTGTAGCGAAATGAAATTTGTTCACAAGCGTATCTATATTATACGTTTTGTTCGCACTACGTATGTTAATTGTTAAGTATTATTCGTTTACCCTTCATTTTCATCTGCAATTTATGCGATGTCATCACTTACACATTTGTGAATATTTTTCAATCAACACTTACATCGTGTAAATTATAATCCTTTGGAAATTATTAACCCCTCATGATTTAACCACTCTACTAATGTATGGGCTTTAAAGCACTGGTACATGGCTGAGCCCTATGATATCGTAATGAGTCAAATCAATGAATCAGGTCGGGAATAGCCACAACCGGTAGCCGACAATAAACCCACAGATGCAGTAGTATGAAATAACCATTTAGACTGTCTCAAGTTACATCACGACGTGAAAATTTTTTCAGATGGCAATATACAAATTAATTTACATAATACCATCAACTCCTCGCGAACAGCCCATGAAGGTTCAACGGTACCGACCGGCGGTCCTCAGCCCAAAGGCGTCACTGGATGCGGATATGGAGAGGCATGTGGTCAGCACACCGCTCTCCCGGCCGTATGTCAATTTCCGAGACCGGAGCCGCTACTTCTCAATCATGTAGCTCCTCAGTTTGCCTCACAAGGGCTGAGTGCATCCCGCTTGCCAACAGCGCTCGTCGGGCTCTATGGTCACCCGTCCAAGTGCTAACCCAGCCCGACAGCGCTAAACTTAAGTGATCTGACGGAAACCGGTGTTACCACTGCGGCAATGCCGTTAGAACCATCAAGTACAGATTAAATGATTGTCATACTAGCAGCAGACCAGTAAAGACTGTGACATAGTTTAGCAGAGTTCACGTACAGCTACTTACATACATGCATACATACATACGTACATACATAACATACTCCACAAGGTACCATTTGGTGCTTGATGGAAGGTACCTTGTGCCAATACTAGTCATTCCCTTCCTTGTTCCGTGGCCGAGCGGTTAAAGGCGCTACAGTCTGGAACCGCACGACCGCTACGATCGCAGGTTCGAATCCTGCCTCGGGCATGGATGTGTATGATGTCCTTAGGTTAGTTAGGTTTAAGTAGTTCTAAGTTATAGGGGACTTATGACCACAGCAGTTGAGTCCCATAGTGCTCAGAGCCAGCCTTCCTTGTTCCACTCGAAAATAGAAGGAATGGAAAAGCCTTTCTATATTCTTGAATAGAAGCCCTGGTTTCTCTTATCTTGCCTTTTTGGTCCTTACATGAGGCGTACATAGGTGACAGTTGAACCGTACTGTATTCCGTCGCAAATGCTGGTACTCTAAACCTTCTCAATAGTGTTTTGAGGAAAGAATGTCCTTTTCAGCCCAGGGGTTTGCACTGAAGGTCACAAAGGACTTCCATAATATTCACATATTGATCGATCACACCGGTAGCAAATACAGAAGCAAGGAATTGAATTGCTTCGATGTCTTCCGGTAACCTGACGTCGTGTGTATTCCAAACACCCGAGCAGATGTGAAGAATGAGACGCAAAAGACTTTTGCTAAGTCGATCAGAGACCAACGTCACTTGCTCATGCCATTTCATGTCGCTTTTGCAGTAGAAATTTAATTGAAGTGACAGTATCAGGCAACACATCACTATTTTAGAAACCTATGGGATTGATCTTCCGGCTCATCTGCATTAAATTACATTTTCAGCTATTACAGGAATCTAAGACTCATCAGAACAAATAGAAATTCTTTCCAGGCCATCCAGTATCCTCCTGCAGTCACTCATGAACGACACATTCCCATACACTACAGCATAATCAGGAAATTGTGGCTGGAAGCTGCTCATCCTATCCGACAGATACTTTACGCACAATGAGAAAAGGAACGGGCCTATCATACTTCCCTGTGGCACTCCTGACTATAGCTTTGCCTCAGAAGAACACTAGCTGCTGATGACAACGTACGGGATTTTGTTGCTTGAAAAGTCTTCGACTCATTCGCATATCTGAGAACCTATTCCGTAACTTCAATAACAGTCTGCAATGTGACATTGCATTGCCAGTGAAGAATGAGAAAGTAAAGGTAATAACATTTCGTAACTATTTTCAGGTTACCTTGAGGACTGTATCGTCCGTCTTCATTAAATAGAAAACAGAGGGACACTATACTGCAAAATTTTTATTATTCCCCCGCACGGCATACAAGAAATATTTTACTATCCGGATCGTGCATCTCACAAAGGGATCATAAGAATAGGATAAGAGAGACTGGGATGCATATGAAATGGTATAGTCAGCAGCCTTTCTCTTATCCTGTTCATTGACTGAAGAGGGCAGATACCACTAATAATAGTGCGAAGTATCCTCCCCAAACACTGTAGCGTGCGACGCATTTACACAGACACGGTATGGTACAGCGACCCTTAGATTGGGTTATCTGCACCTTTAGGGCCGTACAGCACTGGGATACCAGGGCAGTTCTTCTGGCAGAAATACCACACACAACTCATGGGATTCAATGGAGTCTTGCTATCCGGTCATCTGCCTGCGTGTTGCAGTTCTGCCACCATTGTCGGTGCAACGAGATTCGGCTGGCAGGTCTACCAGCCTGACTCTGCTGCCAGTCGAACGCAGAATGATTTATGGCCACTCTCGCATTAGGATACCAGGAGAGCTGCCACGCGCTATCTGTCACTTACCTGTACCTAGTTTTCTTCGCCCACCTCCGCGCTACAGCTAGTTTTTACATCAAATCTCTTACCCGCGAGATCCAGATAAATCAGCAACTTCGTACATTTCATGCAAGGACTGCTCAAACAAAGAATTGAAAAAAAAGAAAAGAAAACGTACTGGAGATCATAAACGTCATGAATGAAGAATACGCACCTCCAGGCAGCAATCACATTCCATCTATTTGTAATAACGCATTTTATGGACACTGATCTGTTGGAGAACGTGGAAACTATCAATCCTCCATTTCCACGTAGCCTGATAGGATGCTCCGCTCCAACCACAAGAACTTTACAACATAGATAAGACACATAAGTATTTCTCAAATAAAAACTGATGTAGTTGCAGCCGAATTGTAAATCATTGCGTGCGTGTGTGTGTGTGTGTGTGTGTGTGTGTGTGTGTGTGTGTGTGTGTGTGTGTTGGACATGTCTGAACAAACATATAATTAAGGCGAGATGGGCAATGATCTCTTCAGTGCAGATGCACATCAGCCTCGATCTCTTACGGAAGTAGGCGAAATGCGGCGAATAGTGACAATAACGGGCAAGGGGCACCACATTCGTAGTATGTGGATAATCTGAGAATTTGGGTCTGACGGGAGGCGTGCCAGGGTAGACCGTGCAGTTGCAATGATCACTGAGCCCAGATGGCTTAGTGGTCCACTGTGCCTTCGGCAGTGGTGAGGAGAACACGTCTTGCTTGCGTCTCTCCTGTGTTTCTGATTGCGAGCGAGCCCGCGGTTCTTTACGTCCATGTAGCGGCTTGTCTTCGTGTCCGAATTCATCGATCATCATGGCGTTTTCCTACAGCCAAGTCACGATCCAATTAACTTTCCCGTTTCGTCGTGAACGAACTAATGCATATGAAGTCGAACGGTTTATACGGGACAAAAAGCGTCCCCCACAGCAAGATGTTACCGGAATTCATTTTTCTGTACTTAGTATCACTCTATCACAGAGATGGTGAATGAAAAGCTCTGCACCGACATTATACAGCATCATGATATCGAATTCCACTTCCGGTATTCTGTTAGTCATATGAAGACTGTCGTATTTGATCACGTAGTTGATCACATGGTTCATCACGCTGGTTTTGGTCTCTAAACGTAGGGAGTTTTGGAACTCCTGTTTCAAGTACCGTTGAACGTTGTGATGGTTGCCTTTAGACCTTACGGTAACGTCGTCAATATTGTGTTGCTGAAACATGGAAGACGTTCGAAACCTATTGTGTCTTCAATGGTGTCTGTCAGATAAAAATCTGAAGAAACATGTGACTTCTTACTTGGTTGTTGCCGGCTGCAGGGCTGTCGTCATGTAGGGTGGGCAGCCACAGAGTTGTTCAGGTTGTGGCCAGGAAGGCCACGTCCGTTCTAAATGGTTCAACTGGCTCTGAGCACTATGGGACTCAATTTCTATGGTCATCAGTCCCCTAGAACTTAGAACTACTTAAACTTAACTAACCTAAGGACATCACACACATCCATGCCCGAGGCTGGATTCGAAGCTGAGACCGGAACGGTCGCGCGGTTCCAGAATAAAGCACCTAGAACCGCTCGACCACACCGGCGTGCCTGCTCTAATTGTTTGCAACGTAGACTGGTTCAGATGCCGATTGGAGACATCGTTCTCCCTGCAGCACCCACTGTGTTTCCTCTACTATACATGTCCGCGCCGAGGCTGCCTGCGACGTCCACTCTGAATCAGTCGGCGCCTGTGTCGACTCCTCTCGACGACAGGATGGACGTTTAGCCTATCGCTCTTACACTTGCTGGAGGCAATACCAATGGACGATGGCCATCAGCAGCTGCAAGACGTCTGCCGCCACACCACGATTGTTGATCGTGGAGACGTACTGACCCCCCCCCCCCATTTTCTGCCATAAGACCCCAAGTCAGACGACAGTTGTTTGCCACCAGACATATAACTGTTTGTTAGGAAGCAATGGTCGCTGAGGATATGGAGGAGACAGTGTAGTAGTACACCTTCTGGTGACGGGCTCCATTAGATGTCTGCACAGGATGTTGGTCCTCCTACTGATGATGGACTACCCTCTGACACCCTGGCACAAGATGACATGACTTCTATAACCGCTTCTGTCTCCAGTCAGCATGGGCACTAATCTTTCCCACGCCTCATCTGATGTGGTTGGTCCCATTTCTGTGTCTGATACCACCTGTGTGCGCACCTCTTATAGTGTTCTACAGAGCTTACCTACTGAGACATCTGTCTCCTTTGCAGATGACGCCGATGCTGAGAATGAGTGTTCTGGAGATGTATAAAGCGATGGAACCACCTTAAGGCGGTCAGCTCCCTCCCCATCACAGTGATGTGCCCTTCCATGGAGGCCTAACAGGGAACTTCGAGTGCATCCTCTCTATCTGTACTGCCCAACCTCCTGCCGCTGGCAGCTGTTCAGGCTTATTGCATAGTCATGGTCAATGTCAATATCATTTGTGCATTCTATAAACTAGCGTTACACCATGAAATGCTGTATTCTGCAGACGCTGACACTGATGTACCTCAGGAGGTCCATGTTGCAACCTTCTGTGTACCGATGACTTAAAAGCACACATCTCCGTCTTACATTACGGTATCCTCGCTGATAATGCCAGAGGTATGGCTCTCACGTTTATTGGCTTTAGGATCATCAAGACACACTCCATCTGATTTGGGTCGCCACTTCTGTAGGTGGTCATGTCTCTCTTCCAGGGTCAGCAGGATACCTAATCATGGGAGGCGACTTCAGATCCACCCAGGCACACAAAAACCAACTGCTGCATCCTCATTGTGTGCGACACTAGTGGGAACTGTCTAGCACCTCAATCTTAGGGACTCTTGGGAGTATGTTAATGGTGACCATCCGGATTTTACGCATTTCACTGGCCATTCTTCCAGTCACCTCGATCGTGTTTATCTCTCGCGATGTTGCAGTGGGGTGAAAGCCGCTGAAATCTGGCCCATTGCATTCTATGGCCACGATGCATATATCTGTGTCATCAATCTCTAACGCCAAGAGGTCTGTCACTGCCGAGAACCATTTAAATTGAACACCACACACCTTACTTCACCTGACTGCCAGCAACTCATTGAGACAGCTTGTCGTTGGCCCTGTGATGCATGTCAGTCTGCCGTGTCGTGGTGAGTCCTCTTCGCAAAGCTTACCCTCTGCAAGACCTTGACTGGTTACAGAAGGGAGGTCACAGTGAGGCAGTGACAAACACAGGTTTTCTACTTCAGCATTCCCTGGGAATGTATTATGATGCTGTATTCGCCAGAGTGTCAGGAGATGAAGAATCACGCCAAATCACAGCTCACTGTCTCAACATCGCCTTGAAGGAGCAGGGTCTGCACACACAAAGGGTTAGCACAGGAGCATGCATCTATGTACCACATGATGGCTGAAGGGCGCCACTGTCGGAGGTCTTTGATCAATATACTTGCAACTGATGATGGGGGGCAGTAAGATATCCAATGTGATACAGGGTCTGTCCTCCATTCATGTTATGTTGTGTTGTACTCCACACAAGGTCACCACCCTGCCATGCAGTGTGGTCGCCCGGTTTGAGGCGCCATGTCATGGATTGTGCAGCCTCTCCTGCCGGAGATTCGAGTCCTCCCTCGGGCATGTGTGTGTGTGTGTGTGTGTGTGTGTGTGTGTGTGTGTGTGTGTGTGTTGTTCGTAGCATAAGTTAGTTTAAGAAGTGTGTAAGTCCAGAGACCGATGACCTCAGCAGTGTGGTCCCTTAGGAATTCACTTACATTTGAACATTTCAGCATTTGTCACCACTCTGTCCACATTACAACAGTCTCTCCTTTGACTCGGTTCCTGAGGATGCAACGATGGATCTGCTTGCCGAACTCACAGAGGACAATGTCCGTGATGCTGTTGGGATGGATTCTATGAACAAGTCAACCGGTTCTGGGACTTCCACAAAAGTTTCATCGGGCATTTCCTCCTCTACTCCTCCAATGTGGACAGAAATTTGTTGAGACCTTTGTTACCCATCGTGCAGATGCTAGACGGTTTCCTAGCTGGTCTCGTTCCTACACACGAGCCTCAGCGTAAATCACGGATATGTGATTACCATCCCTGGCTGTTGGTTGCCTCACCTAAACGGACGGCCTAGTACTTGGTTTCCCCTGATTGAGCCTCTTTCGTAGGTGCCAATAACAGCCGAGACATAATCGCTCTTGTTCACGCTCGTCATGTGCCTGGACTTTTGGCCGCTCTTGGCATCAGCCAGGTGTTTGATCAGTGCGATCTCAACTGTCACGTGTACTCTACAATGGCCGCTTCACTCTTCTCATCTTCATCCGTCGTTCAGTGCATCAAGGCCGCCCATTCATCGCACTGTCTTATGCTTCCGCCAAGGAACCGTCGCTCTGTGGCCTCTGTTTACGACCATAACACCGTTCTGGCATATTTCTCAATGGCCACGTATTCAGTTGCCCTTTTTCTGTGGATGATCTCGTCTTCGTTCTTCGTAGTGATGTTAAGGTCAGGAAGCCTTTGGTAGGTGTTATCATCTGCAGCGGAGCTTCTGGCAGCGGCCTTAACGTCCGCAAATCGAGCGCTGTGGCTATAGGTTTAGGGCTTGCAGCTGAGAACGCTCCTCCATTGCCTGTAACTGCTAGTGTCGATTCTTAGGAATTTATTTTGTAAGTGATACGTGGTGCATGTTTTCTCTCAGCTGCTGGCACATATTGTCCCAGCTATCAAATGGTCACCTAGGTCATCGTTTACTAGCCCTCAATAGGTAAACGTCCATTTGGCGTCACATTCCCCAGGTGGCACAGACGGTCCCCATTCCATCATCCATGGCCCCCTGCGTGCTATCAGCCTTGTGTTTATATGTTAGCCCCATTTATCACCGTTCCACGGTGTAGGGGCGGTTTAGGCCTGTATCATGTCTCTGACAGAGCTGTAGCCCTTTTGGTCAGCCATCAAATGTTGCTGTGACGCCGTTGTCCCAGGTGTCTTACCAGCTTGTTCCTGAAGGCTCTTGCACCACGCGCTCTCTCAACCCCTATCCAGATTCCGAATATCCTTCCACACTTCCTTTATTTCTGACTTTTTTCTCTCAAACTGAGTTACGTCTGTACTATAATATTACCAATGTGTTTATGTTCATAGAGGCAATCTACGGCTTTCTTCAGCAGAACAGGTCACCGAATGTGATTGATGGGAAGCATCCCCACCTTGACTGGTGCGCCGTCTGACAGTTAGTGTGCGCTCCTTGTCTTGCCACTGATATCCAGTCTGCATAGTACCTTACTGCCTTACTGTCAATGGGAAGCAAGTTAGCCGGTTATAACTCCATGGAATTAAGCCTGCGTACCCCGTTGTGTGTCGCCTGTAATGTTCTGAACAGAGAAGAGCATCGCATGGTGTGTGGATCGGCTATAGGTGTCCATTTCGTGAAGCGATAGATGCTGGTCTTAATTACAGCTTCTCATCAGATACCTCCTCACCTGCTCCTTTTTCCGGACTCTTGCGACATCCCACGAGCAAAGATGAATTCCTTGAAGTGGATTTCTGGACACGCAATTCACTACTTGTTTGCTGATGGTGAAAAAATTGTCCTTGATTGTTGGCACTTCCTTAATGAACGACGTTGTGCATTTGACCGCAGTGCCAAATACAGACAATTTTTCTACAATTTTCTTTGAAGTGTCTTTTTTAACCCACCCTGGAGGTGGGATGTCACTAGAACGAGGAGTTGATCACTGTCTTTTCCACTCTTAGTGCCAGTTACTCTTTCGTCACTAGACTGCTCTACAACGAAAAACTACAAGTCTATAATTCCCTTACGTGTTAAATAATTAAATGTTGATTAGACATATAGATACCTTAATGCCACGGAAATATTTTCTTCTGGAAAGATGGCTTTCCTTAAAAATGTGTCCTTTTTATTCAGTTCACCTCGGCTGGTTCCTGCTGACACTGACATTCTCTACCACTGGAAAAATTTTTCGCTGTAATTTCTTAAATCGTATAGTGTATGAAATAACCCATTTACGTCATTGCCAGCAATGCAGGAATGAATTCAGAACTTCTTTCTCTGAATTCTCTTCGCATTACGACATCAAAGACAAGGCACAGATATTAGCTGCTCTTCGTAAATTTCTGTACTGAGCACTGAGTGCAGTGTTGTATGTTCGCCGTACAGATACAATTGCTTATATTCGACGTTGATAGTCGAGAAACTACGACCGCTACCCCTCTGTGTGTGCAAATTGTCTGTTGGGCATATACTGAGGGTTCATGTTTGGCATCTGAATAACGAAACATGATGCAGTGTATTAATAGACGCGAAAGCTATACATGGAAACACCTCATCTTATTGAAATATTGAACCAACATGACGTTTCATGAGGTATGTACAAAGAACATCGGTGTCCCATGAGAGACTTTATAGTTCTTCTTAGAGCTAAATTCATATCAAGACACCACCTAGGATCCATGATGCTTGTGGTTTTTTGGAGAACTGTTCCCACCTAGGAGCATTCTTCATAGTATGAATTTCCTTTACTTTACGTCTATGGTCACAAACTGTTTGCCAACAGATTACCGGTTTCGGTCTATAATAACCATCTTCAGATCGTTTTACGAAAATAATGGCGTAATGTACTACAGCCATAGTGGCATCGTCAAATGGTAAATGCAAAATCAGCACTATTTGACATTTGACGATGCCACTATGGCTGCAGTACATTAGGACATTGTTTTTATAAAACAGATTTGAAGATGGTCATTATAGACCGAAACCGGTAATATGCTGACAAAAGTTTGTGACCATAGACGTAAAGAAAGGAAATTTATTCTATATTTTGGTCACGTTTTATTCGCGATAGTGTTGCAGCTTGTGAAATTCTTCATTGTGTTGAACCGAGATTCACACTTTTGTCAAAACAGAATGGCTATGATTGCAGTTCAACTTGTCTGCCTATATCATTATCTTCGCACACGTACTGAAGATATCCTCACTGTGATAAATCTTATGTTTCATTTTCAGATTTGCTGCTGATATTAACATATTTCTTCTACTTTTAATGGTTTATCACTGTCTTCTTTCTTACTTGATTCTATTGAATGCTTTTTAGTTTCAAAATTAATCACACACAAACATTAAAAAACAGTAAAACTTAGGTTTTGTCTGATACAATTAATAACACTGTCTCAGAAATAGATTAAAATAGTTCCAGTCCCCCTTTTTCGATCAAAGTATCTGGGAGGTTTCGCTTGATTATCAGCCAGATGCCGGAACTGGAAGACAGTTATCAAATATTTCCTACTGGGATTCCCACTACACCTGTCCAAGCTTGTTACAACATTTGGATGAAAAGATTTTCCACTCATTAATGGAACATAGCTCGAACAACTCGCTCTGACTTTTAGAGAAGAGAAGGAAAAATTAAGGACAGATATCCGAAACTATTTAGGAACTTTAATCGTTACGTTTATGGGATGATTTTTTTTCTGTTTTCGTTGTTGACACATATGTAGTCCTTGCATTAAAAATTCTTAACTTATCATTCATCCTTCGCATTTTGGTGGCACAGGAAATGTCACTTCTCTGAATATTTAAGTTTCCTGCTAAATTTAGATTCCCGCTCTTGAGCCACTACTTGTTTCATAGCAGTACTTTCTCCTCATAGCTTTACGCATCTTTACACACCCCTACCAATGATGTTCCTTGTTTCTATTCCTTTGTTTTGCCTGCATGTAACAGTAGTTTTGTTTCATTTTTTTCTATATACCAAGTGGCTATAATTAAAGTGCAGCTACTCACGAAGCTCCAGTGTGGGCTGTAATTACCTCGTGGTACCGAAAATTGGGAATGCGTCAATGTAGAACCGATTTATGCTGGAAAAAATTGGTTCCAGTTTTGGCCACCGCGTGCATATCTGACGCTGTGCAGCATCTCGGCGACGTCTCCAGTGCTCATGTTGAACACATTGTGTAAATGTCGGTTAATAATAAGTTCATCATTATGTTTTCTTCGCTCATTGAGCTTTTCTGCCCACGTCTCATTCCTATCCATTACATATGGAACCATATTTATACGTCATTTTTGCATTCACAGTGCCAGATTGGCACCTGGTTGCCATTACTGGAAATACTTTTTTCCAGTGGAAATCGGTTCCGCATTAACGTATTAAAATATCTACTACGTTTCGCTGCCATACGATAATTACAGCCCTCACTAACCCTCTGTGGGTAGCTGCACTTTATTTATAACTTATCGGTATATTGATAACTTCTCTTTAAGCATCCTGAGATGTATCGCTTTCTTTCGTATTATAATTTTCTTTTCCCTTCATATTTATCTTTTGCTGTGTATTGGTATGTTCCCCTCTATTTTTTTTTTTTCCAGTGTCGCCTGCTTTTTTTTTCAAGTCATTTGCATTGTAATAGTTTCACTATTTCACTGCTTTAGGAAAAATTCCTCGTACCTATATCGCCGTTCCGCTTCCATACATCTCCTGTGAGATCTGCTCCTCGGATAAATTTATTGGTTATTACCTTGTCAGATTCTTCTACAGTGTATTCGCTTATTTCCAGCATTTACAGCTTTTGAGAATTCTGAGTTCGGTTAGTCATTTTTTGACCTCTCAGTGCCTCCCTTTGCAACATGCTATTTCCTTTGTATCTTCATCTGAATTTCAGTCTGCCGTGTAGCAGGTATAGGGAGATGAAAATATTACCACGCAGCATGTTCCTATATCTTAACGCGCAGCTCGATGCATTACGAAACACCCGAGCGAAACATACCGGGGTCGAGTGAGATCATGGCCTTAGGGATTGTTATTGTAGTGCAACGGCCAGCAAGAGTGCTGTTTTCAGCCTGTCTTCCGCGTCTGGTTACGAATATTTTAGGCTTGCACCCCGTACTCAGCTCACAGCGCAACATGAAACAAGAACAAAACTTTTTCAATTTGTAGATTCATTGCATACACTTCTTTCCTTCTCATCTTACGTAAATGTGATTATGGGTTAATCTGATGATCGAAATAAAGTTTTCTCAAGTCACTGACGTAACGTGGAAACGGTGTTATCAAGAAAAACTATGGGGCTACCGCCAGCAAGATAGAAAATAGTATCACGATTCAGGAAGGGCTACAGCAGAACTGAGAGAGTAATTACTAAAAACCAAAGGCTCTTCGAAAGTTAACTAAATGTATACACGTACATGTACATGAAACACTGTTACTAGGAATTATGACCTTAACCATTTTGTACCAATAAATGGTGATCATCGAAATGTAGGTGACTGTTACAGTGGACTTATGGAATCTTCTCATTTATAAATCAAGTCAAAATGAAATCAGTAACATGGATGGTGAATGGAACAGTTAAATATGTTGAGACATTTCTACGAAAGTGCAACCGCACGGGATATGCTAGTACGACCTACTCTAGACTAATGATTAAACGTTGGAATCGTTATAAAGTCGAATGACTGCAGATCTAGAAGGAATTCGGATGATGTCGGGAGAACCATAAAGCGATGTAGACGACAAAAGTGTAAAGAGATAATCAAAGATCTCAAATGGAGATCGCTGGAAGGAAGATGATACTAGTCTCATGAAATTCTCTTGGGTAAATTTTGAATATCAGATTTTAGTTTTCATCGGGAAATGGATCCTCTACAGGCCGCATTTCATCGTTACCATCACAAAAAGCTCTACCTTAATCCCTGTGAAAGGGTAAGTCGCAATTGATTATTCACAGTATACGGGCCTGTGAAGCTATCCGTAGGTCTGAATGCGGTCAGCCTCTGATGTTGTCCAATATGGAAAATTGTAGACAGAAAGTTATGAAAAGTTGAAGTTTAGAGTAAGTAGAATTAAGTAAAAAGCGTCTGCGGCAGTCTATACGGGTGGTTGGGGTGCCGGCGACAAGTCATATGTAATGAATAGAATATGTTTCCCACGCGGCATATGCTGTTATTACGCACCAAGGAGGTCTCCTGGGTCAAACACAGCAGTCTCTAAAACGTAAAACGGCAAAGTCAAAATAAAAGGAGTCAATTTGACTACAAAATCGACTACTCAGTGTCTACTATTGTGTTCATTTTGCTTGTGATTTACTTCCTACCATGTACCCTGTGGATGGATGCCTCATAAATACACTACTGGCCATTAAAATTGCTACACCAAGAAGAAACGCAGATGATAAACGGGTATTGATTTGAGAAATATATTATACTAGAACTGACATGTGATTACATTTTCACGCAATTTTCGTGCATAGATCCTGAGAAATCAGTACCCAGAACAACCACCTCTGGCCATAATAACGGCCTTGGATGACGTGTACAGGTACAACTGCCCATGCAGCTTCAATACGATGCCACAGTTCATGAAGAGTAGTGACTGGCGTATTGTGACGAGCCAGTTGCTCGGTCACCATTGACCAGACGTTTTCAGTTGGTGAGAGATCTGGAGAATGTGCTCGCCAGGGCAGCAGTCGAACATTTTCTGTATCCAGAAAGGCCCGTACAGGACTTGCATCATACGGTCCTGCATTAACCTGCTGAAATGTAGGGTTTCGCAGGGTTCGAATGAAGGGTTGAGCCACGGGTCGTAAGACATCTGAAATGTAACGTCCACTGTTCAAAGTGCCGTCAATGCGAGCTAGAGGTGACCGAGACGTGTAACCAATGGCATCCCATACCATCACGCCGGATGATAGGCCAGTATGGCGATGGCGAATACACGCTTCCAATGTGCGTTCACTGCGATGTCGCCAAACGCGGATGCGACCATCATGATGCTGTAAACAGAAAAATGACGTTTCGCCATTCGTGCACACAGGTTCGTCAATGAGTACACCATCGCAAGCGCTACTGTCTGTGATACAGCGTCAAGGGTAACCGCAGCCATGGTCTCCGAGCTGATAGTCCATGCTGCTGCAAACGTCGTCGAACAGCTCGTGCAGATGGTTGTTGTCTTGCAAACGTCCCCATCTGTTGACTCAGGGATCGAGACGTGGCTGCACGATCCGTTACAGCCATGCGGATAAGATGCCTGTCATCTCGACTGCTAGTGATACGAGGCCGTTGGGATCCAGCACGGCATTCCGTATTACCCTCCTGAACCCACCGATTGCATCTTCCGCCAACAGTCATTGGATCTCGACCAACACGAGCAGCAATGTCGCGACACGATAAACCACAATCGTGATAGGCTACAATACGACCTTTATCAAAGTCGGATACGTGATGGCATGCATTTCTCTTCCTTACACAAGGCATCACAACAACGTTTCACCAGGCAACGCCGGTCAACTGCTGTTTGTGTATGAGAAATCGGTTGGAAACTTCCCACATGTCAGCACGTTGTGGGTGTCGCCACCGGCGCCAACCTTATGTGAATGCTCTGAAAAGCTAATCATTTGCATATCACAGCATCTTCTTCCTGTCGATTAAATTTCGCGTCTGTAGCATGTCATCTTCGTGGTGCAGCAATTTTAATGGCCAGTAGTGTATATCTGGCAGAGCCTGTAGGATTTTATGGAATACGGATGGCTCGCCGTCGCTTGGCTGTTTGCTTTCTTTGTTTGGACGTGTCGTGGATTTTCAGTTTTCCCTAAGATACTGTGTTTTTGGCTTGTCTTCTTTCCACCAATAATTGTGATCGTAATTTCTCGAATACAAACTGAAGGGTTTTTCTGGAATGTTCCTGATTCCTGCACATTAATGTGATGAGTTCCTTGCATAGCTACAAGGTCATCTCGAGGTGGAATAAGTTGTGAATGTTCACAATGCGTGTGGATCGTGGAGCGTTATTTGTGATAGATAGTACCTTATTCAGGATGACCCACAGAAAGTAATTTGTATGAAGTAACCTGATCCATATTCTTGTACTTAATTTTCTCACATTAATTACTTTTTGACAGCTGAAATATACCGGTAATCCACTGACAAGTAGTCGATAGTCGAATAGGCACGATGGGCCATGAAGTGGTGACAAACGTGACTTCATAATCTTAACTGCCAATGAGGTGAAGACGCCGATTTTTAAAAAAAATAAAAATGTGGGGATATTTGGAACTATACTCTCCAGTCACAGTAATGTGACCTTGGAAGTAAACGTACATTAACTCAAAAACAGCAAGTGGCAGTATTAGCATAGCAGGGTATGTGAAGCTTGTCGGGGGGACAGGGGAAACAGTGCATTCGTTGTCGTTATACTCGAAAAGCGCATTATAATTGGTTTTCGTGCCAAGGATGGAAGCATTTCCGAAACGGCAAAATGTGTAAACTGTTCGCTTAGCTCCGTGGTTAAATTATACCATGCATGGCAAGATGGCGCTATCCAAAACTGGAGCCGAGGTATCTCCTTTGCACCCAGGGCCGTCGACGACAGGGGTGATCGACAGCTATGTAGAGGTGTACGGATGAACAGACGCGCAACTGTTCGGCAACTGACCGACCGGATGAACCAAGTAGCTACCAACAGTGTCTCCTCAACAACCATTCAGCGAACTTGCAGGACTTGCTGAATGTTCATCAGCGACAAAGGCTGGAGTTCGCATGCCGGTACCGCAACTGGACGACCACTGACAGGCGACAGGTGGCCTTATCAGATGAATCACGTTTTATGGTCCATCGGACAGACGGCCGTTGATGTGTTCGGCGCGAAACGTCTGAAAAAGAAAGAGATCCTCGTGGAGGAGGGAGCATTATGGTCTCCACAATGTTTTCGAGGCATTTCCTGTGTGATCTCATCATTCTGGAAGGGGACAACACAGGTATGCATACATGCTTGGGAAACGTGTCTATACCTACATGCAGTTTGTTTTTACTCAGCAGCATGACAACTTCCAGCAGGACAATGCAACGAGTCACAGTGTATGTGTGTGGTTTGAAGATCAACTGAGACTCTGAGGGACCTCACTGACCAGGCTGTTCGCACCTTGGATCCCTAACCGCGAAAATTTTCGTTACTGGCTATGGCACGAGAGTCGGCATGGCTCCACATCCCTGTCGGTACCTTCCAGAACCGAAGCGAATCATTACCTGTACGTCTCTCAGCGATCAGCGTTGCGAAAGGTGCTAACGTTAATGTGGTCACATTAATGTGACTGGACAATGTAGGTTAGCAGTTACCAGTTTGGTGAATTTATTAATACGCGTGTTCCGTAAGTCTGAGAACAATTATGCAGCTATCATTATTTATTTATTCATTGCTGTATTTTAAACTAATTGATATGTAGCTCGATAAACACAGACTGGGCCAAAACATTATGACCTCCCCTGCATAATAACGTGTTGACCCAATCTTCGGAGCGCTATGCAGCAGGGATTATGGGTGGCATGCATTTGACTAGTGCTTACTAGGTTTTTGGAAGTATGAGGCACCATGTCACGCAATTCACATTAAATTACATACTGATGGCTAGTGAGCGCAGAGCTGGAGCTAGATGCTATCAGTAGTAGGGCAACCACCCCATGTTGCATTGTCGCCAAATTTATTCAAGACGACAGATACAAGATGGGGGACATAGATGTGGTAATGTTTCAGTGACATCACTGTGGAAAGTTCGTATTTTGGCGGGAAAATAGGTCAATTGGGCTACCACTACTAACCTAACACCTTTCTCTTCCCCATTCACAGCACCTCCCCTCCCGCCCCCATCTCCCATGTGGAAATTGTCAGGAAAATGACTCAGACTGTGTTATGCTGCCAAGTAAGATGGATGTAAGTCTTTATATTATATGTATTGCTCTTCTCCCTTCCCCTCCCTCATTTGAAAATTGGTGGAAAAAGGACTCAGTCTGTGCTGGGCTGTTGAATAGGACAGATATAAGTAACAATTGTTTATTTGAACAATCTGAGTTGTCATAGGCAGTCCATCCAGTGTGTTCACCATGAAGGCTAGAGTCCAACTGACCTAGTCCACAACACCACCACCCAAGAGCACTGTTGACCATCCCTCTCCAATAGCGTAATCCAAGATAAAGGAATGTGGATGAAATTTCTGTGCTGGTGAAAGAGGAATTTAACAGGTATATTAGCTGTAACCACTCATCTTAGGACCGTTCAACAGCAATGACATTTGGTGAAGACGAATACACTACATCAGATAATGAAGATGTAGCAGGATGGGGCCAAGTTACAAATCGCAACTCATGCTGATAAATATATGTACTGTAACTGTAGATCATTCGCTAAAGGTCCAGTCAATCCTCCAAAGCGCAAGAGGCAAAATGTCCATCCCAGTCAACTCGCCCTGCTGGAAAAGAGGCCACGAGCTGGCTTACAGCATGGCCATGTGGCAGCTGGGTACTTCCTGTTGTGTTGGAAGTACCCACAGCCTTCCTCCTTCCCATCGTGGCACATGAATACTCTTTGTCATTGAACACAAACTGCTTCAGATTTATGACATCTGTTGTTTTGGGATATTGTCACACACATAAATTGAAGATGCGACAGGAATTAACGTACTGTTGCACGAAGAGGGAGACAGCTTTGCAGATGACACAAGACATATTTAAACAATTACACGTTTCATTCTGACGAATAACACGACCACCACACATGTACATGGACTCTTCAAAAAAGCATTGCTACACCTTTGTGAAACTCCCAGGGACGTTTCGCAAGTATTGAGACGATTCTACCCCAAGAACCATTATCCAAGATCGCAGAGATGATGTCATCCAAGATGGTGGCGATGACGTCATCAAAGATGACGCAAGTACCGTTAACCAAGATGGCGGATATAGGCAAGTAGATTGAATTTTGGTGGGTCAATGCCACACCCACTTCCCCTAGAAAAATGGTGGGAAGTTCAAATTACAAGAGGATAATGCACTAAACCATGGTTATCTCCACTAAGCAAAGAAACTCGCGGGAAGATAGCTCACTTGGGCTACCGCCACTAACCTAAGTCACCCGACCGCCATTTCCTCCTACGAACTAGTGCCAAGTTTGAATTTTGGCGGTAAAGAAAGCTCACTTGGGGATTCACTACCAATCTAAGGAAATTTGCAGGAAGATAGTTCACTTGCACCAACCTAAGTCCTCCGACCGCCACCTCCTCCTACGAACTGGCACAAGTTTGAATTCCAACAGTATAATGCATCACACCACTGTTATATTTACTAAGCAAAGAAAATCGTGGAGAGATACTTGGGCTACCTCCACTAACGTAAGTCACTCAACCCCTACCTCTTTCTATGAACCGGCACCAGGTTTGAATTTTGGCACTAAACAAAGGTCCATTTGCATATCTCTACCGAGAAAATGGCGCGAAACAAAGGACACTTGTACTATCTTCAGTCGCCCGACCTCCACCTCATCCTAAGGATTTGTTGGAAAAGGACTTGTCTTTATTATTTAACCAATTTCATGCAGGTGGTTCACCACGAGTTCTGGACTCCAACTGACTTAGTACACATCACCACCTCCAGAGTGTGCTCTCATCTCTGACATAATCCAAGATGGCGGACTCCAGTGTGTTCACCTTGAGATCCAGACTCCAACTGACTTAGTACATATCGCCACCACCAGAGGTTGCTACCGTGACATCAGGTAATGACACAAGTACTGTAATCCAAGATGGCTGCATACAGTGTGTTCACCACGAGGCCTAGTACTCAGCACCACCAGCAGAGGATGCTGTAGTCCGTTTCGTGACGTAATCCAAGATGTTGGTGGGAAATGGCGGGAAAACGACTCTGGACACAAGTTTTTATTTTGCAGGCAGTGTCTCCACCATGAGATCTAGACTCCAACTGACTTAGTGCACAATACTGCCACCATAAGGTGCTGTAATCCATCCTGTGGCATAATCCAAGATGGTGGGGGGCAAATGGCGGGAAAACGACTCTGGACACAAGGCTTTATTTTGCAGGCAGCCTCTCCACCACTAGATCTAGAGTCCAACTGACCTAGTTCAAAGCACTGCCACCAGGTGTTGCTGTCTTCCCTCATGTGACACAACCCAAGATGGTGGCCTGGAGGGGGAACTGGCGCGAAAATGACTCATTCTGCTCTGGTTTGCTGTATAGAGAAAGGAAAGATTGCACTCTATTTATTTTGAAACAATTTATCACACTGATACAAAACACATGCTCTGACATGTTGGGGCCATCTCACACAGCCCACATACCTGTAAACTACTTCTAAATAACACTCTCCAGACTTGCAAACAACTCCTAATTTACCGACATAACTTTATTACACACTTGCAGACTCCCCCTAAATAATGCAGCACAGGGATGTGTAGACACGATCAGTACTCGTAAACTGTCCAAATAACACATATCACAGCCTACAGACCTGCTCGTAAAATAATGATCAAAGCGCGCAAGCATCCTCCGCCAACCCCTGTCCAGCAGAGTTCACAGGCAACCCCGACGAAGTGACGCGGCCGTCAGCTGTCAAACCACGCACAGGCCGCCGCCCGGGTCCTGCAAGCGACGTCTCATTCATACTTGATTTCTGAGAAATTCCCATCTAAATACGTGTTCACCTATACACACGTGCTAATGTGATCGGGCGGGAGTGCAGATGCGAACCGTTGCCGAACGCAGGTGAAAGTTGCACCTAGACGCCGTTCATGACGCGATCGGGCGGGAGCGAAGACTTATTTACAGAGCACCCGCTCCAAGCTGGACCGCGCTCGTGGGTTCGTCGCTACCCTCGCTCTTACTGCGGTCCGGCGAAGACGTTGCAGAAATCCATTCCATAATAGCACAAGCTGCTTTCTCCTTAGCGATTCTAACAGACCATGCATGACGTTTGACTGACGCTTCGCTGCGCGTAGTTGCTTACCATCGCAAGCGTATTTAGCAACGTTCTCAATGTTATACTGAAGCCAAATTGCTATCTAAATTAATAACCAAGTAGAACTCTAGTAAATTGCAACGTTCGGCAATAGCAGATCTATTTGGATACTGGTCACCCCATGTTATATAATAACACCGAGATATTGGCATGCACGTCCAGCTATTGGGAGGCAGTTGAGATTAAATTAGCGACCAACCTCGTTAACAGTGATGGAGGTTTTTGTTTAAAATCTGCTTGGAATACAGCTCCCTCTCTTGAAAAAAAAAGAGGGACAGCGTCAATGCTACCTCACCTGCGAGTTCGTAGTGTCACTATCGATAGCTCTGACTTTGGTCATCTTTGGTGGCACTAGTTGTTCAGTGCGTGTTATCTTTCCTGCATCAGTCCGAGAACCGAGGTTTTAAATTTGCATGTACGTCGCCTGTCCGTTGCAGTTTGCCTTGAAAACGGCGGGGTGTTCTCCCGCCGAAATATCGGCAGTCGCTGAAAGTGTTACCTGGCTGAATTCCCGGAAGTTATTTGAAAGTTGTATACGCCAGGAGAAACTCAGGTCTCACATTGTTTACCTCTACGGGGAGGTAATGTATCGGTGTTTACGTAAGTTGGATAAATTTCGTAGCTGTCGAGTTAGACTGCAATGTGCTTTGTCTTTTTTATTCAGGTCTCGTGATGAAAATCATGTCACAACGTTTGTCAAGGTTATGCACCATATTAATTCTCCTGCCACCAGTCGCATCAAACAAAGTGCTGGCTTGGCTCTTGTTCGCAAAAGGATTCATTTTACTCGTCAACGTTTGGATTCTGTTTCCAAAGAATTGTATCGTTTTCATTTAATGGTTGCATCGGAATTGTCTGATTTCACTTGGGGTTGGTTGGACTCTGCCTCATGGACTCAAGCTGACTGAGAATACTATGCCGTTACTGCACAGCATTTAGCGAAGTTTGAAGGTGTTCACCGCGTCGAGTCTGATATTACACTCCTGGAAATGGAAAAAAGAACACATTGACACCGGTGTGTGAGACCCACCATACTTGCTCCTGACACTGTGAGAGGGCTGTACAAGCAATGATCACACGCACGGCACAGCGGACACACCAAGAACCGCGGTGTTGGCCGTCGAATGGCGCTAGCTGCGCAGCATTTGTGCACCGCCGCCGTCAGTGTCAGCCAGTTTGCCGTGGCATACGGAGCTCCATCGCAGTCTTTAACACTGGTAGCATGCCGCGACAGCGTGGACGTGAACCGTATGTGCAGTTGACGGACTTTGAGCGAGGGCGTATAGTGGGCATGCGGGAGGCCGGGTGGACGTACCGCCGAATTGCTCAACACGTGGGGCGTGAGGTCTCCACAGCACATCGATGTTGTCGCCAGTGGTCGGCGGAAGGTGCACGTGCCCGTCGACCTGGGACCGGACCACAGCGACGCACGGATGCATGCCAAGACCGTAGGATCCTACGCAGTGCCGTAGGGGACCGCACCGCCACTTCCCAGCAAATTAGGGACACTGTTGCTCCTGGGGTATCGGCGAGGACCATTCGCAACCGTCTCCATGAAGCTGGGCTACGGTCCCGCACACCGTTAGGCCGTCTTCCGCTCACGCCCCAACATCGTGCAGCCCGCCTCCAGTGGTGTCGCGACAGGCGTGAATGGAGGGACGAATGGAGACGTGTCGTCTTCAGCGATGAGAGTCGCTTCTGCCTTGGTGCCAATGATGGTCGTATGCGTGTTTGGCGCCGTGCAGGTGAGCGCCACAATCAGGACTGCATACGACCGAGGCACACAGGGCCAACACCCGGCATCATGGTGTGGGGAGCGATCTCCTACACTGGCCGTACACCACTGGTGATCGTCGAGGGGACACTGAATAGTGCACGGTACATCCAAACCGTCATCGAACCCATCATTCTACCATTCCTAGATCGGCAAGGGAACTTGCTGTTCCAACAGGACAATGCACGTCCGCATGTATCCCGTGCTCTAGAAGGTGTAAGTCAACTACCCTGGCCAGCAAGATCTCCGGATCTGTCCCCCATTGAGCATGTTTGGGACTGGATGAAGCGTCGTCTCACGCGGTCTGCACGTCCAGCACGAACGCTGGTCCAACTGAGGCGCCAGGTGGAAATGGCATGGCAAGCCGTTCCACAGGACTACATCCAGCACCTCTACGATCGTCTCCATGGGAGAATAGCAGCCTGCATTGTTGCGAAAGGTGGATATACACTGTACTAGTGCCGACATTGTGCATGCTCTGTTGCCTGTGTCTATGTGCCTGTGGTTCTGTCAGTGTGATCATGTGATGTATCTGACCCCAGGAATGTGTCAATAAAGTGTCCCCTTCCTGGGACAATGAATTCACGGTGTTCTTATTTCAATTTCCAGGAGTGTATATCTCGACGTTCTGTGATAAATCTCAAAGATAAATCTTTTGACGAAGCGACCTTTTATGTGCGTGGGAAGGGTTTTAATTCTGCACCCACCCCGAAGAGTTTGACGGTAATTGATTTTATTAGTTCAATTGAAAAGGCAGTGTGCAAACTACCTCCTGACGCTGCAGAGGAGGTTAGGAGGAAGGCCTGCCATGTGCTGACTAGGGCTCGTCCACCCAAGAGTAATGTAACAGCAGCAGAGAGGGCTGCTTTACGCTTTCTCAAAGTTGATCCTGATATTGTTATTTCACCTGCGGACAAGAGCCATGCCACCGTTGTTTTAAATAAACAGGATTGTGTACAAAAGATGCAACGTTTACTATCTGATTCAGCGTATCGCAGAATCGATGCAGACCCCACAGAAAGTGTTGGGAGAAAGACCAAAAGCCTCCTCAAAAAAAGTGGTTTGTCGCAGGGCACTATCAAGAGTCTTAACACCACCTAACCTCCTAGGCTATATGGCCTTCCGAAGGTTCACAAGGAAGGGGTTCCATTCCATCCTATAGTGAGTAACATAGGCGCTCCGACATATCGTGTAGCCAGGCTTCTTGCTTCTCTGTTGAGGCCACAAATAGGTCGGTGTGAACATCATGTCAGGAACTCGGCTGTTTTTTTACGTTGTTTGGAGGTACTGCTGTTGAATGACTCTGATATTTTAAGTGAGTTTCGATGTGGTCTCTCTCTTCTCTCGTGTTCCTCTGTCTGATTCCTTGCGGTTAATTGAGGCTAGGTTTGGTGCTGAATTAACTAATCTCTTTCGGCATGTGTTGACATCCACTTACCAGAGTGAGATTTTCACTCTGCAGCGGAGTGTGCGCTGATATGAAACTTCCCGGCAGATTAAAACAGTGTGCCGGACCCAGAGTCGAACTCGGGACCTTTGCCTTTCGCGGGTAAGTGCTCTACCGATGTAAAGTTTGCAAGATAGTAGGCGAGGTACTGGCAGAAGTAACGCTGTGAGGACGGGGCGTGAGTCGAGCTTGGGTAGCTCAGTTGGTAGAGCACTTGCCCGCGAAAGGCAAAGATCCTGAGTTCGACTCTCGGTCCGGCACACAGTTTTAATCTGCCAGGAAGTTTGACCTCCACTTACTTCTTATTTAATGACCAGTATTACGAGAGACAGATGGAGATGCGATGGGTAGTCCGTTGTCTCCTGTGATCGCAAATTTGTTTATGGAAGACTTCGAGGAACGTGCATTGGAGTCGGCGCCTTTGAAACCCACCTGTTTCTTTAGATATGTTGATGATACCTTTGTTGTTTGGCCTCATGGTAGGGAGAATTTGAAAGCCTTTCTAGAACATCTGAACTCTATCCACCCGAACATTCGTTTTACGTTGGAGGTGGAAGAAGATGGTTGCCTTCCCTTTCTTGACATGTTGGTTAGGATGAAGGATGACGGATCATTGGGACATGCAATGTACAGGAAACGTACTCACACCGACCTGTACTTACAGGATACTAGTTGTCACCATCCGGCTCAGCGTGAAGGGGTACTTCGTACCTTGGTACACAGGGCACATGTCGTTTCCAACGGACTTTTCGTCAAAATGGCTATGGTGATATACAGATTGAACGTGCTTTGTGTTATCGACGAACTATACATCAGGTGACTGATGATAATTCTGAGTCGACACCTAAGTCTACTGCCTTTTTGCCTTACGTAGGAAAACTAGCAACAATATCGGTCGTATTTTACGGAAATACGATGTCAAATGTGTTTTCAGACCTCCATCCAAAATTAGAGTGCTTTTGAGCTCCGTTAAGGATGATCTTGGTCTGCGTAAGGCGGGTGTATATCGCTTTCCTTGTAGCTGCGGCATGGAATATATTGGTCAAACTATCAGGACCGTGGAGGACCGATGTACTGAGCATAAACGGCACACACGATTACAACAGCCAAGTAGATCTGCTATTGCTGAATATTGCTTGGATACTGATCAGCTCATGTTATATAATAACACCGAGATACTGGCATGCACGTCCAGCTATTGGGACAGTGTTATTAAAGAGGCAGTTGAGATTAAATTAGCGAGCAACCTCGTTAACAGGGATGGAGTTTTTTGTGTAAACTCTGTTTGGAATACGGCTCTCTCCCTTGTCAAAAAACAGAGGGACAGATTCAATGCTACCTCACCTGCGAGTTCGTAGTGTCACTAGCGATAGCTCTGACTTTGGTCATCTTTGGTGGCACTAGTTGTTCAGTGTGTGTGTTATCTGTCCTGCTTCTGTCCGAGAACCGAGGTTTTAAATTTGCATGTAGGTCGCCTGTCCGTTGCAGTTTGCCTTGAAAATGGCGGGGTGTTCTCCCACCGAAATATCGGTAGTCGCTGAAAGTGTTACCTTGCTGAATTCCCGGAAGTTATTAGAAAATGCCAGGACTTGTCTCTGAACACTCGAACAAAAAGACATCGCGCCACTCTCAGAACTTTGCAGAGGCATCTTGCCCCAATCTTATTCAAACCAGTCTGTAGGGGCTTTTATGCTCCACACAAAGGATGACTTGTGACTCACTGACGGCATGGATCTTCTTCTGAATGGAACATTCTGATAGGGTGTTATTGAATTTACCTGCCAAACTGCTGCTACTGCAGTCAGTGTGGGAGCGTTGTCTCCTATTTTCTGCAAAAAGACAAATTTAGAGATTTTCGGCAGGAGAACTATTTTGTACAGATCGCAAAAAACATTAACTGATAGTTAAATCCTGTAAAAGTGGTCTACAGATCATGAAATACGGAAACAACCGCCAAAGACTCTTCCTCAATTACATTGTTCTGCTGCTGTTGAGGAAAGTTCGGATTGCTCAGCGTGAAACCGATCTCAAACTGAGGAATATCACCACATACCATATCGATGTAGTAAATACAATTCGTATCCTGCATCATACAACATCATCACTTCTGCGTCCTTCATACAGCTATCGACCACCAGTCATCGTACATGTACTGTGAAGACAGGCAGATTAAAAAAAAAAACCCATAAGCACATGCACCATATATAGTCCTTGCAGCACTAGATACTTCCCACGAGGTCGATAGGTCATCCACCATGGCGGTCAGGAGTTAACTGCCCCCACAAATTCTTGCCTTGTATGCGACCAGAGCATCCTCACTTGACCTCAGTCACTCTTCGGACCGGTGTGCAGAGGCTGGTCTGTTTCCCACTGGCACAAACGGTTACTGTTTCCAGCCCCAACCTGCTTGCTGGCTTGTTGCCATGCTTTCTACAGCCATCCCCAGAGTCTGGGATTACAAGAACGTAAGTGTATTCACATGGTTTGCCAGAATATCGTAGCATTTATCCCGTAGTAATCGATATCAACCATCAGTTAGCTACCGATCGCTTGCACAGTATAATTCCGAAGTTAAAGAGTGAACATTGTGTCTCTAGAAACCCGAAACTTTAAGGAGGTGCAGCGAGGTGGAACGTGCTGCAAACCACTCAGTAACTAGAAACTTAACTCGTCACGTGAGAGCTTGTTCGAACCCAGTGCAGAGAACTGTTATGTTCTTTGTTGAAAGCTCGTTGTGCCTCAATGCCAGCGATGGCCATGTGTTGATGAGAAGCTCCTGCCAACAATCTCTCAGGCTATTTTGTTTGTGTGGGTTACCTGCATCAGGGGCAAACATACATTTAAGGACAAACTTATTGTTCTGTTCCATGACAGCCCTTAATCTATTGTTCTCCTTTGACTGTCAGGTCATTAATCTTTTGTTATACATCACTTTTTTCCAGATTGATATCAAATCTAAGTTATTAATCACCCCTCTGACTATACAATAGGTATTTACCAGCCCCTTCCCCCTGGAAATGGCGGGAAATGGAAATTTAGGCATCAGTTTCAAAGAATTGTATGAAATTTAAATTTATTAGTGGGAATATCAAATTTTGTATGTTCACCTTGAGGTTCGGTGACCAGCTGAACTAGTTCACAACACCACCACTAGAGGGTGTGGTTGGCTGTGCCCACTCTCCTTTCCCTTTCCGCTTTCCTCCCTTACTCCACCCTTCCTTACCCTATACCCCCAATCTGGAAATTGACAGGAAAATGACTCAGTCTGTGCATAGCTGCCAGATACTATGGACATAAGTCTTTATTATTTTTTGCAGACTGTGGAATATTGTTTACTTAAACAATTTCAGTTGCCTCTGATCAACCACTAGACATTAGCTTCAACCAGTTTCATAAATAACTGCTAGCTATGGAGTGCATATTTTCACTATTAGTCTAGCACTATTGCTCCAGCCAGTAGCTCTATATGGGATGGATTGGTGGTAATGATAATAGGACAGCAGGCTGTTAATGAAATAAAAGGGATGAGCCTCCTTCCCATATACAAGTGAATACCTGCTGGATGTGGATATTTTCGCTGTTAGTCCAGCATTAGAGAGTTGCTCTAGTCAGTCTAGCCAGTAGCCTTGTATAGGAAGGATTGGTAATAATCATAAGACAGCAAGCTGTCACTGAAGTACGGGGTCCTTTGGCCAATCTACAAGCGAATAGCTGCTGCAGGGTGGAATGTAATAATGAATAATAATAATATTAGAACAGTAATCCACTGTCACAATGTACCTGTAACATCCTGCCCTTTATGCAGGACTACTGTTGCAACATCATTTGGAAAGAAAACACACTTCTATCTATGTATGAGTCACAAGTCACATCCTGGCCAACAGCAACATGGGCAATATATATTGTATGATATTTTTTAAAGCAGTGGCCACCTGAACATGGTGATATAAGACAAAAAAGAAAACTGACCAGTCACCTCCAGTCTATCCAGCACAATCCAGCAAATGTATTGTATAGCTGAAGGGCTGGCCAGCCGAGAAACCGCTGGCAGCCAGGCTAATTCTCGACTTCCCATCACTGCCCAACACCCTCGTGACTCCCACCACTGACCGCGATGCAATGACAGTCAAATATCAGTGGCCTGGATGTATACAGGGTGTTACAAAAAGGTACGGCCAAACTTTCAGGAAACATTCCTCACACACAAATAAAGAAAAGATGTTATGTGGACTTGCGTCCAGAAACGCTTAATTTCCATGTTAGAGCTCATTTTAGTTTCGTCGGTATGTACTGTACTTCCTCGATTCACCGCCAGTTCGCCCAATTGAAGGAAGGTAATGTTGACTTCGGTGCTTGTGTTGACATGCGAATCATTGCTCTACAGTACTAGCATCAAGCACATCAGTACGTAGCATCAACGTGGTTTAGAAGTCAGTGCAATGTTTACAAATGCGGAGTTGGCAGATGCCCATTTGATGTATGGATTAGCACGGGCAAAAGCCGTGGCGCGGTACTTTTGTATCGAGACAGATTTCCAGAACGAAGGTGTCCCGACAGGAAGACGTTCGAAGCAATTGATCGGCGTCTTAAGGAGCACGGAATATTCCAGACTATAACTCGCGACTGGGAAACACCTAGAACGACGAGGACACCTGCAATGAACGAGGCAATTCTTCGTGCAGTTGACGATAACCCTAATGTCAGTGTCAGAGAAGTTGCTGTTGTACAAGGAAAAGTTGACCACGTCACTGTATGGAGAGTGCTACGGGAGAACCAGTTGTTTCTGTACCATGTACAGCGTGTGCAGGCACTATCAGCAGCTGATTGGCCTCCACGGGTACATTATTCTGCGAAAGGTTCATCCAACAATGTGTCAATCCTCATTTCAGTGCATATGTTCTCTTTACGGATAAGGCTTCATTCCAACGTGATCAAATTGTAAATTTTCACAATCAACATGTGTGGGCTGACGCGAATCCGCATGCAATTGTGCAATCACATCATCAACACAGATTTTCTGTGAACGTTTGGGCAGGCATTGTTGGTGATGTCTTGATTGGGCCCCATGTTCTTCCACCTACGCTCAATGGAGCACGTTATCATGATTTCATACGGGATACTCTACCTGTGCTGCTAGAACATGTTCCTTTACAAGTACGACAAAACATGTGGTTCATGCACGATGGAGCTCCTGCACATTTCAGTCGAAGTGTTCGTACGCTTCTCAACAACAGATTCGGTGACCTCTTGACTTCCATTTATGGGGGCATTTGAAAGCTCTTGTCTACGCAACCCCGGTACTAAATGTAGAGGCTCTTCGTGCTCGTATTGTGGACGGCTGTGATACAATACGCCATTCTCCAGGGCTGCATCAGCGCATCAGGGATTCCATGCGACGGAGGGTGGATGCATGTATCCTCGCTAACGGAGGACATTTTGAACATCTCCTGTAACAAAGTGTTTGAAGTCACGCTGGTACGTTCTGTTGCTGTGTGTTTCCATTCCATGATTAATGTGATTTGAAGAGAAGTAATAAAATGAGCTCTAACATGGAAAGTAAGCGTTTCCGGACACATGTTCACATAACATACTTTCTTTCTTTGTGTGTGAGGAACGTTTCCTGAAAGTTTGGCCGTACCTTTCTGTAGCACCCTGACATAGACTCCTCTGTTTAAGAAATCCGAGAAGGAATATCGTTTTGTCAATGCACCTCGAATTTCTCAGAAAAGGTGTAGATTTCTCCCTCTTATGTGAGTTATTTTCGAAGATAGAAGAAATCGGACAATACACGCTTTTTCATACCGCTACAGTATCGTTACTTGTGACAAATCTGTGCAACACTATGGCACGGGCTACATTTCTTGTAAGTATCCTCTCATCAGGTAGAGAAATCTGTTCTTATCTGCCACGTCCTGCATCACAAAACTAGAGTATTAAACTCATTTTTGGCTCATAACGTAGTAGCTCTGTCGCAGGATGCCCTCTGACTTTCGATCTCCCTTAAAGTAATCAAATGTCTCGTCACATACAAAGTCCCTGAAGATAACAGCACAGAGAAGCTGTAAATATCAGGTTTATACTATGTACCACTTTATAAATTCGATAATATAGCTGTTTTATTACCATGAACGTCTCTCCCTGCGTAGGTGGGATATTGAAATTCAGTTAAAACATCTCGTCAGAATGAAAAACCATATTTAATAAGTCCACGATACTCTCGCACTTGTTTCCATCGATCCGGTGGCACAGCCCTGACATCAAGTCACTAGGCTAATTAAATAAATTGATCATGAGAGTTACTTTGCATGGTGAGTAATTTTTTTCCTGCAGTCAAATCACACACGGCAGGTAACTGTTACTGACACTTACATGACATCTGTGTAGGCTTGCCACAGGATAGGTAGTCACTTCCCCTGGTACCAGAATGGGGAGTAACTGTCGCCAACCAGCTGAAGCTATACACTGCTAATTCCGTTTTGTCTCTTGGTTATCTTACCATGCTGGTGGAAGTAAGTCATTTAGTATTCTGATATACTTACTGCTCCCAAATTAATCCCACTGAGACCCGTTGGTCTAAGGGCAGTTGTGGAATTTGTCACTCTCTTCTCCACCCCCAAGGTGCCTCCACCACAGATTGCATTCCAGCAGCAGCCACCGCTTCGTTAAACCCCACATGCATACCAGGTTTGTACCATTCCCAGCTGACATCATCATCATGATAAAATCAACTATATTATACAATTTATAAAATGATACAAAGTACAAAAAAATGGTTGAAATGGCTCTGAGCACTATGGGACTCAACAAAAAAATGGTTCAAATGGCGCTGAGCACTATGGGACTTAACATCTGTGGTCATCAGTCCCCTAGAACTTAGAACTACTTAAACCTAACTAACCTAAGGACATCACACACATCCACGCCCGAGGCAGGATTCGAACCTGCGACCGTAGCAGTCGCGCGGTTCCGATCTGAGCGCCTTAACCGCGAGACCACCGCGGCCGGCGGGACTCAACATCTGAGGTCTTCAGTCCCCTAGAACTTAGAACTACTTAAACCTAACTAACCTAAGGACACCACACACATCCATTCCCGAGGCAGGATTCGAACCTGCGACCGTAGCGGTCGCGCGGTTCCAAACTGAAGCGCCTAGAACCGCTTGGCCACACCGGCCAGCGATACGTAGTACAAACCTGATATAACCTCTCTGGCTCTGAGCACTATGGGACTTAACTTCTGAGGTCATCAGTCCCCTAGAACTTACAAGTACTTAAACCTTACGAACCTAAGGACATCACGCACATCCATGCCCGCGGCAGGATTCGAACCTGCGACCGTAGAGGTCGCGCGGTTCCAGACTGTAGCACCTAGAACCGCTCGGCCACCACGGCATGCGTAACTTCTCTGTGCTCGTACCTTGAGAGACTTCATATGTTACGAGTCATTTGCTTACTTCAAGAGATTTCGAAAGTGAGGAGGCATCCCTCTCCAAGCAGTCCATCATGAGCCAAAAATAAGTTTAATATTCCAGTTTTGTGATGCAGGACGTGGCAGATAAGAATAGAGTTTTCTATTTGTTGACAGAATACTTAGAGGAAAAATAGCCTATGCCACAGTGTTGTACAGGATTTTCAAATTAAGTAACAATACTTTAGCGATGGAAAACATGTGTGTGGTCTGATTTCATCTGTCTTCGAAAATAACTTGTGTAAGATGGAGAAATCTACATTTCATGTGAGAAATTCGAGGTGTAGTGGCAAAATGACGTGCCTATCTCGGATTTTTTAAACTGAGAAGGCTGTGTCAGGGATGAAGCTACTGTATACATTGAAGCCGCTAGTGTTTGACTAGCACTGTGCTGCGGCCAGCAGCGGGAGTCACAGGGGGTTGGGCAGCGGCAGCAGAATATCGAGAATCAGCCTGGCCTCTGGCTATCTGCGATTTGTCAGCTGGCAAATTCTTCAGTTACACAATACACTCAGTTGATAGCACTGGACTAAACTGGAAGTTATTTGAGGTGACTGACCAGTTTCCTTTTTCATCTTGAGACACCGTGTTCAGGTAAGTTAATGAGCACTTCATTCATAAAAGCAAAATACGATATATGCTTCCCATGTTTCTGTTGGGGATGTGACATTAGACTCGTAAATAGGTATAAGTTTGCTTCATTCCGGAATGATGTGGCTACAGGAGTCCTGTATATAGGAGCATAATGCCACAGACGCAATGGGACAGTGGGTTGCTGTTCTAATATTATTATTACCCGTCCTTAACTTTCTGCCAGCAGCAGCTATTCACTTGCAGATTATCAGGCGACCATTTTCCTGTACTTCAGCTTCGTGTCCCATAATTATTGCCCATTCTTCCCATATAGGACTAAACTCGGTGGAGCAACTCTCCTGTGGTAAAGTACTAGCGAAAATATCTTCTCCACATCCAGCAGGTATTCATTTGTAGATTGCCAGGACGCCATTACCCAGTACTTCAGTGATAGCTTGCTGTCCTATTATTATTGCCACCCATCCTTCCCATGTAGGGTTATTGGCTAGACTGGCTGGAGCAATCATTCAGTGCTAGACTAACAGCGAAAACACCCCCTCAACACCCATCAGTTATTGATGAAACTGGATGGAGCTACTGTCTAGTGCTCGATTAATGGCAACTCATTGAACTTCATCTCACAACCTGATATCCAGCACCTTTACAACACAATACATGCACGTTTGCATGATTGCATCGGTGATTAATGTGGCGGCACTTATCTCTTGCATTTTCTTATCCCGCACTTACATTAATCTGCAATCTTGCAATATTAATCACTGAAATAGGTCCTAGACAAATGTATTCCACAAATTTAATTACTCTATATTATTTATTTTCTGGTGTTACGATTTTTTCCCTTTGTATATAATACTTGTATCGTGTTGTGGTTTTTAGTCTGTAGCATGGTTTGTTGCAACTCTCCATTCTACTCTATTCTGTGTAAGCTTCTTCATTTCTGAATAACTAGTTCATCTTGTATACTTCCGAATCTGCTTACAGAATTCCTCTCTTGGCCTCCCTCTTCAATTCTCCCTCCCTCCAAACACACACACACACACACACACACACACACACACACACACAGAGATACTTCCTCCTGTACTAAACTGGTGATCCCTTGATGTTTCAGAGTGTCCCATCAATGGATCCCGTCTTTTGGTCAAGTTGTGCCACAAATTTCTTGTTCTCCCATTTCTACTCAGTACCTCCTCATTAGTTACGTGATATACCCTTGTAACTGTCAAAATTCTTCTGTAGCATCACATTTCTAGAACGTGTATACTCTTCCTGTCCAAACTGTTCATCGTTCATGTTTCGCTTCCATACATGGTTCCATTCAAATACTTTCAGAAAAGACATCCTAACATTAATTTAAATTCGATGTTAACGAATCTCTCTTGTTCAGAACCGCTTTTCATAATAATGGTGGATTGAACTTGAATTTAGTTCCATATAGTGCAGCTAGTCATCTGAATTTTGCTTGTCTCCATGTGTGGGCGATATTTTTCCGAAAGTCGGATGATATGTCGCCAGACTCACACATTCTACGCACCGACGTGAACAGTCGTTTTATTACCACTTCTCCCTGTCGAACGCTTTTTCCAGGTCACCAGATCCGATGAAAGAGACTTGATTTTTCTTTAGTCTTGCCTCCATTATCAACCGCAACGTCAGAAGAGCCTTTCGGTGCTTTAACTTTCCTAAATCTAAACTGATCGTCATCTAACACATCCTCAATTTTCTTTTCCATTCTGCTGTATATTATTCTTGTGAGCAACTTGGATGCATGAGCTGGTAAGCTGACTGTGCGATAATTCTCGCACATGTCAGCTCTTGGGGTCTTCGGAATTGTGTGGGCGATATTTTTCCGAATGTCGGATGATATGTCGCCAGACTCACACATTCTACGCACATGAACAGCCGTTTTGCTGCCACTCGCCCAATGATTTTAGAAACTCTGATGGAATGTTATCTACTCCTTGTGCATTATTTGTTCTTACGTCCTCGAATTCTCTCTTAAATTCTAATACTGGATTCCCTATCTCTTCTAAATCGTTTCTTCTTCTATCACATCAGACAAATCTTGCCCCTCATAGAGGCCTTCAGTGTTCTTTTTCCATCTATCCGCTCTCTACTCTGAGTTTAATAATGGAATTCCCATTGCAGTCTTGATGTTACTTGCCAGAATGTGATTTTCACTCTGCAGCGGAGGTCCCGAGTTCGAGTCCCGGTCGGGCACACAGTTTTAATCAGCCAGGAAGTTTGATGTTACTTGCTTTTAATTTCAGAGAAGACTATTTTTACTTTCCTATATGCTCGCCCATTTGTAGAACGTTGTGGACAATTCGAGCAATGGTTTGGCTACACAGATTGTCCAAGATAAATCTTATCGAATGTTTATGGGATGCAATCAGAAGTTCAGGTCGTGCTTAAAATCCTGCAGCGACAACACTTTCGCAATTATGGACGGCAATAGAGACAGCATGGCTCAGTATTCCTGCAGTGGACTTCCACCGGCTTATTGAGTCCATATTACGTCGAGCTGTTGCACTGCATTGGGCGAAAGGGGGGTCTGACCGAGTATCATGTGGTACAAATTGTAGGAACCCCCTCAAACCGTAACGTTTTGGTCAACCCTTACAAAAGGTTGGTTAAAAATAGTCTGGAAAGTTAGTAAGGGTTTTGCAGGGCAGGCTGTGCTGAGGAATGATTCTCAAGAAAAAATTCGATGCGTTGCGCAATTCCCGAGTTAATTAGTATAGAAGTTAGACATTCAGACCGTTGCGGACGAACTCAAGCGGCTCGCCTCACGTGGAATGGTCAATCGTGTCCTTCATTTGGTTTCCTGCGACAGAGCAAGAGGGCGATACAAAAACTGAACATGAGAGGGTATTAAAGACCGAACCCGAGTCAATAGCTGTGCATTCGTGTGTGCTGCCATCTACACCATGAGACAACTGACACTAATTGTATCTGGCTGGCCTCTTGAATATGCGTGCACAACGTCCTGATTGGCTAAATTCAGAGCTAGCTAACTCGAAAAAGGCGCAAAGTGTCGAATTTTTTTCTTAACAATTATTTCTCAGCACGGTCTGTCCTAAAACATTCTTAAAAGCTATTCAGACTGTTTCTGACGACCCTGTATGTATAAGGAGCATCCAGAAGGAAACGAGCTGGAGGCTGTAAAACCGCTGAATCGATGTACCATTGCCTACGGATGAAGGCGTGGTCCCTGTAAGTGCGACGAGGCCTTAAACTGAGCGCTATGGGGAGACAGTAGCACACCCATTTGACGACAGGGCGAGCATGTGCTGGCGTCGACTTCCCAGTGTACTCAGTCTCACTGAAAAAGGCGTTAAAAGACGAGCCAATGGGAGTATTGCATTTCCTGATATCCAAAGGAGTTAGGGGAACAAATAATTACTAAAGAGTAGCAGAAGTTGAAAGGTTAAAGAGGTGGCCCAAGTAATTCAAGGAAGGGCCTATCGAGCCGTGTGCGGCTGAACGACATCGTCGGCCGATGACACCCGGTCTGCAGCGCCACACTGCATTAGCGATATCATTGGCCGGCGGGTGGATGCCATCATTATCGAAGACTGGCGAGTTATGACAGAATTCGGACTGAGCGCCCGAACTGCAGTGCTTCCTGCGCAATTGCACCACTGCTGTTTTACAATCGTCTATCATGTATCTTATGCGTATTGGCACCAAATGACTTCGCACAGTTCTCATTTAAAGTAAAATACGTTAGTTTTCTCTACCGATGAAAGGCTCTGTTTCAATCACATTTTCTGTTAGTCTGTAGACAAAGGCTCTTAGGCTTCTTCATTTTAAAAACAGCAAGTTTATATTTTAAGGAGCATTATGTATCCATCATATTTTTATTTGTAATTTTATTAGTAATTCTTTTCTTGACGGCCGAGCCTCATAGAATAGCTAATGGTTAGCACTATCTTGAGCTATGTGTGCTGAAAATGTGTAGATGATGATTTTAAAATGCATCGTTTGGAACAAAAAGTAGTCGTGATCAAGAGATTGCTACATGTCGTTAAATGCTTGGGGCAACCATTCTGTGCTATCAGTTCCTCCTTTTACAAGAGAGTATAATACAAAAGTATGTTTATGCTTCTGGGGACGTAATCTATCAGCAAAACAAAATTTGTTGCAAATGGGTTCTGTAACAATAACATCTTTCACACACTGAATGTCACATTGGAATTTTTAACACTGGAAAGTATTTGGAAATGTGCACAGTCTCGATAATGGTGACCTAAATTTTGAGTACGTCAAACAATGTGGAAAGAAATGCTATTCCCACTGAGTGTTACGCACATCTATGTTTGTTGTCTTTTTTTTTTCTTTCACAGTTCTCATGGTCACAGAAGGTAGTTTCTCATCGTTGTCGAGGCTTGTCAGACAGTCAAGAGAACCGAGTTCCACAAAGGGCGGTACGCTAATCACCATGCTAAATAATTAGCAAGGTCATCAGGTTTCTTCTGGTAAAGCATTTTCGAATGCACACCAGCAAAGATAACTGCAAGCAATATTTACTGCCTGCCAAGCGCCAACCTTTGACATTTCCAGCGCAACTCAGCACGAACGGCCGTAAACTAAATTAGCTGTCTGCCCCCGGCAATGTTCCGCTGATTTTTCCGACAGTCATTATTAGTTAACGGACGGTAAAACTGCACTTACTTGTATGACTGGTCGCTATGAATATTGATCTTAACGCCAGGCTTAAGAAATTGTTTCAGTTCCCAGCGACCTCGGTAGCAAAAGTTGCCACGCTCACTTTGTCTCCTTGAAAAAGCTTTTTCGTCTACAAACATCGAAAACTACTGAGCTGAAAAGAGGGTGCCAAATGAGTAAAGAAGCGGCCTAAACGGGACTGCATCGCTCCCACTAGGTGCAATCTCCAGCAGCGGCATATGGTGACGGCACATTCGAGATGACTTCAGCTCTGGGAAGTCGGTCACAGTGTAAGTAGGGTGTTTAGGTTTTTATATTGGTTACTCCACGTAGCGCTCTGTATGAAAATCACTCACTGTGCTCTGTGCATTCCGTGCTTCGTTGGCATTGTTGCAATATTCGCTATTGTAGTGTTGGGCAGCTGGATGAGAACAGCGCGTAGCGTTGCGCAGTTGGAGGTGAGCCGCCAGCAGTGGTGTATGTCAGGAGAGAGATGGCGGAGTTTTGAGAGCGGACTATCTGGACGTGTGTCCGTCAAATGTTCAAATGTGTGTGAAATCTTATGGGACTTAACTGCTAAGGTCATCATCCCTAAGCTTACACACTACTTAACCTAAATTAACCTAAGGACAAACACACACCCATGCCCGAGGGAGGACTCGAACGTCCGCCAGGACCAGCCGCACAGTGCATGACTGCGTTTGTCCGTCAGAAAAAGGAAATTTGTAAGACTGGATGTCATGAACTGATATATATGTACGTTAAGGTAAATACATTATCTGTTCTCCATCAAAATCTTTCATTTGCTAACTATGCCTATCAGTAGTTAGTGCCTTCAGTAGTTAGAATCTTTTATTTAGCTGGCCGCATTGGCGCACGCTTTATTGCAGTAGTTCGAGTAACGAAGATTTTTGTGAGGTAAGTGATTCATGAAAGGTAAAGATTATTGTAAGTCAGGGACATTCTTTTGTAGGGATTATTGAAAGTCAGATTGCGATGCGTTAAAAATATTGTTGTCAGTTTCGTATTGATCAGAATAAGTAAAGAGAGAAATGTTTGAGTACGTTCAGTTTTTCTCAGCTGTTTGAAAATCTAATAACGTAAGAGTTTTTCCAGCACTGTCATTCATTACATACAAAGGGGACGTTACAACAATTGAAATGGTTCAAATGGCTCTGAGCACTATGGGACTAAACTTCTATGGTCATCAGTCCCCTAGAACTTAGAACTACTTAGACCTAACTAACCTAAGGACACACACACACACATCCTTGCCCGAGGCAGGATTTGAACTTGCGACCGTAGCGGTCACACGGTTCCAGACTGTAGCGCCTAGAACCGCTCGGCCACTCCGGTCGGCTACAACAGTTGACTGCCCCCTTTTGGCACATGTTGATTTTTGCTCATTCACGTTATTGTGACACTGTACTCCTTCGCCGCATGTGTCTTTACAGAGAAGCATTCGCCTCTGACTGTAGTTTTATGGATGGGACTGTGCGACCGCATCGAACTGCGCTGGTAGAGGAGCTGTTGGACCGAATGAATATTCCGCAATGGACTGCCCTACCCCTCCCACGACTTAAATCCCACCACGAACCTCAAGGATGCATTGGGGAGACGTTTTTCAGCATGCTCAGTTGCGCCAACAACCATCCAGCATATATTGTGACACTGTACTCCTTCGCCGCATGTGTCTTTACAGAGAAGCATTCGCCTCTGACTGTAGTTTTATGGATGGGACTGTGCGACCGCATCGAACTGCGCTGGTAGAGGAGCTGTTGGACCGAATGAATATTCCGCAATGGACTGCCCTACCCCTCCCACGACTTAAATCCCACCACGAACCTCAAGGATGCATTGGGGAGACGTTTTTCAGCATGCTCAGTTGCGCCAACAACCATCCAGCATATATTACTGCAGTGTCTACGTATAACAGCGTCTGTGGAGTTCAACACACTGCTCCTTCAGACTTGCATGCATGCATGTCCCAAGGAACAGACACTACTGGCGATCCGTCGCCATATTGAATCACGAAAGTATTCGTAAATTTCATAAATGCTTCTACCACACCTACACAATTTACTGGAAACAAATGGAATATTGTGCTGGATTGGGATTCCAACTCCGATTTCCCGCTCTACGAGAGCGGTCGTGTTTACCTCTCGGGCTATCCGAGCATTTTCCACGGACAGACCCAGACTCCCATATGTGCCAGTGCCTGGTTCCCGTGTGTGGCGTCTGCGGAGTTGACACGACTCGGTGGTGATGGTTGTCCCAGTCGGTATGACGTGGAACGGCGTTCGTCGCTCACGACATCGCCACCCTGTAACTACACTACTGGCCATTAAAATTGCTACACCACGAAGATTACGTGCTACAGACGCCAAATTTAACCGACAGGAAGAACATGCTGTGATATGCAAATGATTGGATTTTCAGAGCATACACACAAGGTTGGCGCCGGTGACGACACCTACAACGTGCTGACATGAGGAAAGTTTCCAACAGATTTCTCATACACAAACAGCAGTTGACCGGCTTTGCCTGGGGAAACGTTGTTGTGATGCCTCGTGTAAGGAGGAGAAATGCGTACCATCACGTTTCCGACTTTGATAAAGGTCGGATTGTAGCGATTGCGGTTTATCGTATCGCGACATTGCTGCTCGCGTTGGTCGACATCCAATGACTGTTAGCAGAATATGGAATCGGTGGGTTCAGGAAGGTAATACGGAACGCCGTGCTGGATCCCAACGGCCTCGTATCACTAGCAGTCGAGATGACAGGCATCTTATCCGCATGGCTGTAACGGATCGTGCAGGCACGTCTCGATCTCTGAGTCAACAGATGGGGACGTTTGAAAGACAACCGCCATCTGCACGAACAGTTCGACGACGTTTCCAGCAGCATGGACTATCAGCTCGGAGACCATGGCTGGGGCTATCATTGACGCTGCATCATAGACAGGAAGGCTTGCGATGGTGTACTCAACGTCGAACCTGGGTGCAAGAATGTCAAAACGTCATTTTTTCGGATGAATCCAGGTTCTGTTTACAGTATCATGATGGTCCCATCCTTTGGCGACATATCGGTGAACGCACATTGGAAGTGTGTATTCATCATCGTCATACTGGCGTAGCACCTGGCCTGATGGTATGAGGTGCCATTGGTTACATGTCTCGGTCACCTCTTGTTAGCACAGACGGCACTTTGAACAGTGGACGTTACATTTCAGATGTGTTACGACCCGTGGGTCTACCCTTCATTCGATCGCTACATTTCAGCACGATAATGCACGACCGCATGTTGCAGGTCCTGTACGGGCTTTTCTGGATACAGAAAATGTTCGACTGCTGCCCTGGCCATCACATTCTCCAGATCTCTCACCAATTGAGAACGTCTGGTCAATGGTGGCCGAGCAACTGGCTCGTCACAATACGCCAGTCACTACTCTTGATGAACTGCAGTATGGTGTTGAAGCTGCATGGGCAGCTGTACCTGTACACGCCATCCAAGCTGTGTTTGACTCAATACGCAGGCGTATCAAGGCCGTTATTACTGCCAGAGGTGGTTGTTCTGGGTACTGATTTCTCAGGCTCTATGCACCCAAATTGCCTGTAAATGTAATCACATGTCAGTTCTAGTATAATATATTTGTCCAATGAATACCCGTTTATCATCTGCATTTCTTCTTGGTGTAGCAATTTTAATGGTCAGTAGTGTAGTAGAGAAACACAAACTCCTCGCGTGGTTTGGTCATATTTCAGATACCGTCTTTCGTGATTAATGTCAATATTTCGATAGAGCAGCGCGTCAGAATGTGTAAGTCGCTCTTGCTTCTTCATTGATAAACGCGACACTTGCACCACTCGATGACGCGATAACTCCCTTGACCTGAAATGATGACCACCAGTTTTCTTTTGTTGTGAGTCTGCGACAGACTTTTCAGCTTGCACGAACTGGCTAACTGCAGTTCTTCTTTTTATTGTGCCTGGTTAGATAATGGATGTTTAATATTAATAATATAAAGTCTTGAATCTTCAATCCATCACCCAAGTCGTGGCCACATTATGTAATTGCGAGGATGTTAAGTTGATCAATTGTTATTCCATTGTCAAGACGTCGCTACGTCGCGTGTTCAATAAATACACGACGTAATTCCAGAGGTGACATATGCTTAAGCAAAGTTCAAAATGCGTCGTAATCTTGGGACAAATCGAGGACTGTTCACTGTTAAATAATCATGAATTCACTTTTCACTTCATAATATTCTAATAGTCAATTTTTACTAATACACACGGTAATGTCTATTCAGTTATGTAGGCGGCACGAAAAATTAAAGTTTGAGTACAATTTTATTGTTCCTTGTAATTCATTGTCCCTACTCTGAGCACGCACACCGATTTCTCACTCGGGGAATTGCTTCCGTTTGCATCAGTAGTCCTGTCGTTGACGACAACTTCTGACAACTCGGCGCAATTGTAGGTTCTTCGTGTTTGCGTTTGTCTGTTACATACTCGAGACTCATAATTGTTTTTTTTTTTTTTTTTGTCGGCGATCTTTCTTTTTCAATGTCCTTGAAACTTGGTACTTATTCAGTATCAAGAAGGCTAAGTTCTGTCATAAATATCACACGATTTAAATACGTCGCGAATCTCCGTATCCCGTTGTCTTGCTAACGGTAAAGACGACTTTGATTTAGTATGACTTCTGAATAATACTTCAGTCTACATCGCAAAACTTTCAAACTTCCAATTTGCTCAAGACAATCTAGTAGTGCTCACGTGCATGCTACTGTCGCAATAGTACAAGAGAGCGACTAGATAGCAACTGAAGCTAACACTTCCATTTCCAAGTTACACTGTAGTCACATCGAACTTCCTTTACGATGCGGCTACAACTCTCTTCTATGGTAAATATTATCTTTGGTCAATTTACCATCTGGACTTTAACCTTCGTTGTTAATTATTTTGCAATTCTTTCTTTGATGATTTTGTTGCGTATCCTATCATATTCTTTCATCCAGTCTCTATTTCATGATAAATATTATTATTCACATGACATTCCTGTTGATCAAATTACCACAAATGTAAATTTTGTCGTCAGTAGCGGCAGTCACTGTCAGGATGACTAATTTTCCTCCTTCTTTTACAACAAAGGGTTGTTTATTAGGGTTTCTGTACTTGGGGTGTTATACGTGGTGCTCAGAGAACAGTATGATTCCCGCCCAGCGAGAGACCTTATAGTTTCCTCATCAGGTTGCCTTGGATGGAGGTTGGAGGATGGAGGGGGAGGGGTATGGGAGAGGTGAAGGATCAACTCATATTACCATAGTTTCACGGCGAGTGTTGAAATAGATTTCGTGGGAAATTGTTCTTGGAATTTAGAGCTGGTTGAAACGCGAAGAGGAAAGTTCTGGTAGATTAACTGAGTCGTGGCAAACATATCGGAAGACAGATTAGAGGCCATAGGAGGGGGAGTTTTCATTGCAGTTAACAAACATATTGTCTCTGTTGAGGTCGAAGTTCAGTGTGTAGTGCGTAAATACTCAGATCATGCAATACTAGTTGGAGGCGACTTTTACCTGCCGAGTGTAAACTGGGATGTCTATGGATTAATTACGAAGGGTAGAGACAGACAGTCATGCGAAATACTTTTGACCACGTTTCCTGTGCAATTTTCTTGAGCAGCCCACACGCAGTGGAAATATCTTAGTCCTTGTAATTACAAACAGCTACAATGTCCGTGAGAAACGGGGATTAGCTATCTTGATGTCACTATAGCAACAATGATTAGGAAAGTTAATAAATCAGTCAAGAAGGCTAGATAGAGCAGATAAGCAGTTATTAACATCTTATTTAGAAAGTGAATCGGCATCACAATATCAGTAAGATGGTTGATGATATGATGTTTGGATTATGAGGCGCTGAACTCCGCGGTTAACAGCTCCCGTACAAATTCCCAACCTTTGCTCAGTCCAATTTCGCCACTTGCCTGAATGATGATGAAATGATGAAGACAACACAAACTCCCAGTCATCTCGAGGCAGGTGAAAATCCCTGACCCCGCCGGGAATCGAACCCGGGACCCCGTGATCGGGCCAGTAAGATGGTCAAACTCTGGAGAGTTACGTGCCTAGAAAGGGGCTATAGGATGGAAAAGGGCCACCATGGTTTAACAGCGAAATTCTTAAGATGCTGAGAAAGCAGAGGCTCATGCTCTCTAGGTTCAAAAGGCACGCACAAACGATGACAAGCGACGGTTAGTAGAGATTCGTACGTATGTGAAAATATCTATGCGCGAAGCATACAACTACCACCGTCACACCTTAGCAAAGGATCTGGCAGACAACCCGAGAAAATTCTGGTCGTACGTAAAATCGCTAAGCGGATCTAAGACTTCCATTCAGTCCCTCACTGACCAGTCTGGTGTGGAAGTTGAATATAGCAAAACGAAAGCTCAAGTTTTAAATTTCACGTTCAAGTAATTGATCACGCAGGAGAACAATACACACATACCGTCGTATGACCATCGGACAAACTCCCCTATGGGCGACACAGAAATAAGCATAGCTGGCACAGAGAAGCAGTTTAAGGACTTGAAAACAAATAAATCACCAGGTCCGGATGGAATCTCAGTTCCAATTTACAAAGAGTACTCTACAGACTGGCCCCTTACCGAGTTTCCATTTATCGTGAATCTCTCATCCAGCAAATAGTCCCAAGCGACTGGGAAAAACCGCAGGTGAGTCCATTATATAAGAAAGTTAAACGAACGGACCCGCAAAATTAACAGTCCAATATTCCTAACTTCTGTCTGCTGCAGAATCGTTGAACACATTCTCATTTCGAATATAATAAACTTTCTTGAGACTGAAAAGCTTATGTGGAGGAAACAGCATGGTTTTAGAAAGCATCGCTCGTTCTAAACACAGCTTGCCCTTTTCTTACATGATATACTAAGACTACGGATTAAGGGTAACAGTCAGATTCCATATTTCTTGATTTCCGAAAAGCACAAGGGTATCGTCAGGAGTGCCCCAGGGAATGTGATAGGACCGCTGTTGTTCTCTACATACATAAATCATTTGGCGGTCAAGGTGGGCAGCAGTCTGTGGATGTTTTCTGATGATGCAGTGGTGTACGGTAAAGTGTCGATGTTGAGTGACTGTAGGACGACACAAGACGATTTAGACAAAATTTCCAGTTGATGTGATGAATGGCAGCTAGCTTTAAATGTGGAATAATGTAAGTCAATGTGGATGAGTAATGTTCGGATACACTATTACTAGTGTTTAAATGTCTGAGCGTGAGGTTGCAAAACGATGTGAGGTCGAACGAGCGTGTGGAAACTGTGTGAAGGAAGGAAAACAATCGACTTCGGTTTATTGGGAGAATTGTAGTAAAGCGTGTGGTTCACGTGTGAAGGAAACCTACTCTTGAGTACTGCACGATTGTTTGGGATCCCTACCATGTCGGATTGAAGGAAGACACCGAAGCAGTTCAGAGGAGGTTCAAATGGCTCTGAGCACTATGGGACTTAACATCTGAGGTCATCAGTCCCCTAGAACAGAACTACTTAAACCTAAGTAACCTAAGGACACCACACACAAACATGCCCGAGGCAGAATTCGAACCTGTGACCGAAGCAGTCCCGCGGTTCCGGAATGCAGCGCCTAGAACCGCACGGCCATAGTGGCCGGCGTTCAGAGGAGGGCTACTAGATTTGTTACGGAGATGCTTCGGGAACTCAGATGGAATACCTGCAGGAAGGCGGCGCTATTTTCGGGAAACACGACTGAAAAAATTTAGAGAACCGACTTTTGAAAGCGAAAGCAAGATAATAGAAATTAGGGCTCTTACGGAGGTCTACAGACAGTCGCTTTTTCCTTTCTCTATTTGCGAGTGGAACAAGAGGGGAAATGACAAGTGGTGATACAGGGTACCCTCCGCCACGCACCTTTGACAAGACCGAAGTATCATCTTCTGGGTTCCGAGAGACGCGTAGGTCGGATAGGACTTGGATGATATACTCTAGCTCGTAGAGAAGTGCACGTGACTATGTGAACGCTCGAACGATGTCCATTTGCGTTCCAGCTCGCGTCCATCGTCCGTCTCAACCTGCTGCCTCTTCGTTCTTCTCCTGTCTTTAATGATATAGTGGTGTGAAGGCTCTTCTTCAGTAACATCATCAGTTGTCCTCGCCCGCACCCGCAACCGCACACCCGCGAGGCGTACTGAGGTGATATGTAGCAACTGTGCCTTGACATGGGGTTCTGCCGATTGTCGTTGCGGCGACGGTTCTTGCACAGCCAGTTCGCGGAGCGCAATGTAGTAGAAATCAGTGGTCACGGTACACCAGCAGCCGGCCGCTGTGGCCCAGCGGTTCTAGGCGCTACAGTCTGGAACCGCGCGACCGCTACGGTCAAAGGTTCGAATCCTGCATCGGGCATGGATGTGTGTGATGTCCTTAAGTTAGGTTTTGTAGTTCTACGTCTAGGGGACTGATGACCTCAGATGTTAAGTCCCATAGTGTTCAGAGCCATTTTACAGATTGTTTTCAAGTAAGCGAACTATTGAAACTTCAGTATAGGAGCGGCCTGAGAAACATTGAAAGTTGACCTCCATAGCAACAACAAGAAACAAATTAAGAAGTCATTTGAACGAATAATCTCATAATAATCAAATAAGATTAAATAAGTCGAGGTATACCTCTACTGTGGTCTCTTCGGTTAAAATACACGCTGTAATATTATTATCTGTTTCGATAGCTTAAATAAACTTACATTCGATAATATAACCATGCAGGCTCATAAAAGCCATAAAATTTGTGTAAAAATTTCTTAGATCGACGCTGAGCAGCAACCACCTGATATTTCAAAGAATATCTTACGCACTACGGTGCAGAAAACGAACTGTTCATAAATTGTATCGACAGCGATATTTCGTGTTTCTTACTTTTTGACAGCTGAAGGATTGTAATGCTCTTCTGTTACCAAAGTCCTAATATATTTTTTAAAGACGGCGGACGCGTATGTGGCGTGGTCCGCAATCACTAATTAGTTATTATAAAAGATTACTATTGTTCAATGATATGTAAGAATTTGTGTGTGCACACAAATAAATTAAGTGGCAATGCGAACTCCGTTCTTAATCCTGAGAACGCTACGTCTTCTGCAAACTATTTCTGGCAACATGTAAACTATCACATACGATACTTAAATTTTTGAAAAGTCTTTGCTCTTCCCGCCAAGAAGTGGTGCAAAACTCACAACAGGTTTCTGTAGTCAAAATATGGCAAACAAATTGCTATAATTAGTATCGAATACTTACTGATAAAACACAACGATTTCAAGTACCAGTTTAACGTTGCAAAATACTAGCTTGGCGCTTACAGAAACCTCCAGATCGACGCACACAGTCCAAAAAGAGTCACTGGAAGGCACAAAGGAACCGGCTTCCACGCCATCTCACACCAGAGCAGAATTAAAAATCTGTAAGTACAATACTTGCTGAACAGTCTTGACACATAATTTCATATAAATGTCAAAGAAGCCAATAGCTTCAGGACTCCAGGCAGGTACCGGATAATACTGCCCTCCTGCTCGTAGCTGCTAATAAATTGTTCAATAGATCTCGGTGAATTCAACACACCACAATTGATTGATGCACTTCGTAAGCAGGCTGCATGCGACGAGAGCCACTGCTTGCCCGCGAAACTCGCCGAAAGCAACCGTCAACGCTGCAGGGAAACACTGGTTCCTGTAGCCGAACGATCACCGGCTCCAATTCGCTGCAATCGGCAGGACGCCGAGTACTCACCCACACTTGTTCAGCTTCGTGTCGCACACATCACTCACTACCATACAGTCCATGACAGAACCCATAAACAACCAAAAATGATACGACGAGGGCGAGAACTGATGGAACGCGCACGCAGCTGGCGCCAATGCGATCGCGCTCGCGCTCTCACAGAAGCCGCCATGGCTCAGTAACTGATTACAATACTGAACACATGACTGATAATACACGAAGGATACCAATACGTAGATATGGTTAAACATAATGAAATCTTGTTTCTACGGTAGTCCACAACTAGTGCTTGCAGCTTGCAACAAATAAAACTTACTGGACATTATTTTTTTTTTTTTTTAGATTGTCGTCTCTCTGTGAAGTGATCTCAAATCATTCTCTACCATCAGTTACACATCATGCAGCACTTCAACTGAAATTCCACTGTCTATGCGGTACTCCCGCCATCCAAGCTCTTTACTCTGCCATGAAGCAACACTCTCTCTTCTTCATTGACCGACAAACGCTTCCCCCGCTCGCCCAAGCTCTACTCAATAATACAACCTCACGTAGCCAAAGAATACGTATCACTCATGTGTGCAGCCGCGCAAAGGTGCTCGTACATGTAAACATTCCAAATAGGCTATCAAATCCATCAAACAAACTGTCATTTCAAATGACGTGTACATCGTTTATAACTATTCTTACTGATATGTACACCTTCCACAGTCCAGTACCATCTTATAAATTGTGCTTCACATGATCTTTCTTCAGTTTCCTTCTGTAAAATACGGTAGTAGATTTTTTGCATGGTCCAAGTTTAATAGAGCTACGTTACTTGGCAGTGGCACATCATGTGAAAGTCACTTTCGTCCTTAAGTTTTGCAGAACTGTGTATTCATTTCTCCATTTGTACGTAGTTAAATAGAGCTACGTTACTTGGCAGTGGCACATCATGTGAAAGTCACTTTCGTCCTTAAGTTTTGCAGAACTGTGTATTCATTTCTCCATTTGTACGTAGTTAAATAGAGCTACGTTACTTGGCAGTGGCACATCATGTGAAAGTCACTTTCGTCCTTAAGTTTTGCAGAACTGTGTATTCATTTCTCCATTTGTACGTAGTTAACAGGTTTACAGAGACTTCTTGGAGACCCTCTTTATATTTATATATTTTGAAAAATGACGCATAAAAAGCACATTCATTCTGTATGTCTGTCTGTTTTTCTCTCTCAGACACACTGTCTATGTATCTCTGCCACTTTTTATATCTCTCACTCCCTCTCTAACTCCTTATGTCACTCACTTCTTCTCTCGCTATCTCTCGCTCCTTCTCACTCCCTCCTATTCCCTCCCAATAGCTCCATCCCTCTGCTGCTCATGGCCATTCATTCCCTTTCTCCCTCCTTAACTCCTTCTCCTTTCCTCCCTCTCCCAGTTTCTCTCTCTCCCTCGCAACTCTCTCTATCTGTACGTTTGTGTGTGTGTGTGCGTGCGTGCGTGTGTGCGTGTGTGTGTGTGTGTGTGTGTGTGTGTGTGTGTGAGGGAGGCGGCGGGAGGATGAGCGTGTGGGTCGATGTGTGTCTCCTATGTTTGTCCCTATCACTGTATTTTCCTCTCTGTCTCTGTCTGCCTCTCTCTCTCTCTCTCTCTATCTCTCTCTCTCTCTCTCTCTCTCTCTCGCTCCTCTCCACAATCTCTGTCCCCCCCTTCTCTCTTCACCTCTCTCTCTGTTTCTCTCTGTCCCCGTTCACATCTACCTCTCTCTCCTTCTCGTTCTCTCTCTCTCTCTCTCTCTCTGTCGCTCTCTTGCGATTTGGAATGACTTACAGAACACATAGAACACGGAAGTAGATGCAGATAAGAGAGATATACGGAAAATTAACAAGCGAAGTTACGGTTAATTTCAGTCAAGAAGGTGTCCTTCATAACAGCATTGGAAATCACACCGTCAGTCGTGTGATGCTTGCGGCATGTACGTGACTAACTTTAGGTCGCTACTATATAGGCGAAGAAGAGAATCGCCTATTTAGCCATAAACTGAGGAACACTTACTTCCCTGTGGGATAGCAGAGCGTGTCGGTGCCGGCAGAAGAGCGGTGAGGAGGTGCGCGACCGGGTCGGGCGAGCGCTGGGTGCTTGGCGGAGGGTGGGGAGCTCGCGCCCGGCCGGCTGCGGTAATTGAGTGTTTTTATAGCGTGCCCCGGCAGCGGCGGCGGCGGCGGCGGCCAAATTGAATGATTAGTAAATTAATAATTAAGCGCCTCCGCTACCAGGCGCAGGCAGCGCGCGGCCGGGCGGCGTCGCGTGCCGCTGCAGCACGCGACCGGCCTTGCCCTGCCACGAAGCCTCGCGCAGGCGCGGCTAACATCCCCGTTCTCCTGTGTCGCTAGTTACACCGTACTGAGTGCGTGACACTCCAAATAGTTTGCTGTTGTCCAAGTTATGACGTGTAAATATAAAGAGTGTACTATGATCGTCCAAGAATAACAGACAATTTAATGTTGAGCAATTTATTCGAAATTCTGAAAAAAAAAACAGGAATAGTATTCGATAGGGAAAGACAGGTAACATACAACAAGCACAAGAACCAAGAGAGAACAAGGAAAAGTGTCTGGATGAAAATGGGTCTGAACAGGGGTGCAGGCTTTTAACCCCCACTGTTCAGTTTATACACCGAAGAAGGAACTAGTGAAAAAAAGAAGGCTTCAAAAGCGGTGGAAGGGTGTCAACGATACGCTGATGGCATTACTGTCCTCGGTGAAATTTAGGAAGAGCCACAGGACCTGTTGAACAGAATGGACAGTAATGTGTACAGTACACAAATTGAGGGCAAACTGAAGACGGTAATGAGGAGTGGCAGAAATGAGATAAGCAATAAACTTAACGTCAAAACTTGTGACCACGAAATAGGCGAACTTATGGAATTCAGTTATGTAGGAGGCGAGATAACTCATGACCGACGAAGCAACGATGGCGTTAGCACAGACTAAAAGGGCGTTCAAATGTCAAATATAGGTCTTAATTTGAGGAAGAGATTTCTGAGAATGTGCGTTTGGAGCACAAAAAAGAGTGTGACCAACTAAAATTGCAGAGAACAAATACGACATTTTTAGATAAGTAATTTGCTTCTATGTGGCTGCGTTGTATCTCGCAGAGTACAATAATACAGTATGTACGAAAACCAATCTGTACGCCGACTTACTGCTAGATCGATGTGTGGCACGATGAGCGGGATTGTTACTCATTAATGCATTGTGTCGAGATGGACGATTGCAAGAGGCCTTAAAAAATTGTAAAATATGTGCTACTAAGAAAGTCGTTCTGCTGATTTAACATATTGTCAGCCTCTTGTGCTGTAGAGCATACTGACAAGAAGAAGGGGGAAGGATAACAGGTCATCCATTAACACATCGGAGAGTAAGGTCCATGGTAGTCTCACAGTAGAGCAATTAGGTGAGCCGTTCAAACTAGTCAGGAGACTGATAACAAATTTAAAAAAAGTAAAATATTTAAAAAATCATGATTAGGTTTTCAAAACATGTACAACACCCGTGTTTTCGGGTTAAATCATTTAAATTCGGAAACGCCTGTTAAGTGATTATTTTTATGTTTCAACACCTTTCAACTGCCCGTCAGTAGATACTTTTTTTCTGGTCTCTACAACGTAGTTATTTGCTGTACACTTAGACGCCCATAACCACCAACTAACTACGATAGACATAGATTTAAAAACGAAGCCACAGTGTAAACTGAAAATTTACTGCTGAAAAAATACATACAAAAGGCAATAGCACACAGAAAAACGGAATTATTTATTTATTTAATCGTATGACTAGGGCCCCCCGTCGGGCAGGCTGTTCGCCGGGTGCCGCTCTTTCAATTTGGCGCCACTTCGGCGACCTGCAGTCGAGGAGGATGATAGGATGATGATGATGACAGCACAACACCCAGTCCCTGGCGGAGAAAATCGCGCGACCCAGCGGGGAATCGAACCTGGGCCCAGAGGATTGACAATCCGTCACGCTGACCATTCAGCTGCGTGAGGCGGACAGAAAACGGATAATAAATGAGAATACTACACCATGCCAGGCGGCGCCATTTGACAAACTGAAAGAGCTTTGTGAAAATGACAACAGAAACAGTTGTACATTAAACAAAAGACATGAAATCACACAATAATGATCGTTACAGGGGGAGAGGGAGAGGAGAGAGAGAGAGAGAGAAAAGAAGGGCAAGTTTGACGACAGAACGCACCTGAAAACAGGTGAACATCAACAGGGATCAGACACCAGGTGGCAATACGAACACGGTATTCTGTGAAGTTCAGCATTGCAAGTGTGCTTTATTATTAAATATTTAGATTTATAGCTTCCTCAGAGTATCAATTTGTATGTCGTAACGATGCTTTTGGTACGCAAATTTCATAACTATGATTGAGCTTCTGCCGCTAATTATTGTGACTGTACCATCTGTATGTACAACTACACGATATGTGTAGTATACTGCATCTACTCACGTCTGAAGATGGTCATTATTGGCTGAAATTAACAACATCATTTATAAATATTTATCGTCCGTGATTGGAATTACAATTTTAAAAAAAATAATTTATTGTTTATTTTTCGGTTTGAGTTCCAGATTTAAGACAATCACACTCTTCGCTTCGGACTGAAGTACCGCGTGAATAAAAAAGCCTTGAAATTCACGGCGGCAGGTGTATATAAAATGAAGTGTGGAAACTGTCCAAAAGCTTCAGTCGGACAAACAGACAGGACATTTGGAGTTCATTTAAAAGAGCGCTTTCAATTTACAATAATATAACAGTGTTTGTTGAACAACTAACATCGAAGCGCTCAGTTGGAATCATTGATACGCATTAGACGTGCTACACAATGAACATAAGCGCCAGGTGCTCAGTATGTTGGAAAATCTTGTGTTTTAACCATAGTTTACAAGAGCCTGACAATATGTTAAATCAGCAGAACGACTTTCTTAATAGGTCATATTTTACAATTTTTGAAGGCCTCTTGCAATCGTCCATCTCGACACAATGCATTAATGAGTAACAGTCCCGCTCATCGTGCCACACATCGATCTAGCAGTAAGTCGGCGTACAGATTGGCTTTCGTACATACTGTATTATTGTACTCTGCGAGGTACAACGCAGCCACATAGAAGCAAATTACTTACCTAAAAATGTCGTATTTGTTTTCTGCAATTTTAGTTGCTCACACACTTTTACATTTTAAATTTTATTGTTTTATACCTTTTATAGTTTTATACTCACAATGTTAATATTTTAAGACATTTATTTTTTCATTTTTGGTTACTCTGCGTAATTCCACTTTCACACTTTTACTGTTTTGTACCTTTTACTGTTGAGTCATTCATAGTTCTACACTCTAAGTATTTTAGCGATAATTTTTACATTATTTCCTTTTTATAATTTTTTTAATTTATTTTTTTGCACAAGCTACGGCAATGGTTTAGTAAATGTTGTTAATCCACGATGCTCATGATATCCTTCCCACCTCCTCCCCCTCTGCCTTTTTCTCCTATCCGTATGCCACTCGCTACAATTTTTCTCCCCACATCCTCTTCGCCTTTTCCTCTATCTTCATCTGTTGAGCATTTAAAAGCAGACCACAGTTGCATACCGCAGTATTGTGGTATGTACTTTTGATACAGACGCAACGGATTGGCGATGCAACTACGCAAATAAATTCCACAATTATGTACAATAATTTACTATATTTTATAACATGTCAGTACATATTTAGCTTTACTTCGTATTTTGCTCTGAAAATATTCCAGGAAGTTCGAAACTGGTCATACCGTATGAAAAATGTGAAATTGTGACGTAAAAAGAAAACGAAATAATAAAATTGTTAGAAAGAAACAATTTAGTTGTAGCTGGCAAGCTATGTAATATCACAAGAAAAGTCCTATCTAATATAAAATTCGAAAGAGTAAAGTATTTCTCATAACAAATGTAAAATGCATTACGCCTAATTTTCGTTACTAACGACTACTATTGGAATCATGGTAAAAATTTACTGGGCCCGAACAAAAGTACCAAGTGATGGTGGAATAAATAAGCTGTAACATTTTTGGACATTTATTATAAGCAAAAAAAAAAAAAAAATATTCAAATGAGTATGAATTCCTAAGGGACCAAACCGCTGGGGTCATCGGTCCCTAGACTTACATGCTACTTACGCTAAGAACAGCACTCACAACCCATGCCCGAGGGAGGACTCGAACCTCCGGCGGGAGGTGCTATTATAAGCCATGCGGCAACTGAATCGTTTGTTTGAAGAAGGAAACGAATCCAAAACCTCTTTTGTGGCGAAATATAAACAACTTTCATTTTTTATTTTTTATTTTGCCTTAACTAAACAGTTATGAGATTCTTTACATTAACCCCCTGTTTCAGTTTCTTTGAAAGATGATTACGAATAAGTCGTCAAAACTTCGTATTACAGCATCAGAAATAGTTATATTTTCAGAAAACATTCGTAGTACTACATATACAGGAAACGTCTATACTGCTTACAGGGTTTTAAAGCATTGTCTTTGAAATTTACGATGAAAATCATTACTGTCCACTTTCACCGCTCTCTGCAATAGCTATTGTTGGTCTCGTCAACACATCCTCATAAAATGGTCTGTAGTCGTAGGTAATGTGTGTAACTATCTTGTTTACATCCTGTGTACATCTTCTTGTCTTGTATTGGAATTTTTCCTTTGGCTAGTGGAGCATTCCTGCATTAGTCTATTACAGCAAGAATGCGCTTTCAATCACACCATCAGTGAACTTAGGTGCAGTTAAATAACCTTTAGGTAAAAAGTATTATAACTGTTTGCACTTGGAAATCGAAAATTAGGACTTTTCCATGAAGTCGGTTGTTCTTATTTGAAGTACCTAGGTAACCAGCTCTTGAAATCCAGGAAACTTTCAGCAGGGATTTGAGTGCAATATGCAGTTGTGGTATGTAAATTCTGTCCAGGCGTCTGATTTCACCTACTGCAGCGATGACTTTCAAGAAAGCAGTGCCCTCGCAATGGGAAGTAGCAACCAATATAAGGAGAAACCGCGTTGAAGTGTTGTTGCGGCCTTGTCCTCAACAATCGTCATTGAAAACCTGAAGATCTTTAATTTCAGAGTCCATATTGTTTATTTTCAACAAAAGTATGCTACACACTCGTCAGGTCCAAGTTTACCTTCACCTTCCAAAAACAAAAAACAAAAAAATGAAGAAAATAATTGGAAACCGGCAGAACCTGTTTTCAAATCGCGTGTGCAGCAGCATTTCCTAAGATAGAACATTTTCTGAACAGGCGATTCTGGTAATGGGAGGTTTTCCATTTCGTCAAATGTAAGTGCTCCAATCTTCGGGTCATGAAATGAAAGATATTTTATTTCTTCCTGTTCGTTATAAAACTTATGACCCGGAAGAACATGAATGATCTTTCCGGCGGCACCAGCCCGGTTTGCATTGTCGTTCAGATCTAGATTCCTTTTCTTTGAAATTAGTTCTTCACAAGTACTGGAGATACCGATCTGAGGGCGTGAAAATCTATAATCATAATTTTCGTGGAAGTACTTTCTATAAAAGTCATATTTTACTTCCTTGAAAAGATCCGAATGTTGTTGTTAAGTTCAGCACTCACGTACTTTATATTCTCATTGCTAAAAGGCCCGCATCTCGTGGTCGTGCGGTAGCGTTCTCGCTTCCCACGCCCGGGTTCCCGGGTTCGATTCCGGGCGGGGTCAGGGATTTTCTGTGCCTCGTGATGGCTGGGTGTTGTGTGCTGTCCTTAGGTTAGTTAGGTTTAAGTAGTTCTAAGTTCTAGGGGACTGATGACCATAGATGTTAAGTCCCATAGTGCTCAGAGCCATTTGAACCATTTTTGAATTGCTAAAAGGGTTTTGACAGGAAATTCTTTAATATGTTCATCAATGAAAACACGAACATTATTCAGTTCTGCATTACCGCGACGTCCATGCTTGTCCCTATTATCCACGAGAACCTGATTTGCGGTTATTAATAACGTTAATCGAAGGATTGATCTATTTTTATGTACTACACAATAAAAAAATTCCTTTTTACACACGGCCTTGCTTCATTGCCTTTTCTTAAATGATGAACATTCTTCTCTTTTACGCGTACCACAGTCGATACCACTTTCACAGCCGAATGAAGACATTGTTGCAATACCTTTAATAGCAAACAACTGAAACGTAGGTGTACAATAAAATACATGACATCACATAAGAAATGTCAGAATAAGATACTTTAAAAACATGTAGAGCAGTTACTGTATCAACAACTCCACCGACGGGAAAAAATCTCAACACCAAGGAGAAGATAAGTGACATACACGAAAGTTAGTAGGCGTGCTCCTACATCTGAAAGATGACGTCTATTCAAATTTTTCACCGGCACTATAAGAGATACACTAGTAGCACCACTATGAGGATGCAAATACGCACTGTAACAGTCGTGTGCGTCAGTTATATCTGAGACTGGACGTTGTGAACTGACATTAATCGAGAATGTCTTTAAGGCGAGAAAGATGCCATCTCACTGAGTTTGAACGAGGGCGTGTAATAGGACTGCGAGAAGCTAGATGTTACTTCTGCGATATTGCAGGAAGATTTGGTAGGAATGAAGCCACTGTAAATGACTACTGGCAGCGGTGGTCACGGGAACGTACGACTGAAAAAGGCCAGGCTCCAGACGATCACGTGACACTATCGAGACGGAAGACCATCGTGTTCGGCGTATGGATCTGGCGCATCGTACAGAATTGGTATCAGCAGTCTGAGCAGCAGTTGGAACCACAGTGACACAGCAAACTGCTACAAATCGGTTGCTTCAAGGACAGCTCCGATCCAGACGTCCCGAAGCGTGCGTTCCGCTGACCCAAAACCGCTACCATTAGCGACTTTAATAGTGTCAAGGCGAGCTCAGCGGAGGGTAGGATGGAGGTCTGTTGTGTTTTCTGATGAAAGCTGATTCTGCCTCTATGGCAGTGATGACCGTGTGTCAGTTAAAAGGAGCCCAGCTGACAGCCTGCAACCAGCCTGTCTGCGAACTAAACGCACTGGACCTGCACGTGGAGTTATGGTCGAACGTGCGATTTCGTATGGCAGCTGGAGCACTCTGTGGCTATCCCTCGCACCTTTACTGTAAATATGAATGTCAGTCTGGTGATTTGGCCTGTTGTGCTCCCATTTATGAACAGCGCTCCACGTAGTGCTTTCCAGCAGGATAACGATCACCCACATAACCACTGTTACAACCCAACGGGCTCTATATAGTGCAGACGTGTTGCCTGGCCTACTCGATCAGCCGATTAGTCTCCAATGTAGTATATATGGGACACCATCGGAAGACAACTCAAGCGTCATCCATAACCAACATTAACCGTTCCTGTACTGACAGAACAAGTTTAACAGGCATAGAACTCTATCCCACAAACTGACATCTGGAACCTGTAGAGTAAAATGCATCGTACGTTTTCATGCTTGTATTCAACATTCTGGTGGTTGCACCGGTTATTAACGTATCGGAAGTCCACATTTGCAAATCCTTATTTCGCGCTTACCTTAACCTGTGATCGCAATGGTAACAGTTTAAATATGTTACCTAGTCAAATGTATTCCCGAAATTTCATTGCTCTACATTGACAACTTTTCGGTGTTGCGATTTTTTCTGTCACTGTATAAATTCATTGATCATAAATGAGGAATATTTAAAATCAGACGTCGGACACTGAACACAAAATAATACCCTGATGGACTGTAAACACGAGGTTTCAAACAAGAAACCAGTAGATACGAACACCAGCTGATAGTGCCACCATATCGTTGAACGAGGACTAACTCGGAACTAGGGTTGTTTTCCTTCTTCAAACTAACGAATTTTTCCATGTCCTACTAATTCGCCAGATGAGTGACGTGCACTCTGTTTTTATAGTTCAAAATGTGTATCAACATGCTAACTAACACACGATTGGTGAAAAATATTCGATTTTTTGGCGCTAGTTCCCTACTTCAAACTGCCTATTCTGTTTCACATTACTACCATAAATATATTGTTACAAAGTTCTTCGAAGTATGGTTGGTCGTCACTGAATAGGACTTCGCATTTCATTCCCTATTAGTGCGCTCATTTCTCGGTCGATGTTATCGAGAAGAGCACATTTCAGGCAAACATGGTCCAGTAGTCTCCAATCGAGCACATATGGGTCATCAATCGGAGACTTTACTTCTTACAAAGAATACGTGTTCACTGCCATACTTCAACACTCATTTCGTAGTAATGCTTGTTGTGAAACCTGACATCTCCACGATTCGTATGAAAACTATGAAAACAACTGTCACATCGGCAGTCTTCGCCAATCCCGTCTTCACCAGACAAAGTCGCAAATACATATTCTCTCTCACAAATAAAGTAGACTAACCGACACCGATGGCGTGTGTGACCCCCCTCCCCCCTCCCCAACTGGATGTGTTGACGTGTTGACTACTGCCCCTCATCACTCTGGGTTATTATATTCCGTGGTTTCCTCGAGTCAGTTTCTGGAAGACACCTAGTCTCGTAGTGCCTTGGTATCTGATTATTCTCACTACTATTCTGTTGTGGCCAACTGCTGTTACCGTTGTCTCCAAAAAGAAACAGCTTTGCGTTGAAGGTATTGGGTGATTTTTTAACATTGCGAATAACCACTGATAGCACGCTGAAGAATGTTACGCTAAAACCACAATCAAAGTGCTAATCCGAAGGCAGGGTCATCAGTGTTCTACGACAGTAAGTACTGAAACACGTTTACCTATGTAAAGCAAAACAGACGTGAACACCTGTACGGAGAGTGCAGCTCTTATACAAAGAGCGAATATTTCAGAATGCTGGCATTCATAAGGACAACGAATATTCCAGTAAAAAGAAATTCTAAAAGCTTAAACTATGGCAAGAACATTTCAGAACCGATAAATACTAAATAACAAATAATTACTGGTGGTTCGGTTCGAGCAGACTACTCGCAACGCGCCAGCCACTGATGCTCATCACGATCTCCGACGCCCATCTCACCTAACTACTCGTGACTTCGTACAAACAAAGCTACACGCATCTGCACAAAATCTATAGGAACCGCAAGAAGACAGGTCAGTACATACAGAAACAACAAGAATATGTTTAATTCTAGTCACTAAAAGTATAGCCTCTGCCGGCACCCGCTTTCTGCTTGTCACATTGATAAGTTCGGTGGTTACGATCTGGGGCAGGTTCTTTATTTCAGTAATTTCTACCCCCCTGTCATTTCACTCTTGCAGTGGATTTTCATGTCAGTTCCCGGGGAAGAGGGGGGGAGGGGGGGCAGAGGAGGGAGGGACGAGCCTAGCCTCTTGTGTGTCTTGGTAGCTGATTATTTTTATTACTACTCTGTTCCTACAGCCAACAGCCGTTATCGTTTTATGATCGTATTGTACTGATGCACTGATGGCCGGGAGACCCTACCTCGTGATGTTCGGCCACCGAGTTCCAGGTCTTGTCGGTTGGCGCCACATTTGGCGGTGTACGTGTCAATAACAATGAAATGATAATGAGGACAGCACAGCATCCAGACACTAAGCGGAGAACACGTCCTATCCCCCCGGAAATCGAGCCCTGGCACGCTGCGTGGCAGTCAGACAAGCTGATCACTTCTCTCTAACTTTCCCATTTGTCCACTGTTTCCTCGGAGAATTTCCTTGAATATTCTTGTCATGAGCAGATCTTTTTCCCCAATACCCTCGTACATATGGATCGATATAGCTTCTTGTAGTTGTGGTTTTCAGTCCAAAGACTGGTTTGTTGCACCTCTCCATTCTGCTCTATCATGTGCAAGTCTCTTCACCTCCGAGTGATTACCGCAACCTACAGGGGATAGGCAAAATAATGTGAACATTTGTACTTACTTGTAAATGGTTTATTAATAATGGGTTAGGCACCCATTTGCCCGTAATACAGCTGCGATTCTTCTTGAAAAAGTGGCACATAATGATTGTATAATCTCCAGTGGAATGTTATGCCACTCTACGATCAGAACCTCTTCTAACTGCTGTAGTGATGAGGGAGACGCAAATCTGCTCAAGAGTCTGTGCTCCAATACCGCCCACAAGGATTCGATATGTTCAAGTCCGGGCACTGTGCTGGCCAGGGTAGACGCTGCTGTCCTGGCTGTGTGAATGGGTGCATTATCGTCCTGAAATATGGCATCATTGTTGAAGAACAACGTTTCAATCATGGGGTGCGCCTGATCACCTAAAATGTTCACATAATCGTTGGCTGTAACATGGCCTTTGAGAGTAATGATGAGACCATCAGGATATCATGATATGGCTGCCACACCACTACACTTCCATGCTTAACCGTTTGAATCAAGCAATCAGGATTGTAGGCTTCTTTTGGCGTTCTCCAGACGTAAACCCGGCCCCATGCTGGAAATGACCAAAGGTTGACTTGTCGGACCACATGACATGTTTCCATTGATCAGCCGTCCAGGATTTATGATCCTCCCACCATGTCTTACGCTTCTTTGCGTTAGTTGTCCTCACTAATGGTTTCGGTATAGCAGGTCGTCCATGAGTATTCGCTTTATGGAGTTCTCGGTGGATAGTGTCGATAGATATGGGGTCTCGAAGATGGCTATTGAGCTCTATAGTCACTTTAGCCACCGTACTTTTGTGTTCTTTTGACACAATTCGTTTCGGCATACCACGATCTCTGTCATTTAGTTTCAATTTGCGTCCACTATTACGTTTACACGATGATGTCTTTCCATGTTTCGTGTAGGCTGTCATGACTGTTGGAACATTTGCTCTTGAAATATTCAATAAGTTGACTATCTTGGGTACTGATGCTCCAGCTAACCGGGCCCCCACGATCTGCACTCTTTGGAACTCTGTTAGGTCTTTCATTGCACGTCGAACTCGGCCTCTCAATGCAAATACGAAGCGTGCACTATTCGTAACCAACCTGCGCTGATGCCTAGTACGTACTGAACACACACAGTCTAGCGCTACACGTGCCTTACCTGCGTTGATGATCGTCAAACACAGCCACCCCACTACTACCACTGTTCACATTATTTTGCCTATCCCCTGTACGTCCTTCTGAATCTACTTTCTGTATTCTTCTACGACTTCTACTCACCAAGCGTTCCTCCAGTACTAAACTGATAATCCCTTGATGCCTCACAATGTGTCCTACCAACGGATCCCTTCTTCTAGTCAGTTTGTACCACATATGTCTCTTCTTCCAATTCTGTTCACTACCTCCTCATTAGTTACGTGATCTGCCCATCTAATCTTCAGCATTCTTCTTTAGCACTACAAATACTCTGTTCCCTTCTTATCTAAACTGTTTATCGTCAAAGATTTACTTCCATACATGTCTTCACTCCACACAAATACTTTGAGAAAAGTAGTCCTGACAAATCTGCACTCGCTATTAACAAATTTCTCTTCTTCAGAAACGCTTTTCTTGTCATTGTTAGTCTGCATTTTATATCATCCCTACTTCGACCATCATCAGTTGTTTTGCTTCCCAAATAGCAGAACTCATCTACTACATTAAGTGTCTCATTTCCTGATTTGATTCCTTCGATATCACTTGATTTAATTAGACTAGATTCAAGTACCCTAGTTCTGCTTTTGTTGGTGTTCATCTTATGTCTTTCTTCCAAGACATTGTCCAATCCGTTCAACTGGTCTTCCAAGTCCTTTGCTGACTCCGACAGAATTATAATGTCACCGACAAACCTCAAAGTATTTATTTCTTCTCCCTGGACTTCAATTGGTTGTTGGTTGGTTTGGGGGAAGAGACCAAACAGCGAGGTCATCGGTCACATCGGATTAGGGAAGGATGGAGAAGGAAGTCGGCCGTGCCCTTTCAAAGGAACCATCCCGGCCATTTGCCTGGAGTGATTTAGGGAAATCACGGAAAACCTAAATCAGGATGGCCAGACGCGGGATTGAACCGTCGTCCTCCCGAATGCGAGTCCAGTGTGCTAGCCACTGCGCGGACTTCAATTCCTACTCCAATTTTTTTTTTTTTTTTTGTTTCCTTTACTGCTTGCTCAATATACATACTGAGTGACACCTGGGTTAGGCTACAAACCTGTCTCACTTCCTTGTCAGCCATTGCTCCCCTTTCGTGCCCCTTGATTCTTGTAACTGCCATCTGGTTTCTGTACAAATTGTAAATAGCTTTTCGCTCCCTCTATTTAACCCCTGTCACCTTTAGAATTTGAAAGATCCTATTCCATTTAACATTGTCAAAAGTTTTCTCTAAATCTACAGACGCTATAAACATATGTTAGCCGTTCCTTAACCTATCTTCTATGAGTAGTCGTAGGGTCAGTATTGCCTTGCGTGTTTCTAAATTTCTCCGGAATCCAAACTGATCTACCCCGAGGTCACCACCTACCACTTTTTCAATTCTTCTGTAAAGGATTCGCGTTAGTATTTTGCAACCGTCAGGTATTAAACTGATAGTTCGATAATTTCTACACTTGTCAGCACCTGCTTTCTTTAGAATTGGAATTATTATATTCTTCTTGATGTCTGAGGGTATTTCGCCTTTCTCGTATATCTTGCTCACCACATGGAAGAGTATTGTCATGGTTGGCTCTCCCAAGGCTATCACTAGCTCTAACGGAATGTTGTATGCTCCCAGGGCATTGTTTTGACTAGTCTTTCAGTGCTTTGTGAAATTCATCATGCAGCGTTACGTCTCCTTTGGCTCTGAGCACTATGGGACTCAACTGCTGAGGTCATTAGTCCCCTAGAACTTAGAACTAGTTAAACCTAACTAACCTACGGACATCACAAACATCCATGCCCGAGGCAGGATTCGAACCAGCGACCGCCTTTAACCGCACGGCCACTTCGGCCGGCACGTCTCCTTTCTCATGTTCATCTATGTCCTCTTCGACTTCCATAATACTGCCCAAAGTACATCTCCCTTGTATAGGCTCTCTATATCCTCCTTCCACCTTTCTGATTTCCATTCTTTGCTTACGACTTGTTTTCCATCTGAGCACTTGATATTCATACCTTTTCTCCAAAGGTCTCTTTAATTTTCTTGTAGGCTTCATCTACCTTACTCCTAGAGATATATGCTTCTAAATCATTACATCTATCCTCTAGCCATTCCTGCTTAGCCATTTTGAAGTTCCTGTAGATCTTACTTTTTAGACGTTGTATTCCCTTTCGCGTGTTTCATTATTGCATTTTTATATTTTCTCCTTCCATGGCTTAAGACCAGCTTAAACGTCTGCATATCACTCTTCTCAGCGCAAGGGAAGCGTTATTTGCGCCCACTTGGCATTGTGTTGATCAAAAGTTGGACCAGTTCTGCAGGGCTATGTAGATGATCAAGATGCTGATTTCTCTTCCACATCTCCTCAGAATATTGAGAGTGGGAATCGAACGTGGTGCAGCCAATTGTGGTGCTTTTATTATATTTGACCACACCCTGTTTTGTTGTGTGTCCGAATTACTTCACTTCTACTCTTCCGACAGTTAACACATTCTCTGCAATCTCTGCATCCAGGTGGCTCTTCATAAACTTTCTTTGGATTGGCCAAGTGCTTACCAGTCTGTCTGTAAACTGCTCTACTCTGATTCTGATGTACAAATGTGGTGCCTTCTGAAGAAGCGACATAAGGAATAAAGTTAGGTTGAACTTTAAATTGCCTTTCCTGAAAAGTTTGTTTTTTAACGTTTATGTACCTTTTCCCCAGATTCTATGAATTGTAGAATTATGAAATTTTGTACACATATTTGTGTCAACCTAATAAACGTTGTCTCAAGAGCAAATTTTGAAATTATGATTGCAAGTTGAGATACGGCGCAAAGTGCTTGGAATTTTGCATAAATTAAAAATCGTATTTCTGGAATTATAATTTAAAAAATACGAAAATTCTGCCATTTGATCTATTCCAAACACCCCATGAGAGAAGCTTACAACATATAAAGAGATGAAACAGAGGAATTTTTGTAGAAATCTCTTGAATACTTTTTGAGAAAAAGAACATACATTATTTTTTGAAAATAAAACTTCAAATTTCATTGAAAAAAAAGTTGAATTAATATAATCAAAGGATATTATATGTAAATGTGTTACTTTCATGTAAAGCGTGGTACAAAATTTCATTGCCATATCTCCAAAACTGTGGATTTGGTGCATTTTTGAAATAGTGTGTGTTTTTCATCAACTTCTGCCCTTAAATGGTAGGAAGAGCGTTACGAGTCAAGCGCCTGAAGAGAACTCCAGGGAAGGGGAGTAGCTTCTTTCAAGGAACGTTTTCAATGACTGACAGAATAACCATATCCCATCAAACTTGAGCGAAATAAATGACGCAAAATGCAGAAATACGAGGTTTCATTTTAAGATTTAGCTGATAAAAATTCATCTCACATTCAGTTTTTGGCACTTCTTCTTCGTCTGACCATAGGGAGCCGTCACCTCCATCAAACTCTACCGCCAATGGGTTGCTAACTCGAACTTATGAAAAGATATGGGCCATTTGTGCTCGGCCAGTGACTGGCTCTGCAGCCGCTCACCTAGCACCTAGGGATTGGTATGGTAGGACTGAGCTGCGACAGTCACATGATCTGTAGGGGCAGTAGATTTATTTTATGGCATTTGAACGATCTCAAGAAGACTCGATTTCGGATTCGAATGACCAGTTTGCTTACAACTATGGGCACAGATACAATGCATTTATGAATATTACTACTCTTGGATTGTAAGGAAATATCTATTGCTCACTGGTACCACCTGGTCGTCGTTTGCTGAGAGACTAGGCTGCCACCATTTGCTGGCCAGTACGATTGATGAACTCTGGTATAGAGTTCAAATTAGGTCTAACTCGATGTCTAGCCAGGTTAGATCCAGTATTTCTGCCAGAGATGGCAGTTCTGTGTACTAAAGTTCACATTCCATATACCCCAAAATCATCTACAACTTTCATCATGTATTCTTTTTCTTCTTTTTCCTTAAACGTTTTTGCTTGTGCAGATCGTTCACAGGGCCTCTTCCAAGCTTCTCTTTTCTCCCACAATCATTCAGCAACTCCTCCCATTGCAGTCTTCTTCGGCTCATATCATCTTTTTCCTGGTCTCTCCATCTTGTTCGCATTCTTCCAATTTCCATTCTAGGACTATTCTTAGACGTCTTTCTGGTCCTATTCTTTTAATGTTTCCGAACCATTTAAGCCCAGTTCCCTCCGTACTTTCTTTTAGGTGCTTGATCTGCAGGGTGGTGTTTGGTATTGCTTCATTCCTTATCCTGTCCCTTCTCGTTTTACACAGGATCCCTCATAGAAACCGCATTTCTCTTGTTCTTATTCTGTTCAGATCTTTCTTCGTCAAAGAACAACATTCTGATCCTTAGGTTATTATTGGTAAATAATATGACTTGTGAAACATGATTTTTGATTTGGTAGATTTTTCCGAACTTCTAATTCTGTCCAACACACAATAATTAAATTTCGAACAAGTTTCTGTTCTCTCCGAAATTTCATTCTTGATACATCCTTTCTTGGCTAATTTACATCCTACATACTTAAAAGCATCTACTTCTTTAATAATTTTCTACTGCAACTTATAGTGAGGTGAAAAAATTCATGGGGTGGTGATATGCACATAAGCAGATAGCGGTAATATCGCGTACACAAGGCATAAAAGGGCAGTGCATTGGTGGAGCAGTCATTTGTACTTAGTTGATTCATGCGAAAATGTTTCCAATGTGATTATGGCCGTACGGTAGGGACTCACATAATTTGAGCGCGGAATAACAGTTGGAACTAAATGCGTGGGAGGCATTACCTCTCACCACGAACAACGATCGAGAGCAGCAGTGATCGTGTAGAGTTGTCAGCGTTAACAGACAAGTAACATTGCGTTAAGTAACCGCAGAAATCAGTGTGGGACGTACGACGAACGGCGTTAATGGGAAATGGCAGCAGACGACCCACGTGAGTGGCTTTGCTAACACCACGACATCGCCTGCAGCGCCTCTCCTGGACTTATGATCATATCGGTTGGACGCTATACGACTGGAAAACATTGGCCCGGTCAGCTGACTTCCGATTGCAACTGGTAATAGCTAATGAGGGGTCGAGTGCGGTGCTGACCGCATGAAACCATGGACCCAAGATGTCAGCAGGGCACTATGCTAGCTGGTGGCGGCTGCATAATGGTGCAGTCTGTGTTTAAATGTTCATGTTCCCGAACAACGATATAATTTTTATGGATGAAATGTGCCATGTCACAGGGCCACAATTTTTCGCCATTGGTTTGAAGTACATTCTGGACAGTTTGTTCGAATGATCAGGCCACCCAGATCGCCCAACATGAATCCCATGGAACATTCATGAGGCAAAACTGAGAGGTCAGTCTGTACACAAAATCCTGCACCAGCAACGCTATGGACAGCTATAGAGTCAGCATGGCTTGATATATCTACGGAGGAACTTCCAACGACTTGCTGAGCCCACGCCAGGACGAGATATTGCACTTTGCCGGGAAACAGGAGATCCGATAGGATTTTAGGAGGTATACCATGACTTTTGTCACCTCAATGCAATTATTCAATAATATAACCCAAAAGCACTTGTTACCCATTCTGTTCTGACCTACCTTCCACAAAGAGTTTTCGACTTCTACTTACCTCCTGATCACTTAAAACATCTAGTCACCGTTTGTTAAGAGACTGGCACGCCACTTACTCGCCAGCCAATACGACTGATGAGCTCTGACTCAGAAGTCGAGCTCAGTTCGACTCGATGTCTAGCCAGTTTGGAGTTGTTGTTGCAGTCAGAGATGGCTGCTCTGCGTACTGAATGTCACTGTCTATACTTCCCAAAATCACCTAAAAACGTAAACATGTATTCTTCTTTTCCTTTTCCTTCTTATATTTCCTGGAAGTTTTCAGCTTATACAGGTCATTCACAGAGCCTGTTCCATACATTTTCTTTCTCCTACAGTCTGTCATACACCATCTCCTTCCACTGCAGTCCTATGAGTTTGACATCATGCTTCACCTGGTCTCTCCAACTTGTTAGTGGTTGTCTGGCTGAACTTCCTCCAGATTTTGGCTATGCTATGGGCCCTTTTTGGAAGTTTTTCTGGTGTCAGTTTTCTCATGAGGCCAAACTATTGAAAGATATTTCTCTCCATACCTTCTTTTAGGGACTTGATCTACACAGTGTTTCCTATTGTTTCACTTCTTATCCTGTCCCCTCTTGTCTTACCCAGGATCCCTCGTAGAAAGCGCATCTCTGTTGTCTCTGTTCTGCTCAGGACTTTCTTTGTCCAAGTCCAACGTTCAGATCCATAGGTACCGAACAAATAATATGACTTGTATATCATGATCTTTCCTTTGGTAGACATTTACCATTTTCTAATATTGTCCAACACACAACAACAATATTTCCAACAATTTTCTATTATCTCCGAAATTTTGTCCTTGTTATTTTCTTTCTTCCTTCAGACATAACTGAAAGCACCTACTTACAGATTCGAGCGCGCACGGAGGCTTTCCGGCAGTCGTTCTTCCCGCGAACCATACGCGACTGGAACAGGAAAGGGGAGTAATGACAGTGACACGTTAAGTGTCCTCCGCCACACACCATTGGGTGGCTTGCGGAGTATAAATGTAGATGTAGATTTAACGACTTTTCCTTTATAACTAACATTCTTCTTTTTTCCATTTCGCCTGCTGCTTTTCATTACTTCAAGTTTTGTTGATCTTATTTCCATACCTGCTTTCTTTGATTACTCTCTGCCAGGTATTTAGTTTTTCTTCCAATTTCTGTTTACTTTCTTCAAAAATCATCACATCGTCTACATATGCAATGATTTTCATATCATCTGTTGCTGACCATTGGCGAACTTTCCTTACGATGTTGTCTATGAGTGGTGTTGTCCAAACATCGCAGTACCACACCAGTTAGCAACGCGCATCGATACCACAGACACTAGTTATGTCTCACCGCAATATGCACAAGGCTAAAGAAGACGAACCCCCTCTTGCAGCACAGAAGCCCCCTCGCACAGAGGTCAATACAGAGTCGAGCATGGAAGTGCTTGGCCCCAGTTCATGACCTCAGCTGAAGCAGTCACTATTATCGAGTAGGACTGAGGTGTTATTCAAATTCTCAAATGGAAATGTAGTTTTCTAAATCAAACGCCTGCTGAACCCACAGGGCAGGACAAGTAGTAGGAATTGTGGAAGGGGACCAGAATGAGCGGCTGTCACTTACACTCCAAACATAACATTTTATTTAGTTGTGCAAACATTACAGCGCAAGTTCTAAGAATGACTATCGACAAAAAAACATCTTTAATTCCAAAAGTGGCTGAAGACCCATACATTTAAAACAACATAACTACAATAACTTTTCAATAGGCAGAAGGCCCAAGCTTTATGACCAATAAGTAACCTTACTTCAAAACGGCTGAAGGCCTTTGCTTAGAAAAAACTGCAACCAATTTTCCAAGGCAGAAGGCCTAAAGCCTTTAACCTTAAATGGTATCTAAGCCCAAGTGATTTAAGACTTGATAAGTAAGAATCCAAAATTTTAAAGCGTCTGAAAGCCCATCATTTTAAGAACAATACAACCACAATAAATTTTCAGTAGGCAGAAAGCCCACGGCTTTATCTTCCAAAAGGCAGTGGTTGACAAGTAAGATCCTTAGAACTTAAAGCGGCTGAAGGCCGATGCTTCTAGAAACAATACACTACAAAAAATTTTCAACAGGAATAAAGCCCATAGCTTTATCTTCCAAAAATTTAGACTTGCTCAATTTAGAAAACTTACTTTTAAAACGGCTCGAGGCTTTGATTTTAAAAACACAAATACAAGCATACAAATCCCAACCATCGGCTATGAGCCATTGAAAATACACAATTAAACGCCAATAAGAAAGGCAGTATAGGCAACGGCGCTCAAGAAAATAGTGCATTGATAATGGCTAGGCACTAGCCGAAATCAGGATTTTCCCAACAAAACCTAAAAAAAAGAAAGGACGACTGATTGCTGCCCTCTATAATTTATAAATTTATAAATGCATAAAATTGTTACATGTTTTGACACTAGTTAACGTTTTGAGTCTCAATCTATACCCGATCCACAAAAAATCCTGTTTTATTATGCTAATATCTGAGAAGATTACTCCTAAACTGATAATCTCTTTAGAGTTTTGAGCACCATCCTATCATTTCTACTTCCAATGTTCTATCCTCCCTTTCATAGAAAGTATTCATAATTCTCCATACACGCTCATCCTGACTAGTATACAACCGGAGAATAAATCATTTGCAAAATGTTTTGCCAAAAGAAAATTATTTTAGAAATTGGCTCGACTTGTGGGTATCATATCTGTGTTTTATATGGAATGACCTCCGTTACAGTCAGCCTTCTTCTGCTGATAATCGAGTATCCTTCATGCGCATAAAATGTGCACATATCTTCTGCTCAGGGAAAAAGTTTAACAATGGTTGACACAAAGACGTTAAAAACAGGATGAGTGAGTAGCAAAATCGTCTCAAAGTGACACAAAGCAGCAACTATCTGTGTTATGAACACTGCTCCGCTTATGACCCTCCTGGGCAGTAAAACACCGGGCTGAGAAAATATTATAGGAATAAACACAGCGACCGCTACAACAAAATACACACAGCGACATAAAATTTATGGTCCGATACCTGCCCGAATGTCCAGGACGGAGACATCGTGGCACACCTGCAGGAATAACTTTGTGCTTGACACCACCGCATTACTTTAACGCGCCAAAACACAGCCTCTAACGGCGTCAGTGTTACGTACACCTCACTAATGGATAGGCCATTGGCTTTCGATACTTTCAACCACTTCACTGCCATCAGAAGAAACTCAAGACCACTGCAAAGATGTGCGTGTACTTAGCATGCCGATGCTAAATTCTGAATATAAATCTAGGCGTCACCCTGGAACTGTTTGCCATTGCCGCTTACACTTGTGGGCGACAATTTCCCCGATTTGTAGCACATTATTTTTGTTTCCTGGAACTTGTATAAGAAACAAGCACCCTGGCATATTTTCCGGTACTCTATATGGAGCCTCCAAAACAACGAATCCAAAGTCACTAACAGTTCCTACAGCTGTCCCACAGGCTCCATGCTCCTTTATTTTATCTTCCTGGAGGGCATAATTTTTGAATTCTCTGCTACGTCTGTCAATATCTTGTACTTCAATCGCCTGTATTCATAATGTTTGTCGGAAATAAAATCGTAGAAGTTGGTAACGTGATCAAATTATTACAAACAAGAGGAAAATTTGCAATAGACGTGAAGTTATTTATTGAAATAATGACTGCACCTTGACTGTTTGGTGCTCCTTTAACAACATGCCAAATGTGAAACGTACTGTCAGTCAGCAGTAAAATGTCGCGTGCCGTTGTATGTGCCTAACCACTCATCCAGCAGCATTACGTTCTCTTCAGAACAGGACCCTAGCAACAGACACTACAGCGTGAAGAACTTTGTGGAGCTTAAGAGTCTACAGGGTTACTCTCGCATATAATCCAACTTTCCTCTTATCCTAGCTGTGATCGTACATTGCAGTCCACAGTATTGCGTCGCAAGGGGCTGGTCACGTAGCAAACAGGTATAATCACTTCAGTGTATGAATTGCGATAACTGCCTCTGCGTAACTTCTTTGAAGGACGGAAAGCGATATATTATTTCGCATCCCCTTTCATAATTTTATTTTTCTCTGAATTACTGCTAGATAATGTTTTCTGTCAGCTGCTTGTGTAGTCTTTCACACCGATATTTGGAGACGGATTCTCTGCTGAACAACTGATTGTATTTTGTTCGGTATTAATAAACCGCTTCAGCTGTGTTTAGTCCTTTATTTTTAGGTCACTACCGGCTTCATGCCACTAAAGGCCAGATCTTCAGGTGAACATCTGATTAACAGTAAATCAAGAAGGAATAACAACGCTCTGACATCCACTGACATGGTAATTCCACAAAATTATTTTAAATATTTGTTTTTTTAATTATTAAAACTTTTGTACGAGAATATTAAATTATTTGTACTCACATGCTAAAACATCAATGGATGACTCAGCGTTGGTATTCCTTCTTGATTTATTGTTATTCAGATGTTCAACTGAAGACGTGTATTTTAGTAGCCTGAAACCGGTAGTGACCTAATAATAAAGCACTAAATACAGCTGAAGTAGTTTATTAATACCGAATATTGTTACTCATACCTCTGGTTATTCTACATACAGGGTTGTCTGATTTTATTTTATTTTATTTTCTATTCTGTTAAGGAAATCAGTGCCTCATTCCTTTTCATACACCAAGTCCCAGTCAAGTTACCTGCATGAGATGAGAACATAGATACATCACCACGTGTTAGAGGAATTTGCGCTCTTTCTTTCTTTGGGAGCCAGGGGAAAGTTCGTTGGCCTTTCTTTATGCATTTCTGGTAGGGCATAGCTTCAACGGCAGAAGCCGCCCAGCCAGCCGTTCTTAGAATCGCGTCCTTTGATAGCCTCTGTAGAACTTTCTGGAGCCATTCGTTGTTCAGAGAGAGATTAAGAGCAACGGCTGCTCGCGCTTTTTCGACAGCTCTGGTTGGCTCGGCGGCCCATGGTTTTTTAACAGGCTTTAGAGACTAGTAAGTTACCGCCATTCCATAAAGAACTGATCCGAACTCGGTGTCCTCAGGGAGACCAATAAAATTTTTGACCGTAGGCTCGAAGACGGACAGCCGGCATGTACCTTATTTCCGATGGAAAGTGGTGTCCTCTGTTAAGTCGGGTTGAGAATTTATACTTATGTCGCATTCAAACCTGTTGGTGTCAGATTCTCAAGTGTAGGGAGTGATTCATTCCACTTACTTCACTTCGTTTGTGAAAACTGATTTATTTCCGAATGGAACCCACGATCATGAGTTCTAACTATTCTGTGCCCTTCTGTTAAGTAGCATAGTTGCTATGAAATCGGTTACTAATTGTCTGGAAGTTCTTTCACATAATCTTCAGATGTGGCTTTAAAGTCAGTGCTGACAGAGTTCTTTGATCGTTCTTACTATGGTATCGGAACCCTCGTGGTCACTGGCCACTCTGGTTTCCTTGTAATCCACTTGGTTGGGCCTACAATCCCCATGGTTTTGGTATAAAAGATACGTCTTACGACTCACTAAAATTTATTGTAGTTTGGGATTATGGGCTGTCCAGTCTTGCTAACTTCTGTCTCTTTAGACTCTCCATGTGAGTGCACGACCGTAGATTTCTCCTAGTATGAAGAGGTTCCTGGTCTGAATCCCCATGCTTTATTAACGTGATCCATTCCTCCTTCATGTGTATGTAATGGACTGATGCAAAGGTTTTCTGTGTTATGGTTATGTCCTATTCATTGGTAAAGTTTGTAACAAATGACCATTTTTCTGAACACAGCCAGAGTTTCATTTAAGAAAGAGCTTTAAGTCAAGATCCGAGAAACTATCAAAGATAACGGTCAATAGCTCGTCGTGTCGGATCTTAGCTTTTCCGTTGCGTTATTTAGATATTTCTTATTTTCTTTCATTACTTTGGGTTAAATCAGTAACTAAACGTAAGATCCAGACGTGTTACTTTAAGAAATGAAGATCCTGAAAGACACTCGCATACACCGTGAATGACTTATCCTCCCACGAGGCGCTTCACCCGTTCTTGGTAGCGAGTCTGCTCGAATTTGCAAATGTAGGCATAGAGGAGAAGCAAAAGTTAGTTAAATACATCCCCTTACAGAACAAATAGTAACTCTACGACCTTACATTACACCGCAATAGACGCACAGTGTACGACGATATGGGTGCCTGTCTTAAGTAATATATCATTAGTTTTTATTGATACCTGACTGAATAGGCACCGGATTTGATCGTCACGTTACAACATATTGCTGTAAGCTAAATGTGCTCGAAAATGGATGTAGCTTCTGAAACATGTCGCCCCAGACGGCATATTAAAGAACCATTAAACAGCCGAGGTGGATTTATTATTTCATATATTAGTGACATTGCTATGGAACGGCTAAATGGGACACTTCAAGATATAAAGTCATAACAATTAAGGTATGAAGTTTAAAGGAAATATTATTGAACAGGAAGAGGCGACCGATTTCGAAAGCCACTGGAAAATCGGACGGGGTGCACTCGACATCTTTTAAGGGCTCTAGTTTACTTTTCCAAAGCTCATGGTAGAAGCCGTTTTCGGACCACGTGAAGCCACCAGATCCGTGCGTATGCATATACCAGTTTTCTGGTAAAGGAAGTGTCGGCTGCAGACGTAGGTGACGACGAGAGTCCTTTGTAAGCCATGAGGCAGCCAATCGGCAGAAGGCCTTCTTTCAAATCACTGCCAACTTCCGTGTCGGTAGTTAGACGACAGACTGACGAAAGGCAAAGCCAGGTTTGTAGCATCTGTAGATCTAGAGAATACTTCCGACAACGTTGTGTGGAATACACTATTGAAATTTTGAACGTAACAGGTACAAAACAAAGGATGCGAATAGTTATGTAAAACTTTTACAGAAACCAAAATGCCTTTGGGGAGTCGAAGGACATGAAAAAGAAGCAGTGGTTGAAAAGGGAGAGAGGCTTGTGATCTAGCCCGATGTGATTCAGTGCAGGAAAGGAAATCAAGGAGAAATTTCGAAGGGGAAAGTCTCGGACGAAGAAATAAAAATTAGTGGCCTTTCCAGTGGCATTTTAGCTCTGCAAAGACAGAAGACTCGGGGCGCAGTTGAAAAGAACGGGGAGCGTCTCTAAGAAAAAAGCGATTATTTGTAAAATCGTTCCACTCTTTGCTTGTAACACAACTCTAGTGTTCTTACTGTGTATCTGCATCAGTAGCCTAATTCTCATAATCCTCATCCACTAGTTTGTCGATCTCCACTCCGACAACTCATCGTACTAACAGAACTTAAACACCTGTAAATTACTTAAACTTTAGTGACTAGTTTCCAATGCGAACATTTTAGGTTAAATCTAACTTTGACGGCTGTTAACACCAATCGAAAGTACAAATAGTTCGTCTTAGTACACGCCTTTGCTGCGAATCAGTTTTCAACCTGCGTGTAATAGACATCTGGTAAATCTGTCACTATGTTGCGCAATTTGGTGCAGACGGTTATTTGTGACTCCTACTGAACTCAAAATGAAACTATTTCCATAACAGGTTACATCTTGCGTTCGCCATCTAGATTTAGGATCAAGGGTGGTTCCTTATTCATCCTTGTCCAGTGCTAGACTGTGCTCTATCTCTAATGATCACAGCGTCGATGAGACATTAAATCCTAATCTTCCTCCTTATAAACGACGTCCACCTAACTTCGCTGTGCTGTTCCATCCTTCATTTTCCCTGGAACAGCAACTACCGTCTAAAAGGGTTTGGCTTGCGGCTCTCGATGTGGCAGTTATCAGAGCAACGTCTGAGGCGGATGTAGCAGTCCAGCGGATCGTTATAATTAATGGATGGCTTACTTTCCCTGTAGAATTTCACGTCGCAGTTGGAACGACTCAAGAGGTGTCCTAATGGAAATTCCGTTAGCACTTTTTCCTCTTTTCTGTCTCATAAGACCTGCTTGCCTGGCATTTTAATGTACCTTCTGAAATGTGCCAAGCGATATGCAAATGAAATTGATTTATTTGCAATGCAGAATCAAAGAGAATAAAATATAGTTGCTGTCTGACTATCACTAAAAGTAAAGTCCATGTTGGATCAGATTGATTGTATGATTTGAAGCTAATTTCATTTTATAGAGACAGGTAAATTTACAGATCCCTTTCACCAAAATACAACGTAGGAGCAAGTGTCAGGACAATTTAAATTGTTTCATCAAACGAAAAATGAGACCAAAACACAATCATCGAAAAGCATATATTCTTAGAGACATGTACGGCGTGTCGAAATTTGTTTCTAGGAAAGACCTTTCTTTTGCTTGCATTATCATTATCATTATTGTCATTAATTTTATAGTTATTATTACTAGGGAAAGTATATTAGTGTGTTAAGAGACATTAAAATACTTTACCTCTTTTTTTGTAAAATACTAAAAAAAATACGCATAAGAAATGCAAAAATATTTTGTTTCAATATTACAAAATGTAGATACTTAATGTTAAAAAATCACTCACCAGTCATGCTGACGCAGAACTGGAACAATTCGCTGTTGCAGTGAACTACGCAAAGTTTCTCCGAATTCTCCATCACAAACCGATGTCGTTGTCTGGGAACATTGCAGAATACCGGTAGAAGGACATTTCAACATCGCATGCTGATAGTCTTGTATATTTCATCAAAGGAATGTCACACATTTTCAATTTCACCGGTGTCTACTTCTCCTTCTACAATCTTGACACTTTCACACGTCGTATGAAATCGACCACTTTTTCTTTAACACACTATTTCTCTTTAGTACCTTCGACTTTTGGACCTTTCAGTGAATTATTTCTCTCTCAGTACCATGCACTTCATTAACTGTTTCAGTTAACAAGCTTATTGATATTTCTAATTGTTTGATACCTTCAAACAAAAACCCAGGATAGCATATATATACGACAATTCATTTAATAGTGTACTCACGTTGAGTAAGTTCTGAGTAATTTCAGTTGAAGAAACGTCACCCTTATTTAGTACACTAATCATCGATTTAAAATTTTCAAAATTGTTGGCATATTACACTGCTCCTTCTATCCACGTCCCTCAACGAGTAACGCGTGCAGGTGGAAGTACAAGATCTGTGTTGTTGGCTCTGAACATATCAGTTCTTGTTTGCACTTTCACAAACGCCATTTTGAAATTTGAGATCAATTTGTCCTCTTTAGAATGTAATGTGAATATCTACTCACATACTCTGTGTAAACAATGTACTACTCAAATTACATATACAGTGTGTAGGAAGGTTACAGAAAGGCTTTCGGCTTCCATCTTCATACACGTAGCAGCAGCCGTAAGTAATAGTAATACCCTATTAAATTTCACCCTATTCAGCCATAACAAGTGCAGAGTCTCACTGAATAAGCGAGCCATTGTTTAATGATTTGATGCTGACATTTATTTACATGTTAGCAGAAAACGCTGCTTGGAAACTACATCATTTTCTAGCACAGTTACCGCAACACTTCCCGCTTTCCTACCATCGGAGTAGGGTGTTTTATAAATGCTTTTTTTTTAATTTTCACATTCTGCTCTAACCTTTCTTAGCATTTCTTTGTAACAGGCAGGCAGCTACAATTATCTTAACGTTGATTCTTCTGGTACTTCAAAATTTACGTATTTCATAAAAAAATTCCTGAGCGCTGGATTTCTCAATTTGTAGAAAGAAATATCACACGAAAGAAAGCTGTTGCAGAAATATGAATAACATTGGGAACTTTTTGAAACTCTAATGCGTGAAGAGAAAGCTGCTTCACCTAAAGAACTTGCCTACAAGTCGCAGTCAAACAGATGTTCTATGTTTACTACCTACTAAGTTCTGCAAGACCTGAGAGCACTGGTTTGCATATACCTCACTTTTTTGAAAGAATAGAATGCTTCCATCACTTGTATAGATGCCACTAAATTCAGCACCACATTGTTGCAAACGAGAGCGAACGCTTAGCTTTATATTCGGCATTGTGCGTCATCCGTTCACATCACACATAAGGGATTCTCCTCTCAGACAGCCAGGTAAGACGTTTAGTGGAGATCACACACTATGCAATAGGTTTAAAAGTGAAGCTCGCTGAAACTGCGTTCTCGTGATATGTCAATGCACAAGACTTTTCTTAAAATTAAATGTTATAACAAGGAAAAGTGGAAAATTAAGTGTTTTTAGGAAAAGTATTTTAAACATTCATTTATATAAGATATTACAAAAATATGTATTTTGATATGAAATAGAATATTGCATACAATCGAACTTTGCTTTTTCAGGAATTTCTGTCTTGGTTACAGTTTCTTATTTCCAAACAAACCGAGCGAGGTGGCGCAGTGGTTAGCACACTGGACTCGCATTCGGGAGGACGACGATTCAATCCCGCTTCCGGCCATCCTGATTTAGGTTTTCCGTGGTTTCCCTAGATCGCTCCAGGCAAATGCCGGGATGGTCCCTAGCCCTATGAGACCGATGACCTCGCTGTCTGGTCTCCTCCCCCAAACATCCCAACAAAAATAACATTTGACTACGAAGGCTTTCCCGGCGTAATAATTGATAATATTCTTCTCGGGTATGCAGCCGGATCATAACGTCTTCATGGCACAATATTTCCGCGGAAATATTGTGTCATGAAGACGTTATGATACGGCTGCATACCCTAGAAGAATATTAAAAATAACATTTATTTACACAAAATCCGTTCCCTAATTATTACTATCGTGTATTATTATTGTTATTCTTACACGCCACTATTGTACCACGCGAATTGTTTACCTGATGGTATTTTCTCACACGCCATACTTCTTCCATTTTGTCACTGTTTTTCTTTCTTCCAACCGTTCCGGTGTTGAACATCTTGATATCTTGGCTCACTGTTTACTGTAGTGTTTTGTGGTTGATTTTTTATATGTGTTGTATAGTGGAGTTTGTTATGCCGGCATCCTTCTGGTCTTTTCTGTCTTCTGTGATCCATTCTATGTTCTTAATGTATTGTGTGCCTACTCCAGGATCTGTTTAGTTTGTCGGGTGTCCGGCAGTCTCTTGATAAGTCCGTAAAATGTCTGTCGACGGTTCTTCATGTCATACACTATATTAGGTAGCTCGCCAGGATCTTTTCTCTACAATCTCTAGCCTTCTATAGTGTTAATGGGCCCTAAGATTTTTCTAATGATACTTCTCTCTAGTTTTTTCGATATTTTCTAGTGAACGTTTCCGACCTACTACCAACGTTTATGATGCGTATTAGGTTTCTGGTTCGCTATCAGTGTTCTAACATTTCACTTTTATATTACGTGATATTATTATCATTCCACTATTATTGTTATGTGTGCTGACGTGATGAATGTTGATTCGTATTGTGACAGAATGAAAAGTTATCCTTTCTTCAGCTGAGTCTAAATAATCTCTATGCAGCGCTACCAAAAAAATTGTGAGTTGATTAATTTATAGAGGCTTCTCACTGCAACGGTTTTTCTCTGTTTCCTGCCGTCCTCTTCTTTTCTTGATTATTTTGGGTCCTTAAATGATATTAAGACAGCGATGTGGATGTCAACACAGGACATCACCATACTGTTTGGAAAGTACAACAAACATCTTGAGTACGGATGCTGTTTTATACAGAGAAGTTACGACGCTAGCAAATTGTAACGAAGCGCAGGAAGACCTGGAGAGGATCAGCGGTTGTTCCAGAGAGTGTCAGTTGACTCTCAACATAAACATGTATGAGCTACCGCGAATACATGCAGAGAAAGATCTTTTATTGTATGACTGCAAAATTGCAGAAAAATCGCTGAAAACTGTAAAATATCTAGGAATATACGTACGGAGTGATTTGAAGTGGAACGACCACTAATCGCTAGTAAGTCAGATGGCAGGCAGAATCATTGGAAGGATCTTAAAAGCTGTATTCCATCAGCAAAGGTAGTAGCTTAAAATACTCTCTTTCGACCAATACTTCAATATTGCTCGTTAGCATGGGTTCTGTACCATATAGGACTGATACAAGAAACTGAGAAAATGTGAAGAAGAGCAGCAATCTTCCTTTGAGGTTCGTTTAGTAACCACGAAAATGTCACAGAAATGATCAACCAACTCCACTGACAAACGCTGCAGGAGAGGCGTTCTATATCTCTGTGTAGTTTAACAAAGTTCCGATAGCGTTCGTTCCTAGAAGAGTCAAACAGTGTATTGCTTCCTCCCACGTATATCTCGTGGAAATAGCATGAAAATAAAATCAGAGTGACTTGAATCCATACGGAGGCTTTCCAGCAATCGTTCTTCCCGCGAAATTGACGCGACTGGAACTGGAAAATGGGGAAGCGACACTGTTACACAAAGTACCCTCCTCCATACACCGTAGGGTGTCTTGTGGACTATACATGTAGAGGTACAGACAATACAGTTCGTTTCGAAAAGAATATACGTATTTCGAATGCATATATTTATTAAACTCTAAGACATACGAATATGAAGCTTTACACACATATTTAAGAAGCTCTCAAGTTCAGATTACAGATGTTCAATATGTCCTCTATCAGCGAAACGAACAATATCACATGGACACTCAATTTCCTCCCATACTCGGGCAAGCATGTCCTTCGACATTGGTGTTATGGCAGTGCAGATCCAGTTCTCCAACTCTTCCAGGTGCTGTGGGAGTACTGGTACATAAACGTTGTCTTTAACAAAACCCCACAGGAAGAAGTCAGAGGTTGTCAAATCAGGTGACTGTGGAGCCCAGCTGAGACATGCTAAGTCGCCAGCTCCTTGATGACCAACCGAACTCTTCGGTGGAGTCTCATTCAGATACTAATGCACTTGGCGACTCCAGTGAGGGGATGCCCCGTCTTGTTGAAAAATCATGTTGTCTTCGTGTGGCCTCGGAAACAACCAGTTTTGCTACATAACGAGATACTGCTGACAGTTAACCATGTTTCCATCAAAGAAGAATGGGCCTTACCCAGTTGATCGTGATATCGCATAAAACACATTGACTTTGGGCGAATGACGTACATGTCCAATGGCTGCATGTGGGTTCTGTAGGCCCCAAATTCGAACACTGTGTTTGTTTACCTGACAATTAACATGGAAAGTCGCTTCATCACTGAAAACGATGCGTTGTGAGAAAGTGTTATCATTGTCAATAGCATCAAGAATCTCTTTACAAAATGCCACACGTTTGCGTTTGTCATCAGGACACAGAGCTTGTAACAGCTGTAAGTTGTACGGCTTCGTAACCAAATGACGTCTCAAAACACACCAAATTGTTATTGTAGGCTGTTGTAACTCCCGACTGGAACGACGCGTTGACTTTAAAGGACTAAGTTGGAAATCAGTTTGAATTAGAGCAACATTTTCTTCAGGAACACGAGGCGGCCAGGACTCTTTCCTTTACATACACATCCTGTATTTAGAAACTGTCGATACCATATGGGAATGTTCCATTCATTCGGAGGATCAATTTGGTACCTCAAACTGAAACGTCTTTGCACTGTAGTCACGGAATTGCACGTCGCAAACTCGAGAACACAAAATGATTTCTGTTGCGGAGTAGCCATTTTAAACAAATGACGGTCACCAATCAAAACAGAAGACAACTGACACCTAGCGTCTGTTTATATGAAATAGACTATGTATTCGTTTCTCCAATAGCCGAGTCGAGGGGCAGCGATCGATAGTTCGGACAAAATAATACTTTGCAATACGAATATTCTTTTTGAAAAATCCCGTATTGAAAATACTGGACGAAGAATAACTAACAGAGTATGAAAGCACAGGAAATCGTCACAACATAGTGTGAGAAGCGATGCAACTTGCTTGTTGTGCAGGTCATTAAGTTGCGGCTACAGATCACTGTAACGAAGGTAATTAAAGGCTGAAAATATGAGTACTGCACAGTAGATTTCTGCTCCTACAGCCACTGCTAATTAAACAACTGAACACGAAACATTAAGTCACAGAATAAACGAGTGCAGTTCAGTACAGGATTTATAAACTACAAAGCAAGCAAAATAATTGGAAGTAGAATTTCACACCAGTTCATCTTGTTAAAAAAAACTATCTATCACTCAAGTAATATAATGGAGTCTCCCAATAGGTTTACAGCCACTGCACCTGATAGTATTAAACTTCCTAACACCTTCTAAAAGTATTAGTAGCCCAGGACTATGACAACTACAAACAACAAACAGAATGGGTGTAATGCAACTACATTACTTTTCAGCGTAAAATTCGGGACGATTCGTGAAAAAATAACAGCTGATTGTGGCCATCGTGCCCCTTGTTCTTAGACCATTACTCGGCCCTTACACCACATTTACATATTTCAGTCTCCATTCCACGGAACACGAAGGTGGTAGGCGGCTCAGACCATTTTGACAGTAGACATGCAACAGGTTTATACAATATTATTAATAAATGAACCTTTTCCCACGTGTCGCTTCTTTCCAACGACTCACCAACCGTTTCCGATTCATTACCTTCGTTTACAAACATTAATTTCATACATGTAAGTTGCCAAAACAGGATTACACCCAGTGCGGAGCCCTCGTCTCTTGGCTCTGGGTTCTCCAGAATTCTGTGGGATCAACTGTAAATAATAGGTTAGGCCTCTAGCACTCTGTATCAGAGTTAACTGTTGTATATCAGTTCGTCATAACATGTTTTGACAAATGAAAAGAAAATAAAAAAAAAAATGGTTCAAATGGCTCTGAGCACTATGGGACTTAACTTCTGAGGTCATCAGTCACCTAGAACTTAGAACTACTTAAAACTAACTAACCTAAGGACATCACACACATCCATGCCCGAGGCAGGATTCGAACCTGCCACCGTAGCTGTCGCGCGGTTCCAGACTGTAGCGCCTAGAAGCGCTCGGATACTCCGGCCGGCGAAAATTACATTGTGCTAAATTTTTCGTTATTTCTCTTAGATATGGGCAGGTAAGCATTTCTACCTACATAAGTAGTGAGGTTTAAGGTTAACGTTAACGACTAATCCGTCCATTTAGATGTAAAGTAAAACACTTATCTCGTTAAAAAAATGTTGCTTGCAGTTGCGTAACTGGACCTCGTTCACTTGCTTAAACAGGACCGGCGCTTTTTCATGTTTAAAGCCTACATGTACTATCACATATTTTTATAATCTTGGAATTCTATTTTAGATTCCAGGAAGATAACGGGGAAGACTGATAGAAGAAAGTGGAGCCTTTCTAAAATGAGTAAAGCTACTGATGCAGTTCGGAAAAAGAAGATGTGTTGGAAGAGTCCAGTAACCAGTTTAATGTTCCAAAAACAAGAAATATACGCTGTCCAACGTGGAGTACGGTACACCAGAGGAAGCAGCACAAACTAAAAGAAGCAGACCTACAATTCTGGGTAAAAGGCTAGAAAAAGGTCTTGTTTAGTACATTCTTGCTTTGGGAGCTTCATTCTTTGAGCTTACTCGCAATTACTTGTGCGGAATGGCTCTATAACTGGCAGAGAAAAATAACACTGAACACCCTTTTAAAGACGAAATTTATGGGTAAAATTATGTTAGCCTTTTTTTAAAGTCCACAAAACCAAACTGTCAGAGGAGAGTCAACAGGAACATTATATGGAAGAAATTTTGCATTCACCGCAGAAAGCATAGAGACATTCTGTACTCTTCTGGATGACGTTACATCATAACTAGCTTGAAACTAGATTATACTATCTCTGATTTAATTCCAATTTTGTTTAGTTTTGTTCTGATTATTTTTGGAAGGGTTCCGATTTCCGCAACTATTTTTCGAACACAAAGTGTAATTGTTTCGGATTTTATTTATTTATTTCTCGTTCAGCTACAGGCAAAGCGTGATACACTTACAAACATCAACATAAAAATTTAAATTAACATTAACAATGATTTACAATAAAATTTTCAGGGTTTCCAGCCACAAAAGTGCTTGGTCACTTATCACATGTATGTCCATCAGATTTCCTCCCTTAAGTCCGTGTACGTCGCACTCAACTATATGCTGCATGGTTTGACTCTCTCCGCACTCACAATTGGGGTCCTGGGAGAAACCCCACTTTTTCAGCAAATATCCGCACCGACCAACACCTGTCCGCAGACGATTTAGGGTTACCCACACTCTACGTTGGAGTTGGAAGCCTGGAACTCGTTGAGATGGGTCCTCAATAAGGAAACTGTTATTCACTTTGCTTTCCTGCCATTGCTGTTTCCACAGGTTATCGATATCAATCTGTTGTTTGAGTTCTTTCCAGAAGGGATTTCTTGACATCAATCTGTCAGGGGGAGGAGGTAGGTCCCTGAACTTTTCTTGTACCTCTGGATTGCTCTTTCACGTCTAATCGAGGGTGGTTCGATATTGGCAAGGACGGGCAGCCAAGGTTTCGGGGTGGGTCTTACTGTACCTGTTATGAGCCTCATTGTCTCGTTAAGTTGCACATCAATATATCTGACATGCCTACTGCGGGCCCAGACGGGTGCGCAATATTCCGCTACACTATACAGAAGTGCCAGTGCTGATGTGCGTAGAGTTTCAGTGGAACATCCCCAGGTTGTTCCTGCCAGTTTCATTATGATGTTGTTTCTTGTTTTCATTTTTTGGGCGACTTCGTACAGGTGGCTCTTATATGTGAGAGTGCGATCTAGCTTAACACCCAGATATTTTGGCGTTCTATCGTTTTTCCACAATTTACCTTTTATTGGCATTTTTAGCTCACGATTTGCATCTTTGTTACACAAGTGCATTATTGATGCCACGGATTTAGTCGGATTTACTTTGAGGTGCCAGTTGTCATAATATTGTTGTAGTCGTTCCAGATCCCTGTTTAAAATTTCTTCCAGTTCTTCGAAAGTGTTGGCGTGAGCCGCGATAGCGATGTCATCTGCATACATAAAAGAACGAGATTCCAGGTTTGGGATGTCCGCTATGTATAAATTGAAAAGGCATGGAGCCAGCACAGACCCTTGGGGGAGACCATTTTGTAGTGTCCTGTAGCTGCTTGTTTTCCCATTCAGAGATACCTTGAATCTCCTGTTTATCAACATATTTCTGACTAGATTTATGATCTTCTTGCATTTCACGACTTTTGACAGTTTATACAGTATCCCTTTTGTCCATACGGTGTCGTATGCTGAGGTGAGATCTAATAATACCATGCCCGTTTTCTTTTTGTTTTGGTAACCTCTTTCAATGAAAGTGGTTAGGGCGAGAACTTGGTAGCAACAATCTCTTCCTTTTCGAAAACCGCCTTGCTCTGGGGGAAGAGCAGCTTCTATTTTACTTTCTATTCTGCTTAGGATGACTCGTTCAAACAGCTTGTAAGTGGTGCACAATAAAGATATCGGTCTATAATCTTTAGCATTCTCTCCTGTTTTCCCTGGTTTCTGGATGGCTATGACTTGTGCGTTTTTCCATTGCTTTGGTAACCGGCTGGTATCTATGATATTAGAGAAAAGAGAAGACAGCCATGCTCTTCCCTTTGGCCCGAAGTTCTTCAAGAATTCTGGAAGAAGGCCGTCACAGCCAGCTGCTTTACCAGGTGACATTTTCTTTAGTGCTATATTTATCTCTTCTTGTGTTACCCAGTTCGCTAAACCTGCTTCCTCCTCGCTTGCATCTAGCTCTTCGTTCATCAGTTGGTGCAGTTCTTTTTTCTTCGAGGCGGAGGCATGGATTCTGGATGTTTGTAGTATTGAAGAGCATATATTGTTAGGGGTCATTTTATTTTTGATGTTCCGTCCCTTGAATTGTGCTCCGCCAAGTTTCCTCAGTAGACTCCAGCTCTTCTGTGAGGAGTGCGTAAAGTCCATTTGTTCCATCCGCTTTTGCCATCTCTGTTTGCGATCCTCGTCCATAGCTCTTATGAGCTGTTCTCCTAGTTCTGGATTCTCTGTTTTGTTATATTCATCGAGTAGTTGTTCGCACTCCTTTGTCCAGCATGGGATGTATTCTTTCCGCGCTCCTCTTGGTATTGAGTTATGTGCCGCTTTAATAATTAACTTCGTAAATCTGTCGTAATTTTCTGGAATTGGGGGAATTCTGTTTACATTATTTTCAATGGTATCTTTAAACTTAACCCAGTTAGCCTTCCTGAGGTTCCAGCGGGCTATAGGGGGGCTCTTTATTACTGGTATTTGGATCCCAAGGTCTATAATAACTGGTTTGTGTTGGCTCCGAGGAATACGGCTCAGTACAGTTCTCTTGGACGGAAGTGCTATTCCAGTTTCTCCAGATGAGACAAAACAAAGATCGGGCGTTGATGTTGTGCCCCACGCTCCTGAACAGAAGGTGGGGGTATCTTTTGCATCGTATATTAATGTATAATTATTTATATCTGCCCAGTCTGCCAGCATGTATCCTTCTTTGTTTCGGAAATATTTTTTCATAACAATTTTTATTAATATTTTCGGAGCGAGATATAAATGATGGGTTATATTATAAAGTAAATATTCCATGCTTTTAAAACATATTTTTTTTACTGTTTCCCATATTTAATAAACAAAAAGGGGTTCTGGTTTTGGAGATTTTTCTTCTTTTTAAGGAATATGAAAAAAATTCTAAATGGCTTGTTGCAACTTCCACAGATTTCCTGAGTAATACAGTCGATTGTACAAAGATCATTCGCCATATGGGAACTTACTGAATAAATGGGAACTTACTGAATATATGTCGCCCTGTTATAAAACTAATACGTGTTCCATACCAAGGTTTTCACCACTATTATGGGCGACATACTACAGGCCGATACGTTTACTACTGGGCTACTGCTTTCGTCAATGTCTTACATAGAGAAAGTTTATCCTGCTCCTAGAGTCAGTTCGTGGAGAGCATCTTAGTACTCTAGTTTTGAATGAGTGTCATGGGAGGGAGACGGGTAACTGACACCGTTAGCTGATAGTAGTTGTTTTTAAACTTAATTTGTATTAGCTCTTATGGGCAAAAGAGGGCCACCCATACAGTGACGCAATTAGTCAGTTCCTGTGTAGAGAAGACGCGTCCGCGAAAACACATACGCAGATGGAAGCCTGTGTCCGCCATCGCAGTTCAAGTTGGCCAACTGCTTCAGTGCTTCAATAGGCCCCTTTGTAATTAAAACACAACGTAAAACCGCATATTTCCCTAAGAAAGAGTAGGAACTTCTCGTAACCGTTTAGTTCTCCAGCCGTCAGCACGACTTACTGTGTTTGAAACGTTCCTTTCTACTATCCTCGGTGCCTTTGTGACGTCGCGCGAAATCACACTCCCGGTCACGGGCAGAATGCACCCAGACTTTGCGGAGTTCGGCACGTGAGACAAATTACGTCACGTACAGCTCCGCTTTAACCGGCTACGTTGATTGGCGGATACCAATTAATTCTCTGTAGTGCTGCACATCGCCGGCCGCGGTGGACGAGTGGTTCTAGGCGCTTCAGTCCGAAACCGCGCGACTGCTACGGTCGCAGGTGCGAGTCCTGCCTCGGGCATAGATGTGTGAGATGTCCTTAGGTTAGTTAGGTTTAAGTAGTTCTAAGTTCTAGGGGACTGATGACCTCAGATGTTAAGTTCTATAGTGCTCAGAGCCATTTTTGAACACATGATGGGCTCTTTTCATAGATTAAAAAGAAACTGATGCGCAGTTTGGACCAAGAACTCCGGGTTCTTTTTTTGAAGCCCCAAATGTTGTCATAACGTCAGCAAAATCTGGTAAAGTAACATCTTACCAGATCAGAAAATATTTTAAAGAAGTTTTCTTACCCAGTGCAGGAGAAATATCCGTGTTATTGTTAGTATACTGGGGTCGTCAGTGTGACAGAACCATTCTGATCACTGTATCCGAGGATAAGGGACTTGTTCATCTGGTGAACCCAAAAGGCTTGATGGGACAGATACATTCTTTGCACATATAAGCGTTCACTGGTGGAAGAACTTTGTGCGAACGTTTTCAGATCTAGTTCTGTTAAGTGGTTATGATGTCAGTCTAGAGTTAAAAAATAATGTTATCAAGCTGCAGTCATTGGTACCAAATCAGTTCTATCAGCAAGGTTTTCCAGTGTATTGAGATATGCGTGACATAACACAGGATATTAGATGATGGTCTGCCACAATTGGAGAATCTTACTATATTTGGTTTTGTATTTTGTTATCTGTTGTATATATTATGTAAACAAATGTCGATTATTTTATTGCACAATGTAGTAAACCTTTACATTCTAAATATTTATTTACGTATCTTCATTAGTATAATGATTTTGTATCATAAGAATGAGTTGCTTATTACTTTCGATTAACAAGACTATGTATGTGAAATGGTAGAGTAAAAAACAGGAAGAAAACTTAAATGTGAAACTTAAACTAACAACTTAAAACATAAAACAGAAATAAGTAAAATAAATAATTCGATTAGTAATGAACATTTTCATATTTTAATCATGTATGTTTAATATACTCCGATAGCACAATTTGTACAGCTTCTTTTCCAAAAGTTATATTTCAGAAAACAACTTTATTACATATGGATGTAAATGGTGTGAAAACTTCTTTAATTTATGTTGTAACAAAAGTTTTCACTTTTCAAAGTGAATAGTGTTGGTGTATTCTTCAAAATTTCAAAATTTTCAAAAGCTGATTATACCATCAACAGGAAATTTAATTACATTTATATGAAAGATATTTTTATATATCATAGTTTCGACGATATTACCTCTAAATGTCCGCCTCCGTAGCGTAGCGATAGCGTTACCGCCTACCACGCAGGAGGCCCAGGTTCGATTCCCGGCAGGGGACTGGGTGTTGTGTGTCCCTCATCATCATTTTCATCATCATTGACTTGAAAGTCGCCGATGTGGCGTCACCTAAAAAGGACTTGCAATACAGCGGCCAAACTCCCCCAAATGGGGCCTCCCGGCTAAAATGCCATACGATCATTTTTTTTCATTCACCTCTAAATCTAATATGCCAAATTTCTTCTCTGGCTATGTTTTACTCTTTAAAAATGAAATTAGCCAGAAACGGAAAAATACATGGGGCATTATTGAGAGGTGGCATGAGCCCCCTCTCATATTTCTATCTTACGATTTTCCTCTCTAATTGCATGTGGTGAAAAGTTGCTATTCCTTCACACACGGACTTCCCACGTAGCGTCTCTCGTCACCCAGGTGGTCCAGTGACAGGCGGGCTCCGCTGATCTTGAAAGGGTAAGCCGACGGGTGTGAGGGAGTCGAGTGAATGCTTTCCAGACGCCGACATTGTCAAAAGACACGCCCGCAGGGGCCTGAAGTAGCGGCTGGGCTAGAGGTTCCGTTACTTCGCAGAAACTTGGCGAAAACACTTTCTGGCGGGCTACCAGCGAGGCGTGGGAATGACTTGTGTTCCCAAGCAGCCTTGGCGCGCAAATTCCCGCGTTTTCTGCCGTATAGTAACTGTGATTGGCTTGCTCAGGGCATAGCTCCGTGACGTAGCAAAATCGGCGCAGAAATTGGCGCCAAGAATCTCCATTGGTGGCATGGTAGTGCTCCAGCAATAGAGCGGAATTTTCCGCCGGTTTTCGAGTTGCTGATTGGAACGTTTAACCACGGCCACTGTCGTGGGGGCGGGAATGTTCTGTGTTCGGTTTGTACGGGTGCTCTTGTGGGGAGTCGGCTCTCGCCTTTCAGTCGGAGTATGTTACAAGACTGAGCTCTCGCTGCTCTGGACAGCCTGCCTTCCGTTGACTGTCTAATATACTTCTATTTAATTGTAACTGTTTGACGAAGTTGCTGAAGTTTCGACTTCAACGTAACTTTCTGAGTACAGTTGGCAATTGAGCTTTCTGCGTACAAGCGGCCTATGTTGTCTGTCTTGAGCAGTTTTGGCTAAAGTTGACTGTATCGGAGTTCGAGTGTGACTTCTCTTGTTAAAATCAATCATTGTACCGTCAGTGATTGTGTGGCGAGCCTTCTTCGTCTCTCTCAGAGGCGCATTTGTATTGCTAGGAAGTCTTTAGTCTGGAACAACCAGACCAGGATAATTAGTTTCGGGCTATACTCGCGACATTATCATCACCACGACAGGACATCGAAACAACCAGCCATCGCCTCCGGTACGCCAGATCGTGTTCTTGCAGTTAAGAAGACAGCGTGGTAATGTATGTCCACAGCACCAGCAGATAGGGATTTTCCTAGGTGATAATCAGAGCTAAGCAGAGCGCGCCTGTTCGTCTTTTTCTAACTTTGATCTGTCTTGGGTGTTCATTGTCTGAGTTCTCACTAATGTAGCAGCAATTAATTCTGGGTTGGCTGTGTGTATCTCTTAAGATTTGAGTTGCAAGGAATTGGCTCCACATACCACTTCGTCATAAATGTCACAATCTAGTTTAGGGACAACTTCACCTTCGCAGCATTTATTTGAGTATCCAATTTGAGCCAATTTGATGTATTGTAAAATGTTTCTTGTGTTTTGTTTATTATTTTGATTTTAGTCATAATAAATCATGTTGTTATTTTGGACAGAACTTTCAGTCTGTTGATCGGAAGAGCAACCCTTTCATTTCTCACTACGTTAATGAAACTTTCCTTTATTTAACTTATTTATCAAATTAAATTATTGCAGGTGCCAAACTCTTTTCTACTCCACTTGCAGGGTCGATTACAGTCAGTTCGCGTTTCTTTTTTAATCCATGTGCAACAGCAAAAGTCGGAGTTGGAATAGGGGGGGCTTAGGGCATACTTTATATATGAAGATTCTAGAAGAATTTAGTGTTAAATACACTGCTAGCCCCGGCACCTCGCATTATTTTGGCCCCTCTACAAACCCGCCAATTTTCATCAAGGTCGATTATTTACATCTTGAAATTTTCCCTTGTGAGTGTAGGAGACAGAAACACAAAGATCAGCTAACAATTGGCCCTCCAAGGCGCAGTTCGCAAACAAGAGGGCTCCAAATGAGGACCAGCCCCCTACTGGAGGTTCCTCCAGCGGCGGTGAGCGCCGGGCCGTTGAGTACCACATGCGCCACACCGCCGACCATAATTTACAGCAGGTTCTCGGCGGGCGGTGGATTTATGAGTGACCGGCACGACGCATCGAAAAATCCCGGCGGCCACTGGGCACCTCTGTTTGCTCACCGCTGCCCGCAGTCGGCATAAATTCACAATTTACGGCCGCTCTTGCAGAGGGATTCTTGACAGATTTCGTGGGAGGCCCTAAATAACTGCACATTGCGATCTCTCCAGAATCGGGTAGACGTCCTCTGCTAAATGTCTTTACACTCTCCAAGGCTTTTCATATTTAATGGGAAATGGCAGTAGTCTAACTGAAAAGGTACAGTAAGGTTCACTAGGGTCTCTGCTCTACCTACATTCTTAGGACGTCCAGCGGTTAATCCAGTTTTTGCGGTTACCATCCTGGATTTCGGAATAACTTTATTTTTGTTTCCTTATGACGTTCTTAAGTTCAAGAATTTAAGGAAATCGATATTTGAAAAACAATTGGAAATTACTAAACATCCAACGGATAACACTGAGAGCGAATTGTAGGTTTTACATTACACTGGTAAAAGCGAAAACCTTAACATCCCTGAGGAAATAAAAGTCTTCACTGATAAGACTGAGTAACTATAAGACGTCCTTAGCGATCGAGTGAAACTACCAACTGGCTTTTGCGAAAATTTCAAGGGCGCTCTGATTAATTCTAAGAAATTACAGTGTCTAATGTTAAATGACATGCAATGCCGAGTGATTGAAACCTCATTCCTCATAGTTACTTATAATATACAGATAACACAGTGTTGGCACTAATTGAGTACAAATATAGAGTCAAATATTTGTACCTTTAATGTACTTTGACACAACTCTTTAGATGTTAACAGTTCAGTGAAAAGCGTTCTTGTGTGACTAATCATAAATCTTCTAGTGAATAGAAAAAATACAAATAATAACTGTAAACGAATGGATAAGATTCAGTCGCAAGGTGTAATTACTGTGCCGGCCGGGGTGGCAGAGCGGTTCTCGGCGCTACAGTCTGGAACCGCGCGACCACTACGGTAGCAGGCTCGAATCCTGCACGGGCATGGACGTGCATGATGTCCTTAGTTAGTTGGGTTTAAGTAGTTCTAAGTTCTAGGGGACTGATGACCTCAAAAGTTAAGTCCAACAGTACTCAGAGCCATTTGAACCATTTTGTAATTACTGTGATTTAAGAAGACCGAATGGAGAACGAGGCTTTTTAATGCTTTTGAAAGTCGAAGCGTTAAGCACAACATTTCAAGAAATCATTACCATTATCAAGCGAATCTCCACATTCATAAAGTCATCTCTCGCCAGTTGTGCTACCGAACCAGTATAATTCCACTCCCTCTTTGTTATACATGAAACCAGTGATGTCCAGCTCTCCAAGCCAGGGTGTCCTGGGCAATCCCTAATAAACTGAATAAATCCTACAGCATACATCAGTTACCATCTGCCAATTGTGTTTGTACCTATGTCTCTCTCTGCAAATTTACAGTCCAAATTTACTGATTATCGCTTGAATCGTATCTCTTAGCCATGCTATGCAATGAATTTATTTTTTCTCTTATCGTATCAGTACCTCTCCACCACTTATTCGATCCATCCATGTAATCTTCAGCATTCTTCTACAGCATCTCAATTAAATAGCTTCTAATCTTTGACTGTCTGTGAGGTATCGTCTAGAGATCGCGGTGCCACACCAAAGTTGAATGGAGGACAATACAGAGACGAGCATGCATTAATGGAACCTAAAGGGGCACCATCCATTAATTCCATCTTAATGTTCCTCCGTGGGAAGATCATCAGAGGCAGTATGAAGCGTGCCGAATGGCTCATGCATGTCACTACAGTAATGAGTGTACACCTTTCATCAGACTGTAGAGACGCGATTTACTTTCTACCCACCAGAGCGACAGTTTTAGTGTGCTTATGCTGCACAGAAGTGATACCAGTTTCGTTACACCTAAACAATCTGGCTGGGTTGTTCTTGATTCAACCTAAGGCCGGATAATGAACTTCAAGAAACTTGCTGACCGCTTCGGCTGTGAAACCCTTAGCTCTGGCGAATAAAATTCCTTCGGGAGAGGTAGCAGAAAGTTTGAGATTCCTTTTTAGGAAGCTGCGTAATCATTTTTTGCTAGATGAAAATGGGTTTTCAGTGTTATTTTTTATAGAAGCTAGTCGGTAAGTCTTCGTACATCTTTTCTAGAGAGACCATAGAATCGCTATTCCACTTGGATCCAGTGATTCTCCAAATTCTCTTTTAGTTCTGTAGGAGTAATAGGTCTCCTCCCTCTTTTGGTGGCCATACATTCAACTAGGCATTTTTTGTCTTTAATATAGCGTTCCAGAGTTGTTTGAAGAACACAGAAGATGCGAGATGCTTCATAGCTTCCCATTTCTTTGCTGTGCATAGCTAATATGGCCGCTTTTATATGTTTAGGTGCCGACTTTTTCTAGGTGTCATCTATAAAAGAATTGTAAACCACTGTTAGACATTATTTCTCTGTTCCTATTAAAATACTTACTTTGGCGTGCCACTCAGCACACAAAATGAAAACGTGTTCCCAGATGTATAGGTAGGATTTATCTAAAATTAATTTTATAAGAAGCAAATGTGGTTAAACATACATACAGACGGACTTAAAAGTGACAACAAATAAGCTGGGACTCCAATTTGAGGAGCCTCCTATTAGGAATCCCAGACTTCCCTAAATCAAGGCACCTGCGCATGTTGAAAAAACGCGTTCCATTGCACTTCGCAGTTAGTGAATAACGAAACTATTTGTCACTGCAATTCTAAAGCGGTGCAAATTTAATGTATGTGTAATTATTTAATCAAGTACTCACCTTATAATATACACACATCAAAAAAAGTTTTGCATCATCTCGGTTCCCAGAACTCCTGAAGACAGACGTTGATTGTGGATATTGTATCACAGACACAGCCCCTTTGACTATTCAAAGACGTCACTAAACCCGGCCAAAGATGTAAGCAAACAGGCATGAACAGCGCCTATTGGACGGAGGGGGTCCGACAGCCGATCAGTCCCAGTCATTCCACCAGGAAGGAGCTACACGGCTCGTGTTGTCTGTAGTTCAACCATGCCTAGACGGTCAATAGCGCGGTTCGATTGCGTCCGCATTGTTACTTTGTGGCAGGAAGGGCACTCAACAAGGAAGTGTCCAGGCGTCTCGTAGTGAACCAAAGCCATGTTGTTCGGACATGGAGGAGATACAGAGACAGGAACTGTCGATGACATGCCTCGCTCAGGCCGCCCAAGTACTACTACTGTAGTGGACGACCGCTACCTACGGATTATGGCTCGCAGGAACCCTGACAGCAAAGCCGCAGTTTTGAATTATGCGTTTTGTGCAGCCACAGGACGTCGTGTTACGACTCAAACTGTGCACAGTATGCTGCATGATGCGCAGCTTCACTCCCGACGTCCATGCCGAGGTCCATCTTGGCAACCATGACATGATGCAGCGCGGTACAGATGGGCCCAACAACATGCCGAATGGACTGCTCAGGATTGGCATCACGTATTGTCCACAGATGAATGTCGCATATGCATTCAACCAGACGATCGTCGGAGACGTGTTTGGAGGCAACCTGGTCAGGCTGAATGCCTTAGACACAATGCCCAGCGAATGCATCAAGATGGAAGTTCCCTGATGTTTTAGGGTGGCATTATGTGGGGCCGACGTACGCCGCTGGTGTGTCATGGAAGGTGCCATAACAGCTGTACGATACGTGAATGCCATCCTCCGGTCGATAGTGCAACCCTATCGGCAGCATAATGGCGAAGCATTCGTTTTCATGAGCGACAATTCGCGTCCCCATCTTGCACATCTTGTGACCGACTTCCTTCAGAATAACGACATCGTTCGACTAGAGTGGCCAGCATATTCTCGAGACATGAAACCTATCGATCGTGGCTGGGATAGCTTGAAAGGGATGTTTAGGGACGACGTGACCCACTAATCACTCTGAGGGATCTATGCCGAATCGCTGTTGAAGGCTGGGACAATCTGGACCAACAGTGCCTTGATGAACTTGTGGATAGTATGCCACGACGAATATAGGCATTCATCAATGCAAGAGGGCGTGCTACTGGGTATTAGAGGTACCGGTGTGTACAGCAATCTGGGTCATTACCTTTGAAGGTCTCACTGTGTGGTGGTACAACATGCAATGTGTGGTTTTCATGAGCAATAAAAAGGTCGGAAATGATGTTTATGTTGATCTCTATTTCAAATGATTCAGATGGCTCTTATCACTATGGGACTTAACAGCTGTGGTCATCAGTCCCCTAGAACATAGAACTACTTAAACCTAACTAACCTAAGGACATCATACACATCCATGCCCGAGGCAGCATTCGAACCTGCGACCGTAGCGGTCACGCGGTTCCAGACTGAAGTGCCTAGAACCGCCTGGCCACACCGGCCGGCGATCTCTATTTCAATTTTCTGTACAGCTTCGGGAACTCTCGGAACAGAGGGTGTGCAAACCTTTTTTTTATGTGTGCATTTCCAACATTCTAACCACGAACAAAAGCTTCAGGAGCGTTAACAATGCTTTCTCGCTTGTAGTAACACAATAGAATGGTGTTCTGTTGGAAACGTGAGCTTCCGATATCAGTCACATGCCTGTTCTATAGTTTCAATGTTCAGTGCGTGATGGCACTACCTGCTTGAGAGAAGTACATGAACTCCCCGAAATAGAGGAACCTCTCCAAAATACAAGACTCTCCCCTGCGTTGTAGTTTTGATGAGCCATCTCCCCAAGCAATCAAAGAACCCACAGTTATGTTCGGATGATGGTAATTTCATCGGTCACAACAGTTCGAACTACGTATCGTCCAGGTTCCACTTCTGTGGGAGTATACAGATCAGACAAATACTTTCAGAAATGACCTCCTGACACTTAATTACTATTAGAGTTCAAAAAAATTCCTCTTTTTCAGGAAACCTTTTCTCGATATTACCAGTCTGCATGTTTTACCTCACTACTTCGTTCTTCATCAGTTATATTGTTGCCCCAATAGCAATATCCATCTATTACTTTTAGCCTCTCCTTTCCTAATTTAATTCCCTCTGTATAAACTAATTTAATTCGACTTCATTCCATTACAGTGGTTTAAATTTGTTGATGGTTATCTTATAAACTCTTTTGAAGACATCATCCATTTCGTTCGTCTGACTACCAAGTCTTTTCCTGACAGAGTTACAGTGTCAACGGTAAACATCAAAGCTTTTTTTTTCTTCTTGAACTTCAATTCCCTTTCCAGATTTCCCCTGAGTTTCGTTTACTACTTGTTCATGTACAGGTTGGGCAACATGGGCTACAAACCTGTCTCACTCCCATATGAATTGTGCTTCCCTTTCATGTCATTCGACTCTTAGAAATGCAGTTTGATTTCTGTACAAGTTGCAAACAACATTTCATTCCTTGTATTTTATACCCGCTACTTTCAAAATGTCAAAGACAGTCCACGCCGTAAAACGTTTTCTTTAAATCTCTGTGTGCTCTAAACGTAGGTTTGACTTCATTCAATCTCTCTTCTACGATAAGACACAGGGCCCGTTTTGCCTCACGTGGTCCTACATTTCTCTGGAACCAAAAGTAGTTTCTCTTAGGTCAGCTTCAAACAGTTTCTCATTCTTCTGTAAATAGTGCCTGTAAGTATTTTTCAAGCATATTCGCATATGTCAGCACCTAATTTCTTTGGAACTGGACTCATTACATTCTGCTTGTAATCTCAGGTTATTTGGACTGTCTCATACATCTTCCACACCAGGTGGAATAATTCTATCATGTCTGGCTCTCTCAAGGGTCTGAATGATACTGAGGGAATGTCATTTACTTCATTTAGGTCTTTCAGTGGTCTGTCATATTTTTCCCACACTATAACATCTTCAGCTACTATTTTTCTCTTCTGTAACAGTGTTCTCAAATTTGCTTCCCTTATATAGACCCCCTACATATTCCTCTCACCTTTCAGCTATCCCTTCTTCGATCAGTGCTTGCTTGCCATGGGAAACCTTGATATCCATACAACCTGTTCTCTTTTCTCCAAAGTTCCCTTTAACTTTCTCTTTGGTAGCATCCGTCTATCCCCTAGTAATGTAAGTTTTTACAACCCTGCATTTGTTCTCTGGCGTATCCTAGTATACATATGGCATTTTCTCTCAGTCTCATTTATTTGATGACCGTATTTCCTTTTGCCTGCTCCATTTCTGAATTTTTTTATATTTTCTTCTTTCGTTAGTTAAATTCAACACCTGAAGCGTTATTCTACGAATTCCAGCCACTCCTGATTTTCTTTATGCATTTTATGTGAGTCTCGATTTTTGTACGTCCATATTTCCTTTTGCCTACTCCATTGGCAGAATTTTTATATTTTCTTCTGTCCTCAAATTAAAAATCTTTGTACTTAATCCAACGATTTTTGCAAACCCTTGGCTTTTTACATACGTGATCCACTGCTGTACGCACCATTTCATATCTATTTGTCTTCCTCTGCATTCTTGTCCCCTGTTTCAGTTCAGCGTTGCCTAATGCTATAATGCTGCCTCTGAAACTCTCAACAACCTATGGTTCTTTTGGTTTATGCTAGTCACACCTCTTACTATTAAAGTATAAAATTTGCTTTCGAAAGCTCTTCTTTACCATTATATAATAAATCTGAAACTTTTCAGTCTCCCTTTCCGAAGTATGCAGCTCCTTTTTAAGCTTCTTAAACCAAGTGTCAAAGATGATTAAATCATGCTTTGTGCAAAATTCTACCAACTGGTTTCCTGTTTCACTCCTTTTTTCCAATCCATGTTCTTCTATTATATTTACTACTCTTCCTTTTACTGCTGTCGTATTACAGTCACCAAACGCAAATAAATTTTCGTATCCACTAGCTATCTCAATAATTTTCTTTTGTCACCATACATTCTTTCAAGTCCTGCAGCAGATGCAGAACTAGTTAGCATATGAATTTCTATTACTGTGGTGGATGATGACTTCGTGTCTGTGTGTTCAATATGCTGCTCATAGAAGCTAATCTAGATTCCCATTTTTTTCTTCTTCATTATCAGGCCCACTCCTGTGGAACCCATACTTGATTTTGTATTGACAACCCTATACTAACCTGATCAGACACATTGTCCTTTCTGTCAAGTCACTTGACTAATTCCCAGTAAGTCTAATTTCAAGTTATCCATTCCTTTTCTCAAATTTTGTAATCTACCTACTTGGTTAAGGTACCCAACTTTGCACCTTTCGACATGCAGAACGTGTGCCAGTATTGTTATTCTTCCTGAATAACACCCTCACTGATTTCCGGATGGGGACTACTTTACTTCTAGAATATTTTCCCCAAGAGGATGACACTATCATTAAACCAAACAGTAGAACATATCCATGGGAAGAAATAATTGTTGTAATTTCCCATTGTGTCAGCCGTTCGCAAAACCGGCATAGCAAGACCATATTGTCTAGTACCACAAGGCCAGATCGGTCAGTCATGCAGAGTGTCTCCTCTGCAACAACTGAAATAGTTGCTGCGCTTCTTCAAGAAGCATGGGTCAGTCTTGACTCTCCACAGATGCTCCTCCGTTGTGGCTACATGTACAGTACGACTATCCGTATCGTTAAGGCTCCCAGACCATCCCGCCTCGACAACTGAATACACAAATATGTCAAAGAGAATCACTGAAATCATCAGAATAAGTCGGCGTTAAATACATGTACAGGCAGTTAACATAAACGTAAAGAGCTCAAAGGCGAAATGGTACTATCGGCCAGATCCATGAAATTCGTAACGTCATATTGTTACTGCAGGTGAATGTAACGTCATATTGTTACTGCAGGTGAATGGAATTGTGGCTCATGTGAGCCATCAACCTCTAAAGTGTGAATTGACGCGGGTGTTGTCTCCTGCTAAATGTCTGCCAGCCGTATTTCAGAGGACTGTGATGAATATATCTAAAAAAATATCGGATCTTTTGTATCCCACCTGGAAGGCGGCGGGTGGGTCTGCTCCTGAAATCTGACAACGAGGCTGAAATGAAGGAAGCGGATAGGAGCAGCTTAGGTAAAGCACGTCGGTACTGCAAGCAAAGTAAAAGAGGTTTTATTATAGTATAAACATATGCAAACATTTTACATAACTTTACGTGAAGAGCCAGTAGGCGTGCATCCAAAGTCTAGATAGAAAGTCTCCATAGCAAGCTAAGCTAAAGCGATTGTTCTCGGCCGTATGTTGTTCATGAACTGGGCGAAAGTGGAGCTGCGCTCGTAGAGCTGCACAGCGTCGGCTAGAGGGCGCTGTGGTCTCATAGTGTCAACCTACGCTGTGGTATCGTAGCTATCGATACCACAGGATCGATACGTAATATCATACGCAGGCTGAAATGGCTGTATAGTGCGAAATGCAGACTCTTTCCCGATTTGACTTATCACCCTACATCGCAAGCCGTCGCCCTGCGCATGAAGCTACACTTAATCAGATCCCATACATTGCAACATTTGCTTCCTCTACTGGTAGTCCTACTAACGTAAGTGCACATTCGTTTTCGGTGTTCAAGCCACTTACGTAAGATATGAACTGCGGGGAGCGTTCAGTAAGTAAGGCAACACACTTTTCTCTCAGCCAATTTCAGTTGTTGAATGTGGAATTTGTTTTGAGATATCGCTGAATATTCCCGCTTCAGTCCCTGTAGTTTCATGAAGTTCCCATTAAGTGGCGGCGCTGTACGTAGTCTTCAAAATGCCGTCTGTAACTGGGGTGTGTTCCAGGCAGAGAGCTGTCATTCTTTTGCCGCAAAACCAGAAAATTGCAGATATTCATACGCGTTTGCAGGAAGTCCTCGAAGACCTGGCAGTGAACAAAAGCACAATGAGTCGTTGGGCGAGGCGTCTGTCATCATCGCAACAAGGTCGCGCAAACCTGTCGGATCTCCCGCGTCCCGGCCGTCCGCATACAGCTGCGACTTCTGCAGTGCTAGAACGTGCGGACACTCTCATTCGAGATAATCAGTCGACCGCAATCAAACACCACGCTGCACAGCTGTAGTGCTGAAACCCTCACCCACGAGCTGGGATGCTCAAAGGTGTTTGCCCGCTGGATTCCTCGATGCCAAACAGAAGACAATATAAAGCAACGTAGGAGAATCTGTGATGAATTCCTTGCTCATTACGAGGCTGATCGTGAATATTTTTTTTTTTTCGACAGGTGATGAAACATGGGTTCATCACTTCGAAATGGAAAGAAAACAGCAATCGGTGGCGTGGCGTCACACCGTCTCTCCTCCGAAGAAAACGTTCAAAGCCACACCCTCATAGATCAGAACTTCTTATTGTCAGTTTAGAACCTGACACTGGCCTCGAAGTCGTGGCAGAGAAACGAAATGTTTTTCATGGTACAAAAGATTGTTAGAAAACAGTGTTTGAACCAGGACCAGAGGGAGCAGTTTGAGGTGTAAATTCGGTGAGGGATTTGGTAAACCATTAGGAACTCTTGGATGGTTGCACGCTTCGCTATTCTGGAGAAGCATTGCGAAATCTGTTTCTTCGCACTGGACCGCACCGCAGCTATGCGTCATTCCGCCTGCATCAGTGCCTAGATGACTTCTAAATGGGATGAGATTTTGTAGTTCGTAATTTTTCTATGTTGTGGGTAGAGAATAAAGATGATAGCGTGTTGGGCTGATTAATTTGTATGGACATGGATCTGTAGTAGTTGTATGTAGTTTGGGGATGTACAACATTGCGCGCATTTCAGCCGAATGGTCAAAACGGTGTCCTGTTGCACTAACTCAAGTCGGTGTATATGTCACTTTCCAACTTTTACTCAGTTAAGACTTAAATTGGAACGATCACGTACGGAAAACTGCAGAAATGGGAGCAGTTGCAAGATGCGTAAGGGGTGACTAAAACCACGTTGAGTTTTACTGTAGCAGCTGGGTTCGGGAAAGGTTACTCGTTTCGAGATATGGGAGTGCTAGAAATATGATTCATTTGTGGGTGTGATCGGATGCATGTATGTGATTGAATGGAGAGACCTGATTACAATGATTTACATCATTTATAGCGGGTAGCGTAACACTAGAGATCTGAGAAGCTAATGTACATTTTTCTTCTTACGACCTCAATGGGCACATCATCTGCTATTACTGTTGAAACGTCCCCTTTGAATAATTATAGACGACTGTGCTTAACCTGACACACAATATTTTGTTAGCGCAACGCAATCTGACTTTCAAAATTCCCTACAAAAGAATGGCCCTGACAAACATTAAACTATACCTTTCACAAATCACTTACCTCACAAAAATCTTCGCTGCTCAAGCTACTGCAATACAGCGAGCGCCACTACTGCCAGCTAAATAAAAGATTCAAACTACTGAAGGCACTAACTACTGATAGGGATAGTTAGCAAATGAAAGATATTAATAGAGAACAAACAATGTATTTACCTTAATATCATCACAAGCCATAATATATATATCAGTTCATGACAAATTACAAATCTCCGCCATCTCTCTCCCCACATCCACCACTGCTGGCGGCTCACCTCCAACTGCGCAACGCTACGCGCTGTTCACAGCCAGCTGCCGCTGCCCAACACTTCAATGGCAGACAACAATGCAAACTAGCCACAGACTGCACACAGCACAGCCAGTGATTTTCATATTGAGCGCTACGTAACATAAACAGCCTACTTACACTGTTTGTGTTCCTTCTCGATCAGCCATCGCCTATAACTCAGTGGAATTGAGACAAAACGCGCTAGAAATACTATAGAATTATCTAGTGGGGGGGGGGGGGGAGGGGTGTGAGGGAGTCGCAAATACAGCTTACATACCAGGTTCCTTAGCCGAATGACTTTCAAAATGAGGTTATTTTATCACGTGGTTGCATCGTGTGCTGGTAATACGCATTCCTACGATCGTCGTCACGGTATTTGTCCGGAAAAAACCACCTCATTCAGAGGTAATGTCGTATCTCGATTCGTAAAGCGGGTTTAACCTGGATGCTTGTGTGCACCTGTAGAACTAAGATCGATTGTGACAGTGCTGCGATCGGGTTTTCCATTAATATCTATTCGATTACGTCTCTCTTTCTAAGACACAGTGCTAGCACTTGCAAGAAAAACATATGACATGACCACCCATCGTTGATTTTCGGTCAGTATTATTTTGTAACGCAGGCAGTCATCTATTGACGAAGTATTATACTTAGTCGTAGTAGGGAATGCATGATATGTTCACATTATAGAATCTGGTATATAAAGTATGTGTTTGTGGAACGGAAATGACTATGTCTAGTGGTAAGGAGAGTATGGATTTTACTTGGAGTTCTGTGATGGTAAAGGGGAGAGTATGTCAAATCATAAGGAAGGTACAGATATTTCCATTTCTAGAGCCACTGCCGACTGTATTTCCAATAATTCGCTCACTGTCGAATGCTGTTCAATTGAAACCGCGCTCGTAACATTTAATTGCAAGTATAATGATAAAACATATATCTGACCGGTTTTGTGGAATAATTCCGTGTATGTATTGCCTGTGGTGGTAATGATTGTCTTTTCCTGTTAACGGCAGCAGCCGTCCGAATGCAGAGCCCTGTTGGATTGTACGAATGTATCTGAGTTAACTTTGACGTCTCTAGTCGATCGAATAGAGAACTAATACTTAGTATGTGTTGGGCAGTTTTCGTGATCAAGTGGAAATTTGGAAAGATTGTGTATGGAGGTGCGTTAGCGCTGGACTGTTATTCGCTCCCATGTAAATCGTTTAGTTGACTGCGTCTGCACATTTTGGGCCTTTATTAGGTGAGAGAAGATCGACTGTGGTGTGTGGAAGACACGTTTGCCTGTTCTCTAGACATTGGAAATACCTTAGCTTGTAAATTATAGGCGTGATTTGGAATCTGTTGCATCATCTACTTTGGTATTCGAGAGTGGAAATATGAGTTTCCACTATTTGTTTCTAGTTACTCAGTGCTTTACAGCACGTTGCAACTCGCTAAAGTTTGGAGATTGTAGGGAAATAATTTCCAGTCTATATCTTGGGAATTATATTGCGCTATAGGTCGGTAGGGTGCCGCCTAGTGCTTGATATCGATAAGTACCGCGAAAATGGTATAATATTATGGGGAAAATATGTGTGTTCTTGTAATCCTGGAGTGTGGAGATGTGCATAGAAAAACGAGCAAGCAAGGAGCAGAAACAGTAACGCGTTCGTGCCGACGGGGAAAGTACTCGAATTTGCAGAAGAGATACGAGGGCAGTTCAATAAGTAATACAACACATTTTTTTTCTGAAAAAGGGGTTGTTTTATTCAGCATTGAAATACACCAGGTTATTCCCCAATCTTTTAGCTACACAACACTATTTTTCAACGTAATCTCCATTCAATGCTACGGCCTTACGCCACCTTGAAATGAGGGCCTGTATGCCTGCACTGTACCATTCCACTGGTCGATGTCGGAGCCAACGTCGTACTGCATCAATAACTTCTTCATCATCCGCCTAGTGCCTCCCACGGATTGCGTCCTTCATTGGGTCAAACATATGGAAATCCGACGGTGCGAGATCGGGGCTGTAGGGTGCATGAGGAAGAACAGTCCACTGAAGTTTTGTGAGCTCCTCTCGGGTGCGAAGACTTGTGTGAGGTCTTGCGTTGTCATGAAGAAGGAGAAGTTCGTTCACATTTTTGTGCCGACGAACACGCTGAAATCGTTTCTTCAATTTCTGAAGAGTAGCACAATACACTTCAGAGTTGATCGTTTGATCATGGGGAAGGACATCGAACAGAATAACCCCTTCAGCGTCCCAGAAGACTGTAACCATGACTTTACCGGCTGAGGATATGGCTTTAAACTTTTTCTTGGAAGGGGAGTGGGTGTGGCGCCACTCCATTGATTGCCGTTTTGTTTCAGGTTCGAAGTGATGAACCCATGTTTCATCGCCTGTAACAATCTTTGACAAGAAATTGTCACCCTCAGCCACATGACGAGCAAGCAGTTCCGCACAGATGGTTCTCCTTTGCTCTTTATGGTGTTCGGTTAGACAACGAGGGACCCAGCGGGAACAAACCTTTGAATATCCCAACTGATGAACAATTGTGACAGCACTACCAACAGAGATGTCAAGTTGAGCACTGAGTTGTTTGATGGTGATCCGTCGATCATCTCGAACGAGTGTGTTCGCACGCTCCGCCATTGCAGGAGTCACAGCTGTGCACGGCCGGCCCGCACGCGGGAGATCAGACAGTCTTGCTTGACCTTGCGGCGATGATGACACACGCTTTGCCCAACGACTCACCGTGCTTTTGTCCACTGTCAGATCACCGTAGACATTCTGCAAGCGCCTATGAATATCAGAGATGCCCTGGTTTTCCACCAAAAGAAACTCGATCACTGCTCGTTGTTTGCAACGCACATCCGTTACAGACGCCATTTTAACAGCTCCGTACAGTGCTGCCACATGTCGGAAGTCAATGAAACTATACGAGACGAAGCGGGAATGTTTGAAAATATTCCACAAGAAATTTCCGGTTTTTTCAACCAAAATTGGCCGAGAAAAATAATGTGTTGCATTACTTATTGAACTGCCCTCGTACTACATCGACTTCGGTCCGCTGAATGTGCTCTAATGTAAAAAGAATGATTTTGTATGGCCTTGAATGTCACGTGTGTAGAAATAAAACTAGACATGGGAAAGACCTTACTTGGCTTATTAGTTATAGGGATGATTTGGAATATTTTAGATGACCGACTTTGGTATTCGAGAGTGGAAATATGAGTTTGCTCTATTTTTTTTCTTGTTACTCAGCGGTTTACAGCATGCTGCACATCGCTAAAGTTTGGAATTAGTAGAGAAATAAATTACAGTCTATATCTTGGGAATTATGTTGAACTAGTGATTAGTAGGAGGACGCCTAGTTCTTGATATCGAGAAGTACAGTGAAACTGGTATAATATTATCTTGAACAATGCGAAAATACGTATCTTCTTGTAATCCCCTAGTCTGGAGATGTCTGTAGAAAAGCGAGCAGGTTCGGAGAAGAAACAGTAACGCGTTTGTGCCGAGGGGAAACGATCTCGAATTTGCAGAAGAGTTCAAACATCGACTTCGGTCCGCTGTGGGTACTCTGATGTAAAAGAGATGATTTTGTACGGCACTGAATGTCACATCTGTAGAAAGAAAGAAAAGGCGGAAGGTGCTGCCCTAGGACTGGGGAGCATGGTGACATATAGCCTGTGTGAGAGTTGGCATAGTATAATTTTTTTCAGGTGCTGTACAGATATAAAAGATAAATGCACTGTTTGTGTAAAATGTGTATGTATTGTATTGTAAAGTTACTGTGGCTTACGTTGTGTATAATGTGTATATATTGCATGGTAAAGATATTATGGTTTATGTTATGGCATGACTAGAGAGGATGACTCTGTGTCCTATAGTAAGAGTCTTTCCGTATTTGATGATATGTATGGTAGTTTGTATGATTCAATTGTCAGTGCAATACGGCGATCTGTGCAAAATAACCGCTGAAAGTTTCGTCTGAAGAAGAAGAAAAAAGGCAGACAGTGCTTTGATATTGGAGGTATCAGTAATTCGGCGGGTGAATTCGATAAGAGCGAATCATAATGCTCCTTTGTGCTGGGATATAGGAGCCTCTACATAGCGTTGAGGACGTTTGCACATGTTGAGAGCAGGAAAGGTATCACGTTAGGTGCGCTGGGACGAGTGAATTGGATGTTGTTTTCGTAAACAGGTTCTGTTAGGGTAACAATTTCCATGCCTACAGCTGAGACATGTAGAAAGCATGCGTTAACTACTTCTGGGACACTATACAATTCCCAAGAGGTTGCCTTGGCTCTTACGTTTTTTTTTACAATTCAATGTGATGTAATAGTAACATTGAGAACGTTTTAGATGGCGAGTCGCCACGCAGACGTTTCGCGGCGAGGCGACAGTCACACTGGGTAATTAAGTATGGTTAAACTGGTGCGTCATGTCACGCTAGGATCAATGCGCCCTGTGCTATTCTGTCATCGGCGGTAATGACAACTGCTGCTCGAAGGTGTCTCATGTGAGCACGTCTTGGAATTCCGTGATGTCAGTAGAAGTGTGAGTGTATACACGAAAACAGAGGCAGGGAACTTTACCTGTGTTCGGCAGGAGTTCGTGACTGTGACAGCGCCCGCATCCCTGGCTGGTTGCGCCAGGACCTATGCCTAGGTGAACACGTATTTGGATAGGAATGTCTCAGAAATCAGGTACGAAAGGGATGTGGCTGCCTCATGCTTGCGGGACGTGAGTGGGGGGTGTGTGCGTGGTTTGACAGCTGACGGCCGCGTCACTTCGCAGCGGCTGTGGCGCCGTCAGCGTCGGTTGACGAGTGGCTGGATGTGTTTTTTATTAGCAATCTTTTATTTAAACTATATTCCATCCATTTCACCAATCTATATGATGCTGCAAATTAGGAAAAACTACCTTTACATCTGAAGAATAATTAATTTGCGTAAATTTTTTATATCAACGTGGTGTTAGTGGTACAGTAGTTAATGGGAAGGAGTACGTGAGTGGGTGACATGGAGCAGACCAACAGGTTATGTGCACATCACTACGTTAATTTGTATAATTTTTATGTAAAATGCAGTACAATTTAAGGGGGTGGGTGACAGAGAAGAATGCGTCAGAAATGGCTTTCAAAAGCATGTGAAATTCGGAAAGTGTACCAGAAAATTGTGGGAGGAAATAACTAATTACTTACTTTCGTATCAAATGCGGTAAAATAGTGTAAGTGCGGTGACATGGAAAACCACTTAACAGAACAATAGGTTAAGTGCTGACAAAAGGCCAAACATTAGGTTGAGACACAAAGAGTACCACGCCGAAAATTTAGTTATGCAACATGTTGACCCAATGGAATTGCTTCTTGCAAGATCTAGATGTTTCCAAATGGCAGACAATGATGAGCAAGATAAATCCAACCCACACAAACAGAATTTTTTATAAATAAAGAATATACCCTTTCCATATATTGTATAAATTGTTTAACGAATATTCCATACAGAACAATTGATTTCCCTCCAAATGACCGATCAACTGAGTCTTTTTTCCGCCATTTTCAGGTTGGGAGGAGGGGGTGGGTGGGGAAGTGGGTTTCTCAGAGGGGAGGGAGTTAATTAATTGATCAGCTTAATTAAGTAGTCAATGTGACCTATCTCCCCACCATTTTTACTTAGGTTAGTAGAGGTTGCATTGTCTTGATGGAATTTGAACTTCTCACTGGGGAGGGGGGGGGGCGGGCGTGGCACTTTCCCACCTGAGAGGTTAATGGATCAATTTAATTAAGTAATCAATGTGAACTATCTTCCCACCATTTTTTTAGATTCATAGAGGTTGCATTGTCCTGATGAAATTTGAACTTCCCACCGTGGCGGCGTGGCATTTTCCCACCAGAAAAGTTAACTAACTAAACAATTAAATAGTTATTCAAATTGATAAGAGTACATGTCAATCAAAAGGAAATGGGAGTGACATTGAAAAGCACTTAACAATAGGTTAATGCAGACCTGAAAGTGTACCTGTAGCAGTGAGGGGAGAGGAATTTTGGGGAGGGGGAGGGGGTGGGGGGGAACAATAGGTTAAGTGTAGCAATATGGAAAAGCACTTATCGGAACAGTAGGTTAAGTACCTGTCAATCAAAGGAGAACAATAGACTGATATGGGAAAGCACTTAACAGGTTAACCCCTGAGTGCATACCTGCGACTAATGTAGGCAACCTGCACTAACAAAATGCGCCAGAACTGCCCTTGTCCCAATACCCTTATCTCTCACCGAGTGAAAGATATGCATAATGCAATCGCCCTCGAATGCGTTATCTACAGAGGTTTTTCCTATGCATAGCCTGCAAGAACACATGACCTCAATCAATGTGACTTTTGCCTCTGGCGATATCTAAATGAATGCGTTTACCAGGAACAAATTCGGTCTCCACCTGATCTGAAGGCCAGGTTACAGGAGCACGTTGCTCAGATTCCACATGAACTGCTGCTGGGAACTGTTGATCACGTCGTTTTACAGATGCAGCAACTCGTCGGCGTCTACAGCGCTCATATTGAAGAAACTGTGTAAGCAGGAGTCAGTAATAAAATCAACATTATGCCTGTCACACTTGTTTGACCTTTTCTGCTTATGTCTCATTTGTAATCTGTTACATATGCAAACACTTTTATATGTATTTCTCGCATTCACGGCACCAGATTTGCACCTGGCGGCCGAAATTGGAACTAATTTTTTTAGCCATAAATCGGTTCCATATTAACGCATTAGATTATCTAAAGCGTTTCACTGTCATACGATAATTGCAGCCCACTTCCATTTCCCAGCTTATCAAAGTTTAGGAACACGTTGAACGTTGTTGTAAGTTTCTGTCAGATAAATGCCAATATAGAAAATAAAAGTCCACAGTGAGCCCATGCATTCCGGAAGATTTATTTCTTGGGACCTTTTGAACAACTCGTTTCGTGTCCTCATTGGTGGGATTTGCTAGAAGCATTCTGTTGTCTTCTATAATCGTTGGGAATTGAAGCCGTTGGGGCATTTATATCTCTAATAATACTCTTTGGAAGACATAGCATGTTGAAAACTCTTAGTTATTTGTATGTGAGATGACTGTTAAATAAAGAGTTATGGTAAGACTGCAAATCGCTGCTTACTACTGTGATTCACAACATAAGAATGAATTGTCACGGATGATTTACCGATCCATATTTCTAAATCCATTGTTCTCTTTGCCGCCTTATTCATTTGAACCATCAATGGCTGCAGATCTGCGGTCTCTGTGAATTTAGCTGTCGTTAAGTTTGTACTTCATACTGAAAAGCCTCAGATGGCCAATTGACACGGTTCTGGGATTTGGATACTATTCGCATAACTGCACATCATGATGCGGTAAATACTAACAAAGATTCCGCCCTCCTTCAAAAATTTCAGGCATCTGATCTTGAGCAGGATCATTTAAGAGTCGTTCGTCTTCCTAGGAAATAAAATATTATTTTATATTCTACTAATCGACTGAACGCAGAAAGTAGATCTCCAAGTTCACACGAAAGACTTCTTAGCAACGATTCATTAAGGGACACTTATCACCGTCTTATGTTGGAGTATATTACAGAGAACCAAGTAGAACTCGCTCCTCCTGAAGTCCCAAGTACATTTTACCTTCCACATCATGCAGTTAGGAAGGAGAAACTTGGTAAAATAAAGGGGAGGATCGTTTTCGACGCGTCTTCTCACGAAATCAACGCACCGTTTCACAACAAGACTTTAGAAGCGAAACCAAATCTTCTACCAGAAATACTTTCTGTTCTGATTCGGTTCAGAATACACCCAGTGGCTGTTATTAGCGATATTACGAAAGCAACTTGTCTTGCACGAAGACGACAGGTACTTGACAAGATTTCTGTGGCACAAAATTTTTCAAGATGGCCACGGAAACTAACGTACGACGGGCTAAGTAACGAGTTCTCATTTCAGTAGACTTCCATACGGCTTGACATGCAGTCCATTCCTGCTTTCGGCAATGCTGAAAGAACACGCTTCTAGACATGAGACCGCATTTCCCGTCGCCGCACAAATACTAGCCAATAATGTTTTCATGGATAACTTCGCTTTGGTGCAGATGACGACAATAAAGCTATCTCTATGTATTACGAATTAACGGCCCCTATCAAACTATTGAACTTTCAGTTAACGAAATGGGCCACTACTTCAGATCAGTTACAGGACGTATGGAGAACCGAAGGACGAGAGATAACATCTACTCAAGTTTTAGGCGTAAACTGGAGCACAGCAACGGACAACTTCAACATTAACACGGATGATATCACAAATTATCTGATGCACCTGCTACCAAAATGAAACTATTACAGAGTGTAGCTGAATTTTTTGATCCTCTAGGATTACTTTCTCCTGTATAAATTGTTATTCCAGGAAGCCTAGTGTAGGGTATATGACTGGCATGAATTGCTACCCAACAATCTGGCATCACAGTGGAAAGCTGTGTTTCTGATTTAGTTCAATTGTCTTGCATTAGTGTCCCACGATGGATATCAACCAACAAAGATCGCGACCTGCAGATTCACGTATTTTGTGATGCTTCGGAATGAGGGTGTGGTGCAGCTCTGTACATCCGCAGTGTTTTACACGGCTATACAGTGGTTCACTTGGCCTGTAGCAAGAGACTATCAAAAGCATAACCTTGCCACGTCTCGTACTTGTAGGTGCACTTACGTGAACACGACTACAGAGCTACTTCTGCGCAACTACATAGTACGAAATCACTCATGCATCAAGTTGTAGACGAGAGCTGCAGTGACATTAGGCTGAATACGCAGTGATGTGCATCGATGGAAGATTTTCATGTCTAATAGAGTGACAGAAATTCATACATATACGTCCTCAAGTCAGTGGAGATATGGTTCTGGAAATGACAACCCAAGGGATCACCTAACTCCGGGACTTCTTGACAGTGAAATCCAATCCGCTTGTGTTTGGTAGGAAGGACCGCTGTGGCTAGCACACCCAGATGAATGTTGCTGATCTGGTACTCGAACTACGCCTCATGACCTCCCAGGCTTCGGCAGCAATTCATATGTCGTGAATCACAGCAGTAAGCAGGGATTTGCAGTCTTAACACAACACTTTTAACAGTCACAGAAAATGCATATAACAAAGAGTTTACATCATGTTGTGTCTTACATAGACAATTATTAATCAGAGATACAAGTCCCGACGACTTAAGTTCCCAACAATAGTGAACCATTTGCATCTCGGTCACAAAGTAATTTAATTAACATATGACCGTTTCTTAAGCCTTATGCACCATTATTAGACATAAAATGCTTGGCTCCACATAGAACGTCAGGGTAAACTGCAATACCGCAAGCAGTAATTTTCATCACACATAAATAGCTTGCCTATGAGTACCACATCACCGTAAACTGTAATATTTTTAGCTACTAGCTCAGTCTGCTTCTTATGTTTGCGCGGTTCATACTGACGTCCTCTTCGTAGCCAAATATTTTATTTTTGATCAGGGTGCGTATGACAATGAAACCGATTACATGTTCATAAACACACTTCGCGGTGGAGACAGAATGGTCTTTTTCTCTACTAACAGTATTGTGATTGATACGTCCCAGTCATGAGATCATCATTTCAATCACTTCAGTATCGATATTAGTTTCAATGTGTAGATCGGTACAATACTCGTTGGAAAGTGTAGGGGAAGCTAGTCTGTGTGCTGACTGCCTTTGCTATCCTATGCACTTCGTCATCTACATTCATAATCTTCAAGCCACCAGTAAGGTGCCATGTACTACTGCTGGTAATTCACTTTTCTGTTCTATTCGTAAATGGATCGAGGGACAAACAGCGGTTTATAAGCTTTCGTACGAGACCTGATGTCTCTCGTCCTTCTGTATCCTCCTTCAGCCATTCAACGACGACACTTTCCCGTCATCAGCGTAAGGACACAGATTTCTGCTCACCCTATCGGTCAGTTCCTATAAATAGGTAGAGGATAAGAGCGGTTCTGCCACACTTCACTGGAGAACTCCTAGTTATACTCTCGTTTCTGATGAACACTCGTCGTCCAGACCAGCGTACTGGTTTTTACTGCTTTAAATGTCTTCGAGACTCTCACGTATCTGAGAACGTACTCCATATGCTCGGACCTTCATTGACAGTCTCCAGTGTCGCACTGTGCCATAAGCTTTCCGGAAACCTACGAATATGGAACCTGCCAGTCGGTTTTCAACAATGGTTCGAAGGATACCGTGTGCTCTCTAAATCGGTCCTCATTTGTAGACAAAAGCTTTACTCTCTCAAGGAAATGTGTTACATTCCAGCTTAGAATATGCTTGAAAACACACTCAGGATACTGACCCGAAATTTTTCAGGTACGTTATTTTACGCTTCTTATGTATGGGACTCGCCAGCGCTTTTTATCTAGTGACTTACAATTTTGCGCTGGGCAATAAATTCGCAATAAATGCAAAATAAGCAAGATGACAATGCCGAAAAATATTCTGAGTAGGAACCGAATGGTTAAACGATTTTCATTGTGTCTTTCTTCGTCTCCGAACCTTCCACGGCAGTGAACACGTCATCCAGGTTACCGTTTTGCAATTGGTCTCGCGTAGCAGTAGTTGTCACTGGAGACGTTTTCCTTCTTGAAATTGTTTGGTTTTTCAGTTGCAAGTGTGCCTTTGCAATATGATCAGGGAGGTAAATCCTGTGCCGGCCGCGGTGGTCTAGCGGTTCAGGCGCTCAGTCCGGAACCGCACGACTGCTACGGTCGCAGGTTCGAATCCTGCCTCGGGCATGGATGTGTGTGATGTCCTTAGGTTAGTTAGGTTTAAATAGTTCTAAGTTCTAGGGGACTGATGACCACAGATGTTAAGTCCCATAGTGCTCAGAGCCATTTGAACCATTTTTGGTAAATTCTGTAACATTATATACCATCTACAAGCTTTAACTTAATGAACACTGTCGGTGAGAGCTTCATTTAAAGGCACTCGTTGGTGGATAAGGCGGGAGGAATTAAGAGGCGGAGGGTTACGGCTTCGGGGGTGGAGAGCAGGGGGAAAGAGAATGCTGCAGAAGAGGCTGTGATGTAAATACGAGCGTTGGAAGTTCAATAGTGGCAACTATTTATTTACAGTTCGTACAAAATAGATACATGTTTCAAAGTTTTACTGACCTTCAAAGTGGTCACCAGCGTTGTGTATAACCCGTTGCCAGCGATGTGGAAGTCGTAGGACACTCTTAGCAGTGCCAGTTGTGTTGACAGTTCGAGCGGCGCGGTCTATTGCCCGACGAATTTGTAGCAGTTCTGAAGCGAATGCCATGAAGTGTTTCCTTCAGTTTAGAAATCGAGTTTAATTTACGAGGGCTTAAGTCAGGGGAGTGCAGGAGGTGGTACAGCACTTAGCAGCACCATCAGTCAAACAAATCAGTAACAGGTTGTACTGTACATGCTTGAGCATTGTCCTGCAAAATGATGGTCAGGTCCTGCAGAGAGTGTCACTTTGGAACACAAACCTACGACCAGTTTAGAGACAGAAGTGATGACACTTTCTGCAGGACATGACCATCATTCGAGTTCCACTCGAATTCTAAACTGAAGGAAACACTTCAAGGCATTCGCTTCAGAACTGATACAAATGCGTCGAGCAATAGACCATGCCGCTCGAACTGTCAACACACAGGCACTGCTAAGAGTATCCTACGACTTCCACATCGCTGGAAACGGGTAATACGCAATGCTGGCGACTACTTTGAAGGTCAGTAAAACTTTGAAACACGTATCTACACTCCCGGAAATGGAAAAAAGAACACATTGTCACCGGTGTGTCAGACCCACCATACTTGCTCCGGACACTGCGAGAGGGCTGTACAAGCAATGATCACACGCACGGCACAGCGGACACACCAGGAACCGCGATGTTGGCCGTCTAATGGCGCTAGCTGCGCAGCATTTGTGCACCGCCGCCGTCAGTGTCAGCCAGTTTGCCGTGGCATACGGAGCTCCATCGCAGTCTTTAACACTGGTAGAATACCGCGACAGCGTGGACGTGAACCGCATGTGCAGCTGACGGACTTTGAGCGAGGGCGTATAGTGGGCATGCGGGAGGCCGTGTGGACGTACCGCCGAATTGCTCAACACGTGGGGCGTGAGGTCTCCACAGTACATCGATGTTGTCGCCAGTGGTCGGCGGAAGGTGCACGTGCCCGTCGACCTGGGACCGGACCGCAGCGACGCACGGATGCACGCCAAGACCGTAGGATACTACGGAGTGCCGTAGGGGACCGCACCGCCACTTCCCAGCAAATTAGGGACACTGTTGCTCCTGGGGTATCGGCGAGGACCATTCGCAACCGTCTCCATGAAGCTGGGCTACGGTCCCGCTCACCGTTAGGCCGTCTTCTGCTCACGCCCCAACATCGTGCAGCCCGCCTCCAGTGGTGTCGCGACAGGCGTGAATGGAGGGACGAATGGAGACGTGTCGTCTTCAGCGATGAGAGTCGCTTCTGCCTTGGTGCCAATGATGGTCGTATGCGTGTTTGGCGCCGTGCAGGTGAGCGCCACAATCAGGACTGCATACGACCGAGGCACACAGGGCCAAACCCGGCATCTTGGTGTGGGGAGCGATCTCCTACACTGGCTGTACACCACTGGTGATCGTCGAGGGGACACTGAATAGTGCACGGTACATCCAAACCGTCATCGAACCCATCGTTCTACCATTCCTAGACCGGCAAGGGAACTTGCTGTTCCAACAGGACAATGCACGTCCGCATGTATCCCGTGCCACCCAACGTGCTCTAGAAGGTGTAAGTCAACTACCCTGGCCAGCAAGATCTCTGGATCTGTCCCCCATTGAGCATGTTTGGGACTGGATGAAGCGGCGTCTCACGCGGTCTGCACGTCCAGCACGAACGCTGGTCCAACTGAGGCGCCAGGTGGAAATGGCATGGCAAGCCGTTCCACAGGACTACATCCAGCATCTCTACGATCATCTCCATGGGAGAATAGCAGCCTGCATTGCTGCGAAAGGTGGATATACACTGTACTAGTGCCGACATTGTGCATGCTCTGTTGCCTGTGTCTATGTGCCTGTGGTTCAGTCAGTGTGATCATGTCATGTATCTGACCCCAGGAATGTGTCAATAAAGTTTCCCCTTCCTGGGACAATGAATTCACGGTGTTCTTATTTCAATTTCCAGGAGTGTATTTTGTACGAGCTGTAAATAAATGGTTGCCACTATTAAAGTTCCAACCCTCGTAATTGTTAAGAATAAGATTCGATGCGTTGCTCCGTTTCCGAGGTAATTAGCACTGAAATTAGCCAATCAGGCCCTTGCGCGCAAATTCAACCAACCTGTCAGATACAGTTAGTGTCAGTTGATCTCAGAGCGTAGATGATGGTGCAGAAAAATGCTCAGCCTTTGGTTTGGGCTCGATCCTTACTATGGTCCCATGTCCAATTTTCGTATCGCTCTCTAGTTTGGTGTTAGGAAACCAAACGAAGGACACGATTTCACGACATCGTCTCGGTGGACCGCTTGAATTGGCACGCGCAGTCGCCTGATGGGCTAATTTCAGTGCTAATTAAGTCGGAAACGGCGAAACGTACCCATTTCTTTCTCTTAACACTCGTTATTCAGCAGAACTTACCCAGACTGTTTCTGTCCACTGTGTATAATTAAAGTAGAGAAGAAGGCTACTGTAATTTTAGCCGCAACGTTGGTTTCTCCAGTACAGATTTTTACAGTATGACTTGGTACCATATTCAGAAAACTTTTACGTAAAATCCAGTTTTATCATGCCATACACTTTCAAACATATTTTTTAAAGGTACCTTCAGCGGCCTGATTTTATATATTAAAGTTCCCTGCTGATTTTATCTGTCTGTATGTAATGGCTAATCTAAGGAACTAGTGCACGGATTTTCACTTGGAGATAGACTGCTTGACGAGTGAATTTCGTATCTATCATTTACTACTATTACGCCAGAGAAGTTGTCCGGCTCTACACGGCGCTACCCATATGGAGCCAGAGGAGGTAAAAACCAGGGAAGAGATTGAAGGTAAAACACAAACTGTTAAGACTTCTGGAAGTTAAGTTTCAGTTATTGAAGTTCGCGTTGTCGTCGCCATGGAGGGTCGCAAGTATGTACATATTTCTGTGTCAACCATTTTGCTTCACGTATTATACCTTCATTTTAGAAACTTTTCCTTAACTATCGCCCGCATCTCGTGGTCGTGCGGTAGCGTTCTTGCAAAGTTTGCAGTTGCTGCTCTACATTTATGTTGGACACAAGCATACACCACCTCAAAGTGTATCATAAAAAAAACTGTTCTCGCCCTATGGTCAATGATCAATGTATGTACGGTTTGGATCACTGACCAGCCGATCTACAACGGCGGAGAATCAGCAGCTCTCAGCGCATTCTTACTGCTGCAGCTCGACAATACAGCTGTAGGTTGGGGTAACGTAGAAGAGGTAACCAATGAAGTGTGAAAGCAGGTTTCCAATTAACCTGAAATTTGTTCCTACAATATTCGGCTTTCGCCTGGCGAATTTCCAAACAGATGTGAAATTTGGAAATTTGTGGTAAGATCTTATGGGACCAAAATGTTGAAGGTCATCGATCACAAGGCTTACACGCTGCTTAATCTAACTAAAACTAACTTACGCTAAGAACAACACACCCATGCCCGAGGGAGGACTCCAACCTTCGACCGTGGCAAGGCGCCCAAGACCAAGCGGCTACCCCACGTGGCCATACAAATGTAGGAGAATATTTAAACTCAACAGACAATTCATCTAATTGTGTAGTTACACTAGCCTCATGCTTCTATCGAGAATATACCGACTTCGTTCAAGACATAAAGTGTATAAATCAATGGAAAATATTGAGCTGGCTACAACGTTTGGTGATAAGAAGAATAGAATACCTCTTAAATATGTTGCTGCTCATGATATACTTGACGGTTCATCTGTTTTTGTGGTTGTAATCTGAATTTCAGTTTGGATGTTAATCACACATTTTCTCAAGGTAATGCTTGATGTCCAATAGCTATTGTTAGGGGACATAGTGGTGTAAGTAAAGTTCCTGGACCTGAGAGCTCTCTCTCTCTCTCTCTCTCTCTCTCTCTCTCTCTCTCACACACACACACACACACACACACACACACACACACACACACACACACAAGCTAGGAAGCACAAATACACAGACCGCAGGTATCGTACACACATTCGACTGTTGACAGCAACAGTTAATAGTTGATTATAACTTTCAAAACAGTATTTGTGTTCATGTCCTCACCGCTGCACTAGCTGAAATATCGACAGTCTGTTGGCGACATTTAAAATTAGCAAAGCAATTACATATTCAGAGCAACATGGAGAATCTTTGACTGAGTCATAAGGTTCGGTTCGACCTAACTGTGGTCGTTCCATATTACATAAACATAGATAGAATTTTGCCAATTTTGCTTTATGTGGGTTTACACGATTGTACTCCAGGCTAGCACTGGACTTTGGCAGACATTGCTAGGATTGTATAATTAAGACACTGACCCCACAAACAAATAAATGTCCAGCAACAGTGACACATAATCGGTTTACAAATTGCAATACTGCCTATTTGCCTCACTTTAACGGTAAAGGATAGCCACGACATCACAGTGACTGACTGATTTACATTTATGTTATCAAATGTTTAATTCAAGTTGCACAGGGACGGATGTTTGAGTTCTGAATGGATCTTCAGTAAAAAAAAAAAAAATCATGGGTTTGCCATTCGGATGAAAAACACAAAGTTGCATACCTATGTAGATTTAATTTGCTACGTGAGTCCTTGTATGTTGCATTTTCTTTTACTTCGGTCCTGAATTGTCCATAATTGGCAGAGAAATTAAAATAATCAATAAGAAAGATTAATGATCACGTCAGCAAATGTAAATTCCATCATTGAAAGCATTATCCCAATGATGAGTGGAATAATGACTCAGAAAGGGCAGTGGCAGTCAGTTGTCCATGAGTAATACCCTCGAAATAGTTTAGAATCATTAAAATGATCATCATATTAGTTTTGTAATACAGGAGATTACACAAAATGAGTGGTCACCTGTACTCCAAAATTGTCTTGAAGGAGGGGGATATGTAATGTTGCGGCCACATGTAGCAAGCATTGCTTCACGCAGTGGAGAATGGCAAAACAGAGGCACGCCGGCGACCGGGGCGTTGCGAAGTAGGCAGGCACAGATACCCTTGCTGACAGCAGCAGTCTACCAACAGGCTGACACAAGGACGCACACAGACCGAGCGCCGAACGAAGCCTGGAGAGTACTGAGTAAGGGGACGTGAGGCCAGCACGCTAAGTTACGCTGCAATATACTGCGGGAGTAATAACAAAAAGCTACCGCCGAGCTGGATATAAATAGTGGTGCGCAGGCAGCAACAGACAGAAGCCATTAGGAAGCAGTTCGGATCTGAGGACGGACGTGGTCCGTGTCTGAATGTTCAGTCTTCGTAGGTGACGATTCTGGAAGTCTGTTCCAGCTCGCAGGAGTCATCCTCTCACCGCCAAACGTCAACTTCAGACCTGGAGGTCGGCCCGAGTTCGGTCAGCACCATTGCTGGCTAATTACAGCGAGAACTTCCACCAGGACCGGTCGCAGCGCGGTCTTGGTCACAGGCGCCGCCGGAGACTGACGCCCGGACTTCACGGCAACCTGGCCCCACGACGCGTGGTCCATCCATGACGGGACCTCGCGGACATCGCGACTGACGGCTTCCCAGCCACCGGTGCAGCAGGCGTCGGCAGCTGACCTCACGGCGACGCGACTCCTTGGGCGTGCCTGTACTGGGGCGCCGAGCGGCAACAAGTTCACCACAACCACAGGGCATCCTGGCTTCAGCGGAGCACTGGTGGCCTGAGGCTCCTGAGTGTGATCAGCGGCGTGTGTTGTGTGCATTTTCGGAGAATCTACACAGCAGCAGCCAGGCGGAGGGATCTGCAGGGCTGGGAAGTGATGAATAGGGAGAAATTGTAAAGAAAGTTCAATAAATAGTTGTAAAACTCCACGGCGCCTCAGTCTTTGGCGCAGCCTCTGTGTCTGCTGCTAACAAGGGGCCAAAAGCGTAACAAGTGGTGTCAGGTGCACCCACACCACAACTTTGACTAGCACTGTGCGGAGCAACTGAGAAACACTGAATAGGGTGAGTCCAGCAACTGCCATCTCTCTATGTTTTCTGTGTAGCTAGACGTATCGAGGGTAACGTTAAGGGATGTGAGAGTGTCATTTGAAAGGCCTAGCAGTCCTGTAGACTTATAGCAGTTTCGTGGGAATGATAGTCACGTTAACTTAGTACCACCTAAATGTGTAGTGTGTGGATTAACAGGTCACGTCGCTCCTTGCGATAAATTTGTACCAAGCATTTGTGATGTGTGTAGCTTCTACGGTCATGTAATGGGGCAATGTGGTAAGTCTAGATGGCTTGGCATTAGACGTGCTAGGAGTTAACTTGCTACTGGGTAATATTATTTTATTTTTGTGAGGTGAGGTATACCACACGGAAAATGCCAGAGACACATGCAACCAGGACAAGTGACACCATAGTCGCATTGACAGAGCAAGTTAAGAATCTGATTGAAGAAAGTAAGTTGCAAAAGCAGCACATGCAGAGGATGGAGCAACAATTGTTGCAAAATACTCAATCCAGTTCGGGAAGCGATAGTGTAGAATGCAAGGGTACTGTCTTTTCTGGTGTGGCAGATTGTTCAGCGGCTAATTTGATACCTTCCTTCTCGGGTAAAACATCAGAGAATGTGAATGTTTTCATTGGTAGGTGCCGGCCGCGGTGGTCTAGCGGTTCTAGGCGCGCAGTCCGGAGCCGCGCGACTGCTACCGTCGCAGGTTTGAATCCTGCCTCGGGCATGGATGTTTGTGATGTCCTTCGGTTAGTTAGGTTTAAGTAGTTCTAAGTTCTAGGGGACTGATGACCACAGATGTTAAGTCCCATAGTGCTCAGAGCTATTTGAACCATTTGAACCATTGGTAGGTAGTATGGCTAGACTATGTGGCTGCTCGGGTGAAATGTGTTTGCAAATGGCGAAGTTAAGATTAGTAGGTGACGAAAAGACTTATGTGCCATACCACGAAGGGTTAAAGGATGCTACTGCGTTCACAGAGTTGGGTGAGGGATTATTGCAAAGGTTTAGGAAACAAAACAGTGCCAGATTTTTTAAAGGAAAATTGGGGAGGATGATGCTAAAAACGGGTGAAACGGTAGAAGAATTTTCAGACAGAATTAGGAGAACGAATGCGCACACGTATGAGTTAACGCAAGATGCGACTGCAAATGAAGTTCTATTGAAAGAAGTAGAGAATAGAGCTTTAGATGCATTTTTGCGAGGGGTCTCGCCGGATTTTTCACGCCGGATACGGATGTGTCTTAGCAGTCGCAATGACAAGAAAATTTTTTCGTCTTCCAAAGAGTGTTACCGTTTTGGGAAGCAAGGTCATTTTAACGGACAATGTCGGGAACCACAGTGTTTCAACTGTCAGAAAATAGGGCATAAGGCACGCCAGTGTAAATCCAAAAAACGGGTTAATGATATAGCAGGTAAAAAAACTGTTAAACGAAAAAGGGAGTGTTCCTGCCGTTGGGAGGCATTTCCAGTAAAAAGAGGTACTCAGAGAGTGCACGAAGAGGTGGATTGTAGTTTGATGGTTTGGATAAAAGATAACTGGCGAAGAGTTTTAGTGGATACTGGAGCGCATGTATCAGTTGTCAGTGTGGACCTCGTGGGCAAGAAAGGATTGGAAGCTCCTAGATACAGATTGTGCGCAGTAAGTGATAAAAAATTAGATGCACTAGGGAAAGCACAGCTCAAGTTTAAGATAGGGAACGTGTGATTCCGGGAGCAAATGGAGGTGTTGTCAACTGTGGGACAGGGATTTTCAGCGATACTTGGGTTAGACTTTCTGATTAAACATCACGCCAAAATTAACCTTTCACAACATACTCTGGAACTCGATGGGAACTTGTTCTCAATGGGTACAGCTGTTGCAAATGTTTCAGAGTCGCAAGGTGCACCGATAGCTAAGGTGATACCAACTAAACTACGTACAATGCATTAAAGGTGATTTCGTGTGACAAAGTACGAACAGGTACAGGGAAGTTGATCTGGGTACCGGTGGATGTCGATGTGCCACAGCAGGGGTTATTCTTGGTAGAGCCACTACCGAGTAATGAGGTTTTAGACGAAAAGCATTGCTTTATTCGTAGGAGTGTATCACGGATAACGGACACAAATGGGCAGTTTATGGTTCTGGTGAGTTTAGATAACTTCGGTCGGGATGATGTCGATCTGCTGAAGGGATTAGTAATAGCCACAGTAGAGTTAATGGATGAAGAGGACATCGACAGCTCGAGGCTAGACTAGGATGTAAAGCAAACCGACAGGACGTCTGCACTTCGTGACAAGGTGAATCATTCGAGAGGAAATGATCGTTCGGGTATCGAAGCACTATTACTAAAGTATAAAGCATTGTTTAAAGCACAGTGTACGTTACTTGCTACACCGATAACACAGCATTGTACTCCGACAGGGAAGCACGTTCCGGTGTATCATAAGCTATACAGACTACCGAAACAATTACAACCAGTAGTAGAGCAATTAATAGAGCAATAACTGGAAGATGGGATAATCCAGCATAGTAATAGTCCTTGGTCTAGTAGCGTGGTCCTAGTTCCGAAGAAGACACCGGACCGGTCGAAAAAATTTCGGTTTTCTTGCGATTAGACATTTGAATGAACGGACAGTGGCGGACGTATATCCGATTCCGAATATTACAGAAACGTTAGACAACCTAGGGCAGTGTAAATTTTTCTCCACTATGGATTTGCGAAGCGGTTATCAGCAGATTGAAGAAAGTCCGGAGGACAGGCCAAAAACAGCATTTACGACGCTTTGTGGTCACTTCGAGTATAAAAGAATGCCGTTTGGACTAAAAAACGCTCCAGCAACATTTCAGAAGTTGTTGGATGGAGTCCTTCGCGGGTTGAAACCGAAAAAATGCATGGTTTATCTGGATGACATTATAGTTTTTTTAAAGAGATACAGAGCAGCATGTGGAGTGGTTAGAGGAGGTGTTTAAAAGTTTAGAGGCAGCATGGCTAACATTAAGTTTGGACAAATGCCATTTTGCGCAAGCACAAGTAAATTATCTCAGGCATGTTATTAGGATGGGGTACGGACAGATCCTCATCTCACTTCTGCAGTACGAGATTTTCCGGTTCCACAAACGGTTAAACAACTGCGATCGTATATTGGTCTTGTGACCTATTATCGAAAATTCGTACAGGGGTTCGCAGAAATAGCGAGGCCACTTACTAAGTTGCTAAGAAATGGTGTTACCTTCCAGTGGACGTCAGAGTGCGAGAAAGCATTTCAAGAGTTGAAACAGATACTGACTCCAGACCCAGTTTTGAAGTTTCCAGACTTTTCGAAGGAGTTTATACTACAATGTGACGCGTCTAATCACGCTCTTGGGGTTGTACTTGGGCAAGAAATTGATGGCAAAGAACATCTGATTGCGTTCGCGTCTTGTCAACAAGGCAGAACAAAATTACTCCACGACGCAGAAGGAATTGTTAGCAGTAATATACGGGATTTCGTACTTTCCATGTTATCTATATGGTAGAAGGTTTAAGGTTCTGATGGATCATTCAGTTCTGAAATGGTTATTAGTTCTGAAAGATCCAGCGAGTAGGCTACTGAGATTGGTGCTGAAACTCAGTGAGTTCGATTATGAGGTGATACACGCCAGGTGTAAAACATGCCAATGCTGACGCATTGAGCAGGAAAGTGGCAGTATTACAAGTAACAGGGGTGACTGAAGATGAGTGGAAAAGGACACAAGCCGTGGATAGTGATTGCCAATTGTTCAGAAAGCAACCGCAGTTCCTAGTACATGACGGGTTACTTTGCAGGTCGACAAAATGCGGCCCGCGCGTCGTCGTACCAGCAGTGCTAAGGTCTGAAGTTTTGCAACAGGCGCATGACCATTTTCTTTCAAAACATGGCGGGAGAAGAGCTACGGATGGGCAGAAAGTGAAGAAGTTTTGGTGGAGGACATGACGTCAAGATGTGGACGAGTATTTCAGGAATTGTGTGCCATGCGCAGGCATACAGACCTTTCCAACAAATCGTAATTGATGTATTAGGCCTATTTAATTGGAGTGCAGCAGGGAATAAGTATGTGTTAACAGTGATTGACCACTTTTCTAGGTATTTAGTCATGGTCGCATTACCAAATCAGAAAGCAAGTATGGTGGCACAAACTTTAGTTAATAATTGGCTACTGAGCTATGGGATACCTCAGTCCTTAATCTCGGATCAACGTACTAATTTCACGCCTGATTTGATGAAGCAACTGTGTAAGTTACTGAAGGTAAAGAAACTATGGACTAGTCCATTCCATCCACAAGCAAACGGACGAACAGAGAGAGTGCATCGTACGATCGCTAAGATGTTGAGTCACTATGTAAATATTCAACACACCAACTGGGATGTGTACTTGCAATTCGTAACCAGTGCATATAATAGTAAGGTACATACGTCGACAGGATTGTCGCCGTACGAAGTGGTGTATGGGTGGAAGATGCCATCACCTTTTCACATTCTTCGCCCAAGGCTGGGAGCGGAGGGAGAGCATGTAAGACAATTTGCGAAAACCATTAAGGAAGTATGGCAGAGAGTTAGACGAGCTAACACGAAAGCGTAGGAACGACAAGAACGGATGGGTGTTACTAGCTAATCCGTATGTTCCAAAAGGGAGAACCAAGAAGTTCATAAACCAGTTCCGGGGACCATACCAGGTAGTGGAAATGACATCACCTGTCAATGTAAAATTACAATTGCCTACCAACACAACGGTGGTTCACGTTAGTAGAGTTAAGCTGTTCCAGGGGTTAGTAGATCTGTGTATATGTACTTCCCATTCTGGCAGAAAGCGAAAAGAAGCGCCAGAAGCAGACAGTAAACCGGGTATTAAGTATAAGTTGCCTTCGAGGGATGTGTAGTTAGCAGTAATTATCATGTGTGTATTATTTTTGTGCACGGACTAGGGTTATTTTATTGGTATTAAGAGGTAGTGATGGGAGTTTTTTCCTTCTCTCTCCATTCTGTAGGTGACCCAGGATGGGGTACAAGTGGATAGTATGGGGCATAGTCCTCTGGCAGCTGACACAAGATGGCCAGGTACAGGATATGTCGTTGCAAAGTGGGGTATTGTTCAGGAAACAACCGGATGTTGTCCTCACAAGTCATGAGTGGATGCTTTGGCTGGCACACAACATCCTGCAGGTAAGGAACGAGATGCGGCAGCTACAGGAGGTGGTATCGAGTGTGGAAACTGTTGCATCTAAGAACGGAATATTACGGGACGTGCAAGAAGAGTACGAGGCTTTGGATAGGTCATGTAAGGAAATAAGGGAACAACTGCGCCAAGTCGTGAGCATGATTCCAGGGAGGGGAAAAAGAGTAAAGAGGGTTTGGTTGAATGCAGGTGGGAAGTTGCTGAAAACAATTTTTGGAACAGCGGATAGAGACGATATTGAGGGTTTGAACAATTCTTTAACAGCTATTCATGACAGGGAGGAAAGCATAGGGAAGTTAGTGGATATACACACAACAGAAATACGGGCATTAGGTACAGATTTGCTGAATGTGACACACGTGGTGCGTGGGATGGCTACAGGGTTACGAGCATATATAAAACAAACACAGAAAACGTTGAATACGGATCTGGAACAGGTACAAACGCGATTGGATATAGTGGAAAGAAAGCTGGAAATGGTTAAATTGCTGCAGAAACTGGTTAACAGCATTGGTGATGATGGATGAATTGCAAGAGGCAGTACATCACGCATTGCACGGGCAGGTGAGTGTGACGTTGATGTCATCAGAAAAATTCAGACGTAGTCTGAAGCAGGCAGAGGGAGAGTTTCCAGAGGGGGTAGAGCATGTAGTGCCGATAATTGAAGCGACTGTGTCACTTTTTTTATCATATGTCTAGGATTAAGGTAACAAAGGATCTAGTTAAGATGTATATAGAGATTAGATTTCCAGTAACTAGTGTGGGAAGACAGTATCACTGTTACACAGTGCATCCTTATCCGGTCAAATGGGAGAGCATGGGAAAGGGTGTACAGTTCAGGACACAGGAGGTTTTATTAATTTCTAAGGAGGGGGATACTCATGCTACTATGTCCAGTTTAGAGTTGAGTAGACGTCTAACGGAGTCACTTTCCATCTGTCCATCACGAGTTGTTTTCATGAGCAAGGGGTCGTGTGAGATCCAGTTATTTAGGGCAAAAGCAGAAACTTGGGAGTGACAGAGAACAATAGTGAAGCCTACGCCACATTTTCAGCAAGTTGGGAGGCATTGGTTGTATCCTGTATTCGTTACAGAGAGGTTATCAGCCAAGTGTTATGACAATGGGAATTGGACGGCATCCACAAAAATGGAGTTATGGGACAGCGGTTTGCTAATCAACGGGACAAATTGTGAAATAGTAGGGGTCGTTTCAGATTACCAGCGAAAGTCACAGGAGTCACCAAAGTTACAGATACTCCTCTGACGTTGTATTGGCCAGATGCGTCATACAGCATGGCTCCAGGAGAAAATTTGACGTATATTAACAACACCTTGGATGCTACACTATTGCAAACGATAGATAAACTAGTAGATTCGGAGAAAAGTCAAATTCAATGCAGCAATTATTAAGGCATGTGGAGGAGTACGACACCAGGCGGAAATTTAGCATAGTGACCATTGGTATTTCAACCAGTACTATTACCGTGTTGATTGTATTTATCGGTGTGGTATATGTCTTATTAAAACGGAGGATTCAGCATGTTAATGCAAGACAACACCATGCGATTCCTGTACAATGGATTACCAGTAGGGCATGAGTCAGGGCAATGTATGTATATAGCGAAGAAGAAGAATATAGGATAGCACTAGAGTCAACGTATAGGGTAAATTCAGGGACGAATTTAATTTTAGGAGGAGGCAGTGTTGCGGCCACATGTAGTAAGCGTTGCTTCACACAGTGGAGAACGGCAAAACAGAGGCACGACGGCGACAGAGGCGTTGCGAAGTAGGCAGGCTTAGATAGCCTTGCTGACAGTAGTAGTCTACCAACAGGCTGACGCAAGAATGCACACAGATTCAAAAATGGTTGAAATGGCTCTGAGCACTATGGGACTTAACATCTATGGTCATCAGTCCCCTAGAACTTAGAACTACTTAAACCTAACTAACCTAAGGACAGCACACAACACTCAGCCATCACGAAGCAGAGAAAATCCCTGACCCCGCCGGGAATCGAACCCGGAAACCCGGGCGTGGGAAGCGAGAACGCTACCGCACGACCACGAGATGCGGGCGACGCACACAGACCAAGCGCCGAACGAAGCTTGGAGAGTAAAGAGTAAGGGAAGTGAGGCCAGCACACAAAGTTACGCTGCAATATACTGCAGGAGTAATAACAAAAAGCTGCCACTCAGGGTAAAAAACGTCCTCCTGCCGGATATAAATAGTCGAGCGCAGGCAGCAACAGACAGAAGCCATTAAGAAGCAGTTCGGATCTGAAGACGGACGTGGTCCGTGTCTGAATGTTCAATCTTCGTAGGTGACGATTCTGGAAGTCTGTTCCAACTCGCAGGAGTCATCCGTTCGCCACCAGATGTCAACTTCAGCTCTGGCGGTCGGCCCAAGTGCGGTCGTCACCATGGCTGACTAACTACAGCGAGAACTTCCAGCAGGACCGGCCATGCAGCATGGTCTTGGTCACAGGCGCCGCCGGCGACTGCCGCCCGGACTTCACGGCAACCCGGTCCCACGGCGCGTGGTCTGTCCGTGACGGGACCTCGCGGACATCGCGACTGACGGCTTCCCAGCCACCGGTGCAGCAGGCGTCGGCAGCTGACCTTACTGCGACGCGGATCTGTGGGCGTGCCCGTACTGCAGCGCCGAGTGGCGACGAGTTCATCTCAACCACAAGGCATCCTGGCATCAGCGGAGCACTGGTGGCCTAAAGCTCCCGAGTGCGATCAGCGGCGCGCGTTGCGCGCATTGTCGGAGAATGTACACAGCAGCAGCCAGGCGGAAGGATCCGCGGAGCTGGGCAGCGACGACGAAAGAGAAATTGTAAAGAAAGTTCAATAAATAGTTGTAAAACTCCGCGGCGCCTCAGTCTTTGGCGCAGCCATTCTGTCAGTTGCTAACAAGTGGTGCAGAAGTCTTGCCCCTTACACGAGTCCATTCAACGTGACTATAATTACTTTGCGAGCACTTTAGGTCAATAAAAACGATTGACAGCAGCATAGTCGCTTTGTCGATAATTAAATGTTGTTTGTTGGAGTAATACTCTCGAATACTGTGTATGAAATGTCTGTGGAAACGCATTGGCACGATGGCTATGTAATAAGGGAGAATAATGCGATTTTGTAACTATCTGACTTTACTTTCTCCGGAGGCTGCAGCTGGACACTCTGAGAGGAACAGGCTGGGAAGTCCTGTGATCCGCTCAGCCATGTGTCAGCGGCGGTCACTAGCCGTTCAAGCATGAGCGTCTCCAGATGTATAGCTTCAAGTGTTACAAAAGCAGGAGTCTCTGTTCGCTCCAACAGGAAATTTTGCGGGGAAATTTGAAGTGGTCCCTTAGGAAAAAAATTATGGAAAATCTGTTGTTGCCCGCAGCTGTGGGTCTTCCCAGGTGGCCTGGGCAGAGTTTACTCGTGAAATTTGGTAGAAAGAGAAGAATTGTGGAAAATATTTCGATTCCCAGGCCGTACATTGGTCGGCACTGGGAAACTGGGTATTTTGAGCGTTTCTGTGGATATTATTGGCTCGGTAAAGTTTTGGTGTGGACAACAGAGGATAAGAGCGGCCTTGCTCGACACTCGGAAAAGGTCTTCCGTCTGAGACGACGTTAGCCGTGTCAGCTCTTTGCTGATGGGAAGACTGTCGCAATTTGAGAAGTTTATGGACAGCAGTCTGTTGTCCAAGTATCGTAGGAGTGTAATTTCCGACTCAACGGCCACGCTGTCACCCGCCGGAAATCACACCCACAGCAGCAATATTGCGGTGAGATCGCTCCCGCTTTGGCCTGCGTTAGGAGTAGTGTTAAATACCTGGATCACGTGCAATTTCTGTTTCCACTGAGGTTTCACGATACTTTGGACTGTCGTGATTCTTCTTATTTTACGTTTTGTGTCGATGACAGTTGGTCAACCAATTTAAAAGAGATCACGTTTTATACCGAGTTTGATATACACTCCTGGAAATGGAAAAAAGAACACATTGACACCGGTGTGTCAGACCCACCATACTTGCTCCGGACACTGCGAGAGGGCTGTACAAGCAATGATCACACGCACGGCACAGCGGACACACCAGGAACCGCGGTGTTGGCCGTCGAATGGCGCTAGCTGCGCAGCATTTGTGCACCGCCGCCGTCAGTGTCAGCCAGTTTGCCGTGGCATACGGAGCTCCATCGCAGTCTTTAACACTGGTAGCATGCCGCGACAGCGTGGACGTGCACCGTATGTGCAGTTGACGGACTTTGAGCGAGGGCGTATAGTGGGCATGCGGGAGGCCGGGTGGACGTACCGCCGAATTGCTCGACACGTGGGGCGTGAGATTTCCACAGTACATCGATGTTGTCGCCAGTGGTCGGCGGAAGGTGCACGTGCCCGTCGACCTGGGACCGGACCGCAGCGACGCACGGATGCACGCCAAGACCGTAGGATCCTACGCAGTGCCGTAGGGGACCGCACCGCCACTTCCCAGCAAATTAGGGACACTGTTGCTCCTGGGGTATCGGCGAGGACCATTCGCAACCGTCTCCAGGAAGCTGGGCTACGGTCCCGCACACCGTTAGGCCGTCTTCCGCTCACGCCCCAACATCGTGCAGCCCGCCTCCAGTGGTGTCGCGACAGGCGTGAATGGAGGGACGAATGGAGACGTGTCGTCTTCAGCGATGAGAGTCGCTTCTGCCTTGGTGCCAATGATGGTCGTATGCGTGTTTGGCACCGTGCAGGTGAGCGCCACAATCAGGACTGCATACGACCGAGGCACACAGGGCCAACACCCGGCATCATGGTGTGGGGAGCGATCTCCTACACTGGCCGTACACCACTGGTGATCGTCGAGGGGACACTGAATAGTGCACGGTACATCCAAACCGTCATCGAACCCATCGTTCTACCATTCCTAGACCGGCAAGGGAGCTTGCTGTTCCAACAGGACAATGCACGTCCGCATGTATCCCGTGCTACCCAACGTGCTCTAGAAGGTGTAAGTCAACTACCCTGGCCAGCAAGATCTCCGGATCTGTCCCCCATTGAGCATGTTTGGGACTGGATGAAGCGGTCTGCACGTCCAGCACGAACGCTGGTCCAACTGAGGCGCCAGGTGGAAATGGCATGGCAAGCCGTTCCACAGGACTACATCCAGCATCTCTACGATCGTCTCCATGGGAGAATAGCAGCCTGCATTGCTGCGAAAGGTGGATATACACTGTACTAGTGCCGACATTGTGCATGCTCTGTTGCCTGTGTCTATGTGCCTGTGGTTCTGTCAGTGTGATCATGTGATGTATCTGACCCCAGGAATGTGTCAATAAAGTTTCCCCTTCCTGGGACAATGAATTCACGGTGTTCTTATTTCAATTTCCAGGAGTGTAGTTCACTGCCAATTCCAGCTAGGCAGCTAATTTGTCTAATGTCATTGAACCCCCTATGTGTTCGTTATGGATCTTGATTAGAATAAGAAATAGGTGTGATTTATCGTCAACACTATCACTGCAGGCGAGCGGTTCAAGGTGCTTTGGTCCAAAACCGCACTGCTGCCATGCTCTGACTCAATAGAGCTTTTACTTTCAGTAATTTGATACTGAATTCACCCTTTTGCTTTGTTTCAGTTCTGTGTAATGGTCTGATATCATTGAACCCCCTAAGTGTTCGTTATCGTTCATGTTTGGAACAAAAACTAGGTGTGATTTATCGTCAACACTCCCACTGGAGGCCGAGCGGATCTGGGCGCTTCTGTACAGAACTGCGCTGCTGCTACGGTCCCCGGTTCGAATCCTGCCTTGGGCATGGATGTGTGTGATGTCTTTAGGTTTGTTAGGTTCAAGTAGTTCTAAGTCTAGGGGACTGATGACCTCAGATGTTAAGTCTCATAGTGCTCAGAGCCATTTGAACCATTTGAACTAACACTGCAGATTAATTAGGGGTGACAGGGCAACATTTAAATCTAGCATTATCCATTCTTGTTTACACTTCCGCTCCCAATTTCTCTGTAAGTAGTTTGCCAGGGGTGAACACACGCAAAATCCAGCAAGCAACAGGTGGGGAGTTACACTTCGTTTAACAAATGTATTGTTATCAAAAGCAGAAGTTTCATTGTTTTGTCTTATTTTTTGGGGGCTGTATCACTTTTACAAACATCATAATCATTTCGAATTTTAGTATAAAGTAATTGTAAGAAATTTTTCCTTTCATTTATATTGCGTCTTAGTAAGTGTTTAACTTTAAATATGGCTAAATCATATTTATTAAATTTATAATACAATTTTAAATTTTTAACTTCATTTACACTCAAACTAATATTAAGAAAAACATGAGCTTCAACGACATGAAACATATTAGTGATTTCTAGATCATAAATGTTACTATTTTTTACTCCTTTCTGCCAGCTGATGTGGCCGTGCGGTTCTAGGCACTTCAGTCTGGAACCATGTGACCGCTACAGTCGCAGGTTCGAATCCTGCCTTGGGCATGGATGTGTGTGATGTCCTTAGATTGGATAGGTTTAAGAAGTTCTAAGTTCTAGGGGACTGATGACCAGTGATATTAAGTCCCATAGTGCTCAGAGCCATTTGAACCATTTTTACTCCTTTCTCTTTGACTTTAATGCATATCTTCTTAAAAGATTAAATAGCATGTTACCAAAAAAATTTTATATATGTTGTTAAGCTCCAAGAAATTTTTTACCATGTTGAGTAATTATTCCTTCACTGTCAGTATATTACAGAAAAAATTTATTACTAGCTCACTACTATTTAGAAAATTTAGTTTAGTAGCAATTTTATTTCTCTGGAAAAAATTTGATGAAACTTTGAATGTTTTAAATAAAATTTTATTAAAATACAAAAATATTAATTGATGAACTCCAAGTCACTAAAGGCAGTATTAGTATATTTTCCATTATATGTTAGTTTCATAGTGCTTTCTTCAAAATATAAATGAATGCCTTTAATCAAGATTAAATTATGCAAAATAAAATTGCTTTTATATCTGCTGGGATAATTTTTAGTGATTGGTAGTTGGTAGTTATTTCACAATGGTTATGTGTATCACTTAACAAAATATTGAAATGATTAATAATTAAATCATTAAAAGGAAAACTGCATACATATTTTTACCAACAGCAACACCAGTTTTAAGTATTTAATTATACTCTTCAAATGAAGGAATTTTTGTTCTTTCTCAGTGACAAATGAAAATTCAATAATTATTTATAATAGGCCAATTTTTAATGAGTTAAATTCATTTAAAGTATAAGTAAGTGTTGAATTCATTTAATGTATCTTCTAGTGTTAATCATCTGCAGCTATGTTATAAATTTAGTTATTCTACTAAAAGTTGTTAATATATTTTATAACTCACGTTGTATCAATTAATATTTTACTTCTCATTCTATACCTTATTTGGTAACACCATCATCACCACTAATTTGATCATACTTCTACAAATTTTCTATTTTTAAAAGTAACATTAATTTAAGTGTAATGGAAAACTTCACTTAAGTCATTCTGAAATTATTTATAGATATGTTGCACTTTTTATTTTTTCTAATACATATTCATTAATTCTTGATTCTTATTTTCCTAAACAGATTTTTTATTAATTTCTGATTTTGAGGGTTTTCACATTTCCAATAAGTTATTTTTATTTTATTGTCATTTATCATTGTCACTTATAACCATCAGATAATAGTTTCAATATCAACAAACGTGAATCACTGCAAATAAATTGATCAAAATTATTTTTTCCACAGAATCAATGAATTCCTTTGGTATATTAAATTTATTAAAAGTAATTTCCATGTTATTCAGTTTATGATAATAAGACCAATGAGTACCAACATTATCAGACATATCTAAATCAACAATACCACATTCAAATTTTTTTAATTTTTGAAGTAATTCATCAAATTACCTATAAAATGTTTAATTTATAATTTGTCATAATTTGTATATTAAAATTGGTCAATGGTTTTCTGGTTTTTGAAAGTATTTATTTCTGTATCTTTTTTCTATTGCCAAATCATGTCTTTTTTTGTTCTTGTAATTATCTTTTTAATTTTTCTCATTTATTTGTATTCTACCAGTTACTCCACCCTCCTTTGTACTAATATTAGCCAAATATGGTAATGAAGCCAATAATTATAAAAATCCAATTTCATGTTTCATTAATCCAGAACGTATTTGATACCTAATGATATAAGCAAATATCTGCAGGTAAGAACACAGTTTTCATTTTGTGCTTCAGTTAAAAATTATCAGCACAATTTAATTTTTCATAATTTAATTGAATTTCAAACACTTTAGCTTTAGTTTTATTACTCACTACCAAAGAACAACCAATTGTAAAACAGTTCATCTGTATAGAAATAAATTATATAGAACTAATAAATCTAATATTTTCGAATAATTATAAAAATACTTTTAAAAATGTATTATATTATTTTATTTAAAACACTTACAGAAGCATTTTTATTTAGAAATTAAAAACGATTTTCTATTTATAAATGAATATTGTTCTTATTTGACCAGTAAATTGTAAAAAAATTTACTGAGACACATCGTTTAAATAGAATAATAAGAGACTTAAATAAATATGTGAAAATTTTTTTTGAGTAACAGTCTGAATATTCAAGAAAAAATTATAAATGAATTGTGTGAATAAATGAAAAAAATTCAAAGATTATTTTCTGTATTCAAGTAAAGCAAAACGAATTTCAAAAATAAATAAAGATTTAAATATTTATTAACTATAAGTAATGTTCCCTTTTTCAAATTTGCTTGGGCAATTCCAATTAAGAGTAAAAATACCAAAAATATTTCACAAATTTCTGATAAAATTTTAAATCGAATACATCCAAGAAATATGCTACCAGATAATCGAAAAGAATTTTACAATAAAGATAGTCAACTAGTTATTAAAAATTTCAATTAACAATTATTCAACTTATTCGAAATTAAAGACACCTGTTGTTAAAAGACTTGAGAGAACCTTAAACCAAAAAAACTATGGAAAATTTTTATTTTCAGGGACATTATTAATTTGTCATTTAGTGAAAAAACCTGTTAATGATTATAATAAAACAAAACATTTAAAACTAAAAATGTAGCCAATTAAAATAAATTCATTTTGATAACTGAAATAATAAACCAAAATAGAGAATACTAGTTAGTGTAAGTAAATTGAGGGGAGTTTTGATAAAGGATACATCGCTAATTGTTCGGCAGAAATTTTTGAAACTATAAGAATTTTTTTTCTAATGCAATCACATATAAATTGAAGGTGTTGACTGGAGTAGAAGTGATAGGAAACTTTCATAAACATGAATTACAAAATACTAATTATACCTGTTATATCTTGTTGAGAAGTTATAAGAAAGGAATATGATAAATTTTTTGTCAAATGTGTTTGTTTCGTTAATTCATTTGATATCATAAAATAATGTTTTAATATAAAATAGAAACATTAATTTTGATCAATAACTATTAAGAATTGTGTATCAATATATTTAATGATTTCATTTTTAAAAATTTTTTATTAGAAATTTTCATTATTCTAATAATATATTTCTATGTAAATGGAAATGTTCCTTACTAAGTTTTTTGAAAATTGTAAGGCTGAGAAATGAGTTGCTAATTTTACTTCACAAAAATATATATAAGATTGTTCTAGAAAAATATGTATTTCATTTTTAAGTAAATATTATAAAAATATGAAATAAAAATAAAATTCTAGGTTACATGGGAAAAGTTTCTAAAGCTTACAACTATGAAAATTTACATCACATTCTGAGTGATTAGCTTTTGAATGTATTATAATCTAAGACAAACAAAAAATGATGATGAAAACTCAAGTTCTGGAAATTCAAAAGTCTATAAATTATCAAGAAATTAAAGGTTTAAATGCAGAATGAGATTTTCACTGTGTAGCAGAGTGTGTTCTGATACAAAACTTTCTGACAGATTTAAACTGTGTGCCAGACTGAGACTCAAACTCTGGACCTTTGCCTTTCCTCAGTTTGAGTCTTTGTCAGGCACACTGTTTTAACCTGCTAGGAAGTTTCAAAGGCTAAAATAGTTTTTATAAGAATCCAACAACTAAACACTGCTGTTCAAATAAGTGTGGAAAATGTACCCTGGAATATATGAACAGGAATTAATTCTATTAAAATGGTCCTTTTTAAAGACATGGAAAACTTTAAACTATACTATATTTTAAAAGAAACATCAAACGTTTTATGTCAATATTTCTTTAAAAATGATATACACATTTTACTTTGAGAATTATAATGAAAAACGTATCTCAAATTTTATTGATGTTATGAGAAGATTATGATTGTTGGGAATATAGCTTTCTAATCAAGGAACATACAATTATTTTATTTTTTATTAGAAGAAATTAGTATATTAAACGGGAATTTTTTTAAATTGAAAAATAAAAATTTAGATGAAAAAAAAAAGCTGTCATCATATGGAGAAAAACACAATGAACCACTATTGCAGACTTGGACCTTAACTCAATTTAAAATGGACCATGTATGATTTTAAATTTCCTGATTCTCCTTCACATTATGAATCTAACCAAGTGCAGAAAGGCTAGATTAAATACAGTTGGTGGTGGAGGGTTTATTGCTGTCAGAAGTAGTTTACATTACAGTGAAGTTGAAGTAGATACTTCCCGTAATTTAGCATAGTTAGAGGTCATATTTGACAACCGAAATAAGTCAATAATTGGTTCTTTTTATTGACACCCTAACGCAGATTATACAATTGCTGAACAAAGAAAACTTGAGTCTTCTTCAAAATAGATAGCCCACTCATACAATTTCAGTTGGTGTTGACTTTAACCTGTCTTCATATGTTGGTAAAAATACCTGTTTAAAGCTAGTGGTAATCATAAAACGTCATCCAAAATTGTACTGAGTGCTTTCTGAAAAAATTATTTTTAACAATTACTTTAAGAGCCCACTCAAATTTTTAAAAGCACACTTGACCTCTTAGCTGAGCAGATAGTATCATTATCATGCCAGATATAGCAATTAGTAACCATAAGGCAGTTCTAGTGAGACCATAACATCTGAACCTACCAAAAATGAATGTAAAGCACATTTACTTATAAAAGTAGATAAAAATTCGTTTGAAGACTTTGTAAGAGACAAATTCAAAATAGTATCAACAACAATTGAGAGACAACTGCCATAGTAATTAGGGTATTAAAATTAAGTAAGATATTGTACTGATCCCTCATGGTGTACAAAACGGCAGTGTAAAAAGCATGCCAAATTTAATAGAATGGAAAATCCCCAAGATTGGCCAAATTTTACAGATGTACTAAATTTAGTGCAGACTTAAGTGAAGGATGATTTTAATAGTTTCCACAACAAAACTATGTCTCAAAATCTGACAGAACAGTCAAAGAGATTCTGGTCATATGCAAAGTACACCAGCAGTAAGACTCAATCAGTATCTTTACTGTACTGTAACAATGATGGTGTTACTAATGACAATACTAGTAAAACAGAGTTACTAAACACTGTTTTCCGAAATTCCTTGATCAAAAAAGACAAAGTACATGTTTCACATTATATCGTGAAGCAAATGCCAAGGCCAGTTTCTTAGAAGTAAATAGTAGCGAAGCTGCTTGAATCTCTTAATGAAGGGACGTCCTCTGGTCCAGATCGTACACCAGTGAGATTCCTTTCAAACTATGCTGATACAGTAGCTCCATACTTATCAATCGTATACAACCACTAGCTCCTCTAAACATATGTACCTGAAGACTGAAAAGCTGCACAAGTCACTCCAGTATCCAAGGAAGGAAATAGGATGAATCTACTTAATTACAGACCTATATCACTACCATCAATTTTCAGTAGCACACTGGTATAAGTAATGTGTTCGAACATTATAAATTATTGTAAGAGAACGATTTAGTGACAAATAGTCAGCACAGATTCAGCCAATATCGTTCTTGTGAAACACATATAGCACATTATTCTAACGAAGTAATGAGTACTATCAACATGCAGTGTCAAATTGATTCAGTATTTTTAGATTTCCAGAAGGCTTTAAGTACCGTTCTTCACCAGAGTCTTCTAATCAAATTGCGTGCCTATGGAGTATAGTCTCAGTTGTGTGAGATGTCCTGTCCTGTCAGAAAGGTCACAGTTCATAGTAATTGATGGAAAGTTGTAGAGTGAAACAGAAGTAATATCTTGCTTTCCCAAAGAAAGTTTTATGGGGCGTCTGCAGTTACTGATCTACATAAATGACATAGGGGGCAATCTCAGCAGCGCTCTTAGATAGTTTGCAGATGTTGCTGTCATTTACTATCACGCAAAGTCGTCAGATGATCAAAACCAATTGCAAAATGATTTAGACAAGATGTCTGTACCGTGCGAAAAGTGGCATTTGACCCTGAATAATGATAAGTGTGAAGTCATCCACGTGAGTACTAACAGAAATCCGCTAAATTTCGGTTAAACGATAAATTGCACAAATGTATTGGCTGTAAATCCGAATAAATATTTTGAGATTACTGTTACAGACAACTTAAACTGGGACGATCACAGAGATAACTTTGTGGGAAAAGTGAGTCAGAGACTGCGATTTAATGGCGAAACACTAGAAAATGCTACGAGTCTACTAAAGAGACTCCTTATACCACACTTCTCTGTGTTGCTGGAGCGTTGCTGTGAAGTGTGAGATTGGCATCAGAAGGGGCTGATGGACGACGTCTAAATAGTTCAGAGAAGGGCAGCACGTTTTGTACTATCACGAAATAGAGGGGAGAGTATGTGGCGTTCTATGTGAATTGAGACAATGGCGATTTTCATTCTGGCAAAATTTTCTTGTGATATTTCAATCACCAACTTTCGCCTCCAATTGCTGGCGCCCTCCTACATAGGCATCATAATAAAATATGAGAAATAAAAGCTCGCACAGAAAGATTTACGTGCCCTTTTTCCCCGCATACCGTTGGAGAGTGGATCGCTAGACACATAGCTTGAACGTGGTTCGATGAACCCTCTGTCAGGAACTTAATTGTGAATTGCAGAATAATCATGTAGATGTAGACGTAGAAGTAGACACTTATGTCAGCAAGTCAGCAGATGTAGCGTCCTGACCACTAACATGAGTCAAAAACTGCCGGATCAAGCAAGATATTTCTAATCTTTTACTTCTTTATTACTAACTCTATTCATAAGTTGTTGCAGTGACTGTACCAGCAAAATTATGTTAGGCTACGACACATACATTAGGAGATACGTCATGAACTTTAACCAGCGTGAATGAAACCTCAGGACGAAATTCGCTAGAGATTCGAGTGACATGTGTGAAATACGTTAAATAGACGTAAAATATATTACAACTGGGCAAAGGAGTGAGGAAGAGATGGGTAAAGAACGAGGGGAGAGGAGGAGAAGAACAGTGAGAGGAGAGGAGGAAATCGACAGAGAGAGGGGCAGGCGGATATGGAATTATAGGGACTGGGCATGAAACTACAGGGGTACTACCAGACTGACATAGATAGGGGTAGCAGCACATTGACAGAGTGAGGGGTAGGAGCGGATTGACAAAGACACGGGTAGGAGCAGATTGACAGAGGAATAGGAAGAGATGAACAGAGAGGGAGGAAGGAGGATATGGGCAGAGGGAGGAGAAAGGAGGAAGAGGACGAATAGAAGACCAGAATAAATTCGTCTCTGAGTTACGTCAAGTACTTAGATAGCTCGTGTACAAGGTAGCTCAAGTACTGAGGTAGCTCAGGTACATCAGTTGACAGTCATACTAGCCAGTATTTTTGCAGTACTATTTCCATTCTGATTAGTATCATTCTGGAATATTCCGCATTAAATGCACGAAAAATTAGATGGAACACCTATCGGCAATTTCTGCTTCTCATCTTTCACTATCGATTGCTAATTTTAAACACTTGAACCACTCTGCAATATTTATGTAATAACTACTTATCAACTTTGACATACACACCATAACTAATACTGTTTCATAACATTTACCTTGCTTGCTGTCGCCGACATTAGTATGACATTGCATACTCATTAATATTAAACGTATTTCTCTTTCTCACAATTCTGATTGCCTCCTCCAGATTCCAGCAGATGAACTGACTACATGAAAACGCACCTGCGGTCTAATGAAAATCTCGGAATTGTCAGCGCTATAGTGACCAACGAATTGTCCATCTGCCAAAGGACTTGACACAGGTAGGTATCTGTTGTTCGTTTTACTGCGTTTGATCCCAGGAACCTTTGTTGCTTGCCTCTTAACGCTGTCTTGGATTTATTGAAAGTTGGCTATTCCGTGTTGTTTTATCAGCTGAATACTGTCTCCCAGTATTCGTGACTGCATTGAGCGGTTGGGACTGTTTAACGGCTATGTGGCGGCCACTTTATGCGCAGACGTAATTGTATTTGCGCGTTAGCATGGACTCTCGCGCTCGCATGGGGGGATCGTATTGTGCACATTTCCTTTTACAGCTTTACTGCACGATGCGCCTGAAGATGGCCAGTGGCATTTCAATTTGTCGCTCGTAAAGAACAATAGCTTCAGAGCTCTGCATGCTCCTGTAGGAAGTGATTTGGTTTTGTCAGATCTATTTTCGTTAATGCAATCTATCTGCGATAAAACGCTTGTTATGTACCCATCACTAAAGTAACACCGCAAGACCCCCCGATCCTAGCCTGTGTTAACGAAAGCCCATTTCACTAATTATTACTTGGCTTACATCTCCACTAGAATGACTAACGTTGCTGTATTCTTTGTTCGTATTATAAATTGTATAATTCTTGTTGGAGGTCACAATAGGCTTGCTGACAGCGATAACTATGTCGAAGAAGAAGATGATATCCTATACGGTGAATGAACATTAGGATGCATATTGAGGTGATGAAAGTCGTGGGACACCTCCTAACATCGTGTCGAATCTCCTTTTCCCTGCTTAGTGCAGCAACTCGACGCGGCATAAACTGCACATGTCGTTGGAACTTCGCTCAAAAATGTTGATGCCTTTATAGCCGTCCATAATTTTATGCCTGAACTGACCTCTCTGTTATGTTCATAAATGTTCGACTGGGTTCATGTCAAGAGATCTGGGTGGCCAGATCAGTCACTCGAGTTGCTCCGAATGTTCTACAAATCGATTGCGAAGAATTGCGAACTGGAGCATCGTCATCCATAAAAATTCTATCTATGTCAGGAAACATGAAGTCCATGGATGGCTGCAATGATCTATAGAAGCCGAACATAACCATTTCCAGCCAATGATACGTTCAGTTGGACGAAAGGACCCGGTCTATTCCGTGCAAACACAGCCTGCACCGGTATGCAGGCACCACCGGTCCTTATTGACAACTTGCGTTCATGGCTTCGTGGTTTCTGCGCCATTCTCGAACCCTACCGTCAGCTCTTATCTACTGAAATGCGACCACTCCACGCTTTCCAGTCGACTAGGGTCCGATCTATACGATCACGAGCATAGGAGAGACGCTGCAGGATTTGTCGTACTGTTAGCAAAGACACTCACGTCGGTCGTCTGTTACCATACACCATTAACGCCTAATTTCACCACCCTGTCCTAACGGCTACGTTCGTCGTACGTCCCACATTTACCTCTGCGGTTATTTCACGCAGTGTTAGTTGTCTGTTAACACTGACAAATCTACCTAAACCCAGCTCTTCTCGTTCGTTACGTGAAGGCTGTCGGCCACTCCGTTGCCTATGGTGATAGGTAATGCCTGAAATTCGGTAGTCTCGGCGCACTCTTGATGCTGTGGATCTTAGAATAGACCTATAGAATTCCCTAATGAGTTCCGAAACGTAATGTCCCATACGTCTAGCTCCAGCCACCACTCCAAGTTCAAGTCTGTTAATACCCGCCGTGAGAACGTTTTCACATGAACTATCAGCTCCGCCAATGAACTGCTCTTATATATCTTGTACACGCGGAACTACCGCGATCTGTATGTGTGCATATCGCCATCCAAAGACTATTATCGCCTCAGTGTAATGTCGCCATCACACTACACGCAAAATAAGGACATGCTTATGTGTAAAGGAAGGTTCATTCATTTCACATCATATCACTAACATGTCCAATGCAAATCTACGAGAAATCGTAGGACTGTAAATTGCTACTCAATAAACTACTTCACTTACATTTAATTCTATTTAAATGCGACTCAGGGAAACTCATTGTCCACAGAAAATCAGTATCAAAATTCTAAAAGTACCCACGCACTACTATTTCAGAATGTAACGAAAACATGTTTCCAAGCTCTCGCAGGTGACAAAATCCATGAGCACCAGAGTCTTTGTGGCAGAACGGTTCTAGGCTCTTCAGTCTGGAACAGCGCGATCGCTATCGTCGCAGGTTCGAATCCTGCCTCGGGCATGGATGTGTGTGATGTCCTTGGGTTTGTTAGGTTTAAGTAGTTCTAAGTCTAGGGGACTGACGACCTCAGATATTAAGTCCCATAGTGCTCAAAGCTCTTTGAACCATTCGAACCAATGTCTTTCTCAACGGAACACAGAAACGCGCTTAAAATGGATGAATTAGAGGATACCATTGCTTAGCCCAATATTTTATTATATTCGTTTGCAAATAAGCTACATCTTAAAGCACCTGCGACTACCATCTTGTACTCACGACCGAGTATTTTTATCATCGCCGTCTAATTTCATGTACTGTAGAGGCTCGAATATAAGCTGCACCCTTAATTTTAAGGAGTTGGGGATAAAAAGAGAAACTCAATGTAGCAAACGTCATGCCAAATTAGTGATGAACAAAAACTATTCACAATACGGTCATTCCTAATCACATGCGTTTATGTCGTAATTTAAATAAATTGTCCAAAACTGCTAGCGTACTAAGTACTAACCAATCATTTCTGATGTCACAGGCGGAATTTTATCACTGTTAGTATTTTCATCACTCTTTTCCTGATCCATTTGGTCCTCTACTCGGTGTACAAGGAATAATTTCCAAATACTAACGATACTTCTAGGCCGTGCGCTCACGGAGCAACTCAAATGAAAATGGTTGCCGATGTGAACTGGTAACACGTGATTGCGAATCACTTCCTGTGCAGTTACACTAGGCTCCGCAGACGTCGCGACTGCAGAACGACTGACCAGTTAATTGCTCGCAACGCTCTGCCAGCGACTCAGGGCCCGCTTTCTGGGTAGCGTCGTGTCCTGGAACGAAGTTCTGAATTGGTTTAATATGAAGATGAACAAACGGACTGTGGACAATTCTGGCTTTCACCTCACTGCCAATGTCATTTGTCTCAACTACTCCTTGGCTCTACAGCCCTTGAAGGGCCTTGGCCTGCATCACAATATCCTGCCATTCTAACCGATCCATGGCTTTCAGTCTCCATCCTCTGACGCCCAGCCTTTTCGTACCTTCTTCAACTCCATCCACTTATCTCTTTCTAGGGCGTCCCCTCCGCCGTCTGCCTCCAGTCTTGCTATCAAATATCCTCTTACATGCTCTGTCTTCGTCCATTCTGACCACGTGCCCTGTCCACCGCAGTCTTCTTATTTTAATGGTAGCGACAATGTCAGGTTCTTGAAACGGGCATTTGTAAGAATGCGCCAACTTTCTTGATCATATATTGGACGATATATTTTACGTAGCACCTTTCTCTCCAAAATTCTAAGGATCCTTTCCTCATTTACAATCATGGTCCACGTTTCGGCACCATAAATAACAAATGGTCTTATAATTGTTTTGTAAATGAGGATTTTGGATTTTCGTGATAGAGGGTAACTCCTAAGCGGGGGTAATGCGGCAAAGTAGCATCTGCTACCTGCTGCTATTCTGGCTTTCAACTCACTGCCAATGTCATTTGTCTCAATGATAGTCGACCAAATGTACTTCAAGTCTCTCACCCTTTCAAACTACCTGTCAGCTATCGTGAGGTTTTGGTAGGTTTCGTTGGTTGTTCATTGCCATATACTTAATCTTTTCCACATTGACTATCAGACCAAGTTCTCTTGTACCTTTCTCCAGTTATTGATAGGCTTCGCCTAGCACAGCAGTGTTTCGTGCGAGTAATACCACATCGTCAGCGTAGGCTAGGTACTGTAGTGAACGATTTAAGAAGGTTCCTCCTTTATTTAAATCTATCTGACATGACTTTTTCGAGGTAAAGGCTGAATAGCAATTAGGAGCTATTGTTTTGTAAGGGAAGTGAAAAGCATCCGATTTTATACATTTACAAGTTCCCAGGCTACTGCAGGAGGGATTCGACCGAGAAAGTGAGGTATGAAGAGGAAAAATAATTTCAGATGACATTTGTACTGTCCTTGTACGGTTTAAAATACACTGCTGGAAAAAATCGCAACACCGAAAAGTAATTTAAATAAAGTAACGAAATTTCGGGTACACATTTTTCAAGTAACACATTCAAGTTATCAACATTGCAAGGTCCAGATGTAGATCCAGTATTTCTAGTATGCAGACAGGTTGGTTGCAGGCTCTCAGCTGGCCTCTTCCTAAGGAACACTCGACCATGATTGGCACCGAGGCAGAACAAGCTTTCATCAGAAAACACAACCACCTCTACCTTCCCACTCATAGGGCTGTCGTTTGACAGCACTGAAGTCGTAAAAGGCGGTGATTTGGAATCAATGGGATGCACACTACAAGATGTCTGGGTCGGAGCTGTCCTTGAAATAACCGATTTGTAAGATTTCGTTGTCACTGCAGGGGCAGCTGATGCTCAGAGTGCTCAAACAGATGCAGGTCAGAACCATACGCCGTACACGATTGTCTTCCCTCTCCGTAAGGCCACAGGCCGTCCGGAGCCCTATCGTCTTGGAATCGTACATCCTTATGACCACCTCTGCCAGAAATCATGTACAATGGTTGCTTTCCTGCTAAGTCTTTCTGAAGTATCGTGAAGGAACATGCACCTTCTCGCAGCACAATTACAAAATGGTTCAAATGGCTCTGAACACTATGGGACTTAACTTCTGAGGTCATCAGTACCCTAGAAGCTAGAAATACTTAAACCTAACGAACCTAAGAACAGCACACACATCCATGCCTCAGGCAGGATTCGAACCTGCGACCGTACCGGTCGCGCGGTTCCAGACTGTAACGCCTAGAACCGCTCGGCCACCTCGGCTGACGCCCAATTACACGACCTTATTCAGACTCAGTGATTTGGTAATAATGTGTAATGTTGTTGCTTAATTTGTTCTGAAAGCGGTGCTGATATTCAAGACCATAAAAGTGGGTTAAAAGCTGTGAGCTATCTGAGGAAGTTAACCTTGCATTACTGCGCAACTGTTTCACCAGGTATCCAGTCTAGCTTACCAAATTCCCAACCAGACTAACATTAATTATAATCTTTTAGTACTCATCTTACGATAACCGGTGATATATATATATATATATATATATATATATATATATATATATATATATATACTCCTGGAAATGGAAAAAAGAACACATTGACACCGGTGTGTCAGACCCACCACACTTGCTCCGGACACTGCGAGAGGGCTGTACAAGCAATGATCACACGCACGGCCCAGCGGACACACCAGGAACCGCGGTGTTGGCCGTCGAATGGCGCTAGCTGCGCAGCATTTGTGCACCGCCGCCGTCAGTGTCAGCCAGTTTGCCGTGGCATACGGAGCTCCATCGCAGTCTTTAACACTGGTAGCATGCCGCGACAGCGTGGACGTGAACCGTATGTGCAGTTGACGGACTTTGAGCGAGGGCGTATAGTGGGCATGCGGGAGGCCGGGTGGACGTACCGCCGAATTGCTCAACACGTGGGGCGTGAGGTCTCCACAGTACATCGACGTTGTCGCCAGTGATCGGTGGAAGGTACACGTGCCCGTCGACCTGGGACCGGACCGCAGCGACGCACGGATGCACGCCAAGACCGTAGGATCCTACGCAGTGCCGTAGGGGACCGCACCGCCACTTCCCAGCAAATTAGGGACACTGTTGCTCCTGGGGTATCGGCGAGGACCATTCGCAACCGTCTCCATGAAGCTGGGCTAGGGTCCCGCACACCGTTAGGCCGTCTTCCGCTCACGCCCCAACATCGTGCAGCCCGCCTCCAGTGGTGTCGCGACAGGCGTGAATGGAGGGACGAATGGAGACGTGTCGTCTTCAGCGATGAGAGTCGCTTCTGCCTTGGTGCCAATGATGGTCGTATGCGTGTTTGGCGCCGTGCAGATGAGCGTCACAATCAGGACTGCATACGACCGAGGCACACAGGGCCAACACCCGGCATCATGGTATGGGGAGCGATCTCCTACACTGGCCGTACACCACTGGTGATCGTCGAGGGGACACTGGATAGTGCACGGTACATCCAAACGGTCATCGAACCCATCGTTCTACCATTCCTAGACTGGCAAGGGAACTTGCTGTTCCAACAGGACAATGCACGTCCGCATGTATCCCGTGCCACCCAACGTGCTCTAGAAGGTGTAAGTCAACTACCCTGGCCAGCAAGATCTCCGGATCTGTCCCCCATTGAGCATGTTTGGGACTGGATGAAGCGTCGTCTCACGCGGTCTGCACGTCCAGCACGAACGCTGGTCCAACTGAGGCGCCAGGTGGAAATGGCATGGCAAGCCGTTCCACAGGACTACATCCAGCATCTCTACAATCGTCTCCATGGGAGAATAGCAGCCTGCATTGCTGCGAAAGGTGGATATACACTGTACTAGTGCCGACATTGTGCATGCTCTGTTGCCTGTGTCTATGTGCCTGTGGTTCTGTCAGTGTGATCATGCGATGTATCTGACCCCAGGAATGTGTCAATAAAGTTTCCCCTTCCTGGGACAAAGAATTCACGGTGTTCTTATTTCAATTCCCAGGAGTATATATATATATATATATACACTCCTGGAAATGGAAAAAAGAACACATTGACACCTGTGTGTCAGACCCACCATACTTGCTCCGGACACTGCGAGAGAGCTGTACAAGCAATGATCACACGCACGGCACAGCGGACACACCAGGAACCGCGGTGTTGGCCGTCGAATGGCACTAGCTGCGCAGCATTTGTGCACCGCCGCCGTCAGTGTCAGCCAGTTTGCCGTGGCATACGGAGCTCCATCGCAGTCTTTAACACTGGTAGCATGCCGCGACAGCGTGGACGTGAACCGTACGTGCAGTTGACGGACTTTGAGCGAGGGCGTATAGTGGGCATGCGGGAGGCCGGGTGGACGTACCGCCGAATTGCTCAACACGTGGGGCGTGAGGTCTCCACAGTACATCGATGTTGTCGCCAGTGGTCGGCGGAAGGTGCACGTGCCCGTCGACCTGGGACCGGACCGCAGCGATGCACGGATGCACGCCAAGACCGTAGGATCCTACGCAGTGCCGTAGGGGACCGCACCGCCACTTCCCAGCAAATTAGGGACACTGTTGCTCCTGGGGTATCGGCGAGGACCATTCGCAACCGTCTCCATGAAGCTGGGCTAGGGTCCCGCACACCGTTAGGCCGTCTTCCGCTCACGCCCCAACATCGTGCAGCCCGCCTCCAGTGGTGTCGCGACAGGCGTGAATGGAGGGACGAATGGAGACGTGTCGTCTTCAGCGATGAGAGTCGCTTCTGCCTTGGTGCCAATGATGGTCGTTTGCGTGTTTGGCGCCGTGCAGGTGAGCGCCACAATCAGGACTGCATACGACCGAGGCACACAGGGCCAACACCCGGCATCATGGTGTGGGGAGCGATCTCCTACACTGGCCGTACACCATTGGTGATCGTCGAGGGGACACTGAATAGTGCACGGTACATCCAAACCGTCATCGAACCCATCGTTCTACCATTCCTAGACCGGCAAGGGAACTTGCTGTTCCTACAGGACAATGCACGTCCGCATGTATCCCGTGCCACCCAACGTGCTCTATAAGGTGTAAGTCAACTACCCTGGCCAGCAAGATCTCCGGATCTGTCCCCCATTGAGCATGTTTGGGACTGGATGAAGCGTCGTCTCACGCGGTCTGCACGTCCAGCACGAACGCTGGTCCAACTGAGGCGCCAGGTGGAAATGGCATGTCAAGCCGTTCCACAGGACTACATCCAGCATCTCTACGATCGTCTCCATGGGAGAATAGCAGCCTGCATTGCTGCGAAAGGTGGATATACACTGTACTAGTGCCGACATTGTGCATGCTCTGTTGCCTGTGTCTATGTGCCTGTGGTTCTGTCAGTGTGATCATGTGATGTATCTGACCCCAGGAATGTGTCAATAAAGTTTCCCCTTCCTGGGACAATGAATTCACGGTGTTCTTATTTCAATTTCCAGGAGTGTGTATATATATATATATATATATATATATATATATAAAGACAATTTAAATAAAAAGAAATAAATCAGTATATATGTGGACATTTATTTTGACATTGATCATTGTTCCATTAAAATTTCGAGTTTGTAATCTCACGGAACACATCAAATAGGGAGCCAAGATTGGGAGACTACATACAACGCTGCATTCATAAAATAACACACAAAGAACGTTGAAACATATCCAAGACGAAATTAACCACAACCAACCGATTTAATTTTCACCCAAAGAAGTTACGTTCGTAGCGCAATCCTGTCCGTCATGAAATTACCACACACCGGTATACTAAATTCATACTATCTCTCTGTGAAATCTTCCCGAAAAGAACAGCTGAGGGCTACTTTGATGCTTACACCACATGCTTCACGTGGTCAACTTGGTTTACACAAAGAGTGCAACTCCACAATAATTTTGATAATTAAAATAAATTACATCGAAACGCAATTTACAAAAGAAAAACCTCGAACTGGTTACTATCGTTTTACTATTAACCTGATGCGTCAAACAATTGTATAAGCACTTGGTACTGCTCTCACAAAGTACACCCCACGTGGGTTGAACATAAAGAAAAGTTGCTATATTGAAAAATATTGTCAAGACGAGACGTTATAGCCTCACACACATTCGCATTTAAGACTGATGATCTTAGTTAGAGTTACTGATCAACACGTGGCTCCACTTTACTCACAAAGTAGTGACAAACCAACTACCGGAAGACATTCTGAACTTCACACTCGAATTACACTGCATTGCAATTTAAAATAACATTAGATATTTTAGAGCTAAACCTGAAATAAAGGTGATTAAATTTTTAGTTTTGCTGAACTTAAGAAATCCATTGTCCTACGGACTTAGCAGACACACGCTTAGCCGGAGATTTTACCACTTCAGACGCTCGCCACGGACAGACTGACGTGGGTCCCTCCTGAGGGGTGCCTCACAGATACAAACGAAAGTGACCAGAGAGGCAGCTTCCTATACCAACATGACAAGGGACGGACAGGACCATACTAAGAATAAAAACCTCTCTGCTTTTAGAAAGCGTAGCTACCTGTTCCGACGTTGGCCCTACTGTTCTCTAGCAGACAGGCTTGTCTGCTACCATCAAGCATGCAACTATAGATACATTTGCTCATTCATCCTCCCACACAGATGGGAAGGGGGATGACAGTATCTTATAGTATACAGTACATAAAAGAAATCGGATGTAGGTTCCGTATGAGACTGGGTGACATGAATTACATATAAACTGTGTTTTAAATTGTAGTAGTGTGACAGATCGTTTTTGTTTATGTGTAAAAGTAACATGTTCCACTGCTCAGTCTCCTCCCAGATAGTCAGAAACACCACAGTAAATTTAGAAGAGTAATTTATGCCGTAAATGACAACATATTAAAGGAATTAACATGAAGGGAATCCAACAGAGACCTTTCAAATGGCGTAGATGCATTCCTAACTAGCACCAACTCACCATCTCCAGTCTCAAATGTAGCTAACGCTCACGACCGTAACAGAGTGTATTTAAAGGAAACCTGATTTGTAAACTTCATAGTGGCACGAATAGCGCGACTTGCGAGAAATTTGAATGGCCATCATCTTTCAGATATAGAAACACGCATACCAACTTTCGTTTGTCGCAAAACTCCTTATTGCTGTTGCAGGGTTTTTTCTTTTAGCGTAGAAATGCCGGTACGTCAGAGGGAGCAAGTACACAGAAAAACATTAATCTTACTGGGAGTATTCATTTGTGTGGCTAGCAGTCTTCGTCGTCGTGCAAAATTACCTTGTCCAGCGAAAAGTGAAAACGGGGGAAAACGACAGAAAAGCCACAAATCTGCGATGCGTTTAAATACAGTGGTGTTTGCATAAACATTATGTAGCAGATGCAAACCACCACCACTGTTTGTCCGTATATATAAATCTCAAGAAATCTGATTTTTCAGAGTAAAATTTGCACGTGTTATGGGGGAAGAAATTAGTTGTTCCAAATCCCTGGAAGAAATTACGAATTTCGAATCTGTCTGATGTAGATATGTGGATGCTACGTACAGCCTGCAGATTATATTTCTTTGGATGTACAGATGAAATGTGAATCATGTGTAATAATAAAACAGCAGTGCATCCTCTCGTGAGCTTGAAACTGTACTCGACGTGCTGAATGAAAGCAAAAGGTGCTGTTAAAAACAATACTGCCTCTTCTCCACACTTGCGCATAGCAGCTACAGATCCTCATTTCAGAATTGTGCGGCGTATTGCCAGTCAGTCGGCAACCTGTTGCTGACATAGATCGTATGCCCGTTACGTTCCATTTAGAACTAAGGAACAAAGACAACAGTTGAAGTGTTTATGACGTGATATCAAGTCGATGTTCATAGGATTGTGGCACACAAGCCGCATTCTAATGTCTCGTAACCGAATTTCCACGAAGAAGTTCGGATTTAGGACGGTTGTTCGGAAAATAAAGTCCGATCGGTCGCAAACAAGTAGCAACTGTGAAAATCACAGATGTTTTATTTACAACAGTTATTTACACCTTCCAGCTACTTCGAGTTAGACTTCTGTTGTAGCGTTCTACCAGCTTTCAAAATTTCGTCACACAAGACAACCGCGCGTGCTTTCAACCAATTCCCTACGTTTGTACAGTCTGCAGCTCGATATCTGTGCCCGAATGTTGTCTTCACTGCCAGCGGCTCCTGTGAGCAGAAATGAAACTGGGGGTAGCCAGGTTCGGACAATATGATCTGTGTTCAAACACTTCCCATCGAAAATGCTGCAGGACATTCTTTATTGCCCCTGCGGAGCGCGGTCGAGAATCGTCAAGAAGGAAACTCATGACAGTTACGTTATGTGGTCTGCATGACATCAGTGAAATCTCTCACCAGGTCCGCATACTTAGACACTATCTCCTGGGCATCTTCACGTATTCACTGTACACTCAGAACTGAAAACAGTGACCCAATCGACGGACGTAGTGGAGACACTGTTCTACGCTTCATCGGATTTTAATTATGGTTTCCATTTCGCGGCCGATTAGGCCTTTCTTACCGAATAGCTCTCGTATATTCAGCCCATTATGGTACATATTATTATCAGTGTGGCATTGGCAACAGCCTTCTACCCAAATTCCAATTTTTAGTACCCGACGGTGATTCGGATTCCTCGCCTAGCTCGAATATCGACAGAGAGAAGTCGTCAAAGATGTTCTAAGTGACAGCCAAGGCTTACGTCCTAACGAGGGGCGGAAGCCGCTCCAAGCACTGACGAGATTTTTCTCCTAAATACCATGGCAAGTTTCTCGCTACTCTCTGAAGCCTTTCGTTACGTGCCAATCAACAGGAGAGTTTTCACCTCGGCTGGTTGATTCTACGTTTGTGATTTTGTTTGCTCCCGGGATTGTTGTGTACGCTTAAAACTACTTTACAACTCTGTGAACTTGTTTCGGTTATCCGTTTACTTCGTGAACTCCGCTGACATTTACCTCCCAAACCGCCTATCTCATTCCTCCTGTGGTAACCACCAATGCGACTTATCATAGAAGCTATTCTGCCTTGCAGAGGGAGAAACAAAAGTGGTGACGAGAACTTTCTCACCGTTCAGTTATTCCAATGAAACATGCATCTCGAGTTCATAGAGTCGTGGCAGCAGCATTTCCAGCATGAGTAGTAACAACAGCAACAACAGCAGCAGCAACTACTTCTACAGCAACAGCAAGAAAAACAATGAGACTTTCGGGTGAAACGCCAATGCAGAAAAAAATGGCAATACCACCAGCAACAATTAGATAATAAAGAAGCCTGATAATTAAGAAATATTGTTGAAATGAATCAGTGTATACAAAAAGTAATACAATTATTAAGGAAAAGAAGGTTGATAATTTTGGACAAATGCTCGAGTGCAGCGAAAACAAAGCTCCCTAGAAATTGCAGAGTGGATTATTGTCCAAATTTTCAGAGCCAGACGAAGAGTGGGTAACAGAGAAATTGGGTATGAAATTTGCGAGCGTGAGATCTAGTTTTGCGAGAGAAGGCTTAAATTTTTGAGAGTAATTAGAATAATCACTTAATGATCTAAGGGAAAAATTTGGTACGAATTTTCTTGGCCAAATGAAGAGTGGGAAATGAACAAGTAGAGTATCAAATTCCCCTGTGTGAGACCTACAGTTGCAAAAACTTGAATGCTTAAAAGTAATCAAGGTAAAACATAATTAATGGTTTGAAGGCAAATGACATAATGGATTCTAGTAGGGAATTTTGTACCCAAACGAAGAGTTCGAAATGGACAAATGAGGCATCAAATTGACCAGCATGAGTACTAGTTTTGGAAAAAAGGTTTAATTGCCTGAAAATAATTAGGGGAATTAAGATTAACTTCATTAGTAATTTGAAGAAAAATTTAAATATTTCAAGAACAGCTGCTTCTTGCTTTGTGAATGAAGTGTAAAAAAGTTCACCTCTTTATCTATCTTGTCCACAAAAATTACACTGGTGCGACATTTAAGTGCGAATACAAGGTTTTCATCTAAAATTTTTTGAAAAAGCGAACTTTTTTTGGAGAAATCATTTGTCTAAAAACAGGAAACAAAATATGTTGGAGAAATATTTGACCCACCTTTACAGTACGATCGAAATAATCTACAAAGAAAGGAACAGAAGGCGACTGGTGTTTAATGTTTAATTTAGAATATTACAGTTTTAAAGAATACTAGCGGATACTTGTCTGATAGACTGTGCAGTCTCATTTGCTGTACATTATTTAGTGCATCATTCGCACTCATGGAGTATCTGTATGGAAATATCTACTCCTCTACAAGCAATCTAAGCATTTAGAAAAGTTTTTCCACCTGAAATTAAAAAGAAATTAGTGCAGTCTTTAGCTCTTCGAAATCTTTAGGACTGTACACTCATCCATAACGAAGGTCGCTAACACACGCCTGTGCGGTGATGCTCGACTCGTCGGTAAGTTCACTACTGGTATTTGCTGGCAAGGGAAGGAGAGGTGGTAGCATAAAGTTCCTGAACATCACCGCCAATGTTCTGGATTCAGTTCTGAACTATCCGCGATGTCTCATGTAGTGTGGTTGTAAGACGCTCTTGACGCCGATCTTCTCGTCGGGTAGGGATGTTAAGCCCGGCCGCCCCCTTGGTGCTATTCACGAGGAGTATTCTGGGTGCCGTACCGAGTTGAACTCTTTCCCTTTTCACATCATCACGCAAAAAAAAAGACATAACGCTACATTATGCACACATTGATTGCACACCCCTAAACTCCACAAATGCACATACGACACAAAACTGTCAATCCGCAATGAAAGACACCAAAAGTACATAGAGACGGAACACCCTTTCTGACAGGGTGCTGTAATCGCCGCGTGGAATATCCCAGCAGCCAACGCTATACAACATTTACGTTTTCATTTTTTTATTGTTGTGATGCGGGTAAACGCTGCACAATTAGTGAAAACTCCAGACGAATGGAGCTTGCAATGGACGATTTCATAAAATATGTATGCAATGTTCTGTTATTTAATCATATCAAACCTCACTACATTCGATTAGGTTGGGTGCCACTGAATAGGCATGGTAACTTTGACACGCTTCATATATTTCTTTGGTTTCTTAGCCACTGATGTCCTCAATGGACCTTCCATCATTCTATAACTGCAATACCAGATCGTCCAGTATCTTGACAACAGTTTTTCTTAACATTGATTCTTCTTCCATCTCCTTCATCATTTCAGCCGCACCACGGTGGAACAAGTACCCTGTAGCCCCCGTCTTATCGAAAACAACTAAGGATTCAAAATGAGATTAATACCTGTACCCTCCGGCACATCCCAGCTGATTCCTTTCTGTCCAACAGGAAAACCGTATCTCTGCCACATATTACACTGTCTACGCTTTTCTCATCCCTTTCGGTTTACGTTATCTGCTAATCTTTCCGTATTATTTCCCGCACTTCTTCCGACCGATCAACTACTTCTGCATAATGATTCCTTTTGTATTTTTGTTACAAGTTTCTGCTAAATGTCACCACTCTCGTTCTACAAGAACATAATCACGAAACTGCTTAATGTTAGTAATACTGAAATTTCTTAAGTTTTCGTTACAATCCATATTGGAAATATTATTGTTATTATTATTATTAATAATCACTACTCATATCTTCGTCTTCTTTCTTAAACGTTTCTGCTAATGCGGATCAGTCACAGAACCTCTTACAAGCTTCTCTTTTCTCCCACAGTATTACTCTGCATCTCTTTTGTTATCCTGTTCGCTTCACACCGTACTTTACTTGGTCTCTCCATCGTTTTCTTAGTCATCCGATTAGCCTTCATCCAGAATCCGTCCATTGTAGGGAACTTGTCGGGAGTTTTACCGGTCCCATCAAATGATTTAAGCCCACTTCTCTCCATTGTTTTAGGGGTAAGTACTGTTTCATTTCTTATCATATCCTGGAAACCCTCACAGAAAGCGCATGTCAGTTGCCTATATTCTTTCCTGATATTTCTTTGTCCAACATTTTGATCTATAGGTCAAAACTAGCTTATAATATATTGATTTTGGCTTTGGCTGGTATTTTCCAGTTTCTAATTACATCCGGGACACAATAATAAAATTTCAAACAATTTTCTTTCTTTCCGAAGTGTCGTCCTAGAGCACTGGTGGGAGCATGCTTCCTTGCCGAATCCCTCTGTCCGTTCTAAACCATCTTGATTTTTTTACCGTTTCCTTTCTTGGCTAATTTACTTCCTAAATACCTGAAGATACTTCAGCAATTTTTCCATAACAGCTTACATCAGGTCTTTCTTATTTTTCCTTCTGATTTTCATTACTTCTCTTTTTGTTAAGCTTATTTCCATTCCAGCTTCTTCAGTTACTCTCTGCCAGGTATTCAGTTGTTCTTACGATTTCTGCTCATTTACTACCGGATGATAATGTCATCTGCATATGCTATGATTCTCATCTCATCTGCTACTGGCGAACCTTTCTTATGATAATGTCCATAACTGTATTATAAAGCACTGATAGAAGCACCCTTCCTTGTCGAATCCCGCTGTCCGATCTAAACCATCCTGATTTATTTTATCGTTTGTTACAATTCCGGCATTTTTGTACATGTTTCTGATTCTCATTTGCATTCATTTTGACAGTACCACTCTATTCAAACCTTGCCCTTCTAACAGTGTCATAAGCCCTTTTTATAGTTACTCATATAAATGCAGCTACGATGTCTTTTCCAAATTTCGAGTTCTTTTCTACAACGTCTACTGTCTCCCACGAGTCCATTCCCGTTTCACTTAAAGAGAGATGGGCAACGGCCTCAAGTACGGGATTACCTGTAGGGGCGAAGTACAGTGGGGACTACACGTGCCCGAAACCTCTACGGTACCTCTAGCGGCCCCGCAAGAACCCTGAAAAGTGGTGGCCAACTTGCTCTGGTGAAGCTACGATAACCGCAACAAGACAGTGGAGGATAAACCAATTACTTTCAACAACTCAAACTGCTTATGTACTACACAAAATGTAATGTTGACTCACAAAGCTTGTCTCGTCAGACATGAGAGACTACCTAAAGGCCCCAGTCTTGCTAGGCGACATAAATGCATGAATAAATGAACAGGTTTGTATACGTGGCTAATCTAACAGCTGCAGCTTTGCATCCCTTGGAACTGATGTCGTTTTGTGCTTGTGTGGACAATCATTTTCTGCTGCTGACAAGACTACACCATACTTCTACACTTCAAGGGACAGTCACATGAAAACAAGATAGATGGCAAAAAAGAAAGCAGTTCATTATTTCAAAAATGATCGCCATAATTGCTATACATTTATCCCACTGTGAGGCAAGACAGTCAGTGTTGATATGGAAAAATGTTTGCGTTTATCTGCGGAACCAAGTCTGTAACCATTATGTACCTCTTCGTCGGAATTAAATCGACAGAGACGATAGCTCTTGTTCAGAATTCCAAATATATGGAAACATAAGGGGAGTTATCGAGACTGTACGCAGGATGTCTTAGGGCTTCCCAGCGAAACTTCAGCAGTGTATTCGAAACAACATTGAAAACATGTGATTTCTCAGAGTCTTAAAAAAATTAGCATTTCTGCTGTTCTGCCTTCTTCTTTCAACAATTTATTGAACTGCATATATTCGCGTTTGTAAAAATAATGGAGCAAACCAATATCGACAGTACAACTGGCGTCCACTAGATTGCCGGTCTCTTAACGGGCTGCTACTGAAGAGGGCCAACGCTGAGGAAAATACGAAGAAAGGAATTCACGTTATCGGTTAACCGCACAATTACGGAAGCGCATCCTCTGTTAAGCCGCCACGATGGTTATGTCAGCGAACTATTCACACATAAATTCATCAAACTGCAACACAGTCGTCTATAAAGCCGGAGACGAAACTATGCGGTATAAAGTTCGGGACCAGTATTCAGTAATAAGAGCGAATGGTATGAGCTCTGAAAACGTTTTGCTTGCAAACTCAGTTACATTTCACAAACAACTACGACAGTAGCTGCAGTAATATACAGCACGATTGACACTGTATGTTAAGCAATTAGTTAACACTAAGGTTGCTTTGTAGCAAGCCACACAACAAATGTGCCTAAACATCTAAAACTTCGGCGATAGAAGAAAGTTAGAGGTTATTGTTAGTCAGGGCCATTCTTTTGTAGGGACTGTTGAAAGTCAGATTGCGTTGCGCTAAAAATATTGTTTGTCAGTTTAGTGTTGATCAGAATAAGTAAGGAGAGAAATGTCTGAGTACGTTCAATTCTGCTCAGCTGTTTGAAAATTAAATAACGTAGAGGTTTTGCAGCACTGTCATTTATAAATTTTTCTAAGGGGATGTTTCATACGTCGACCCTTAGACGAGGATACCTCACAGTAATCTTCTGATTTTTTCTTGCAGTTTGTGTAATTAGTGTAGCTGTTGTTTATTGATAGCACACAACTGTAGAGAGAATCTTCTTTATAGTTGTAGTTTTTCATTGTTGTACAGTAAAACAGTTGTGGCATGCTTGTAGATTTGAATCAAGTATTACGCAGCTGCGCTTGCAATTAACTAGATATTATTTTCAGTGCTATGTTAATATGTTTTCTTATTTCTTCAAATTGTGCTTTTCTGTGTTATCGTGTGAAATATTGTGACAATTATGGCGTGTGAAAACGTAATACTAGGCTCTAAAGTAAACTGAGAAATGACAGTGAAGGCGAGAATAGTGTGTTAGCGCCACCGTCTAATGAATTAACTAATGTTCAACATTGTAATTTGGTAATTGTGTATAGGGAAATGGGCCAGGCGGCAAATAATGGTGTGGACAGTGAAACAATTAGTGAAAAGGGGAGCATTATCGATCGATCGGTCGGCAACAGCTCGCTCAGGAATCCAAAAAGACAGGACACAATCTTGCAAATACTGTGGATTCAGGTTTTGCGTCCTCACCGTTTTCTCAAAAAAGTCAAGACACATTTTCTGCTTTTCAGAATGAGAATATTGACGGTTCAAATGCACTGCCGAACAGCCCTGAGGAACATGTTTGAGACACCAGTGCATTGTTGTTACAATTAATGCAACAAATTGAACAAAAGCTTCAAAAGTTAGGCACAATGGAACAACACCAGAGACAAACACAGCAACAGTTAGACACAATGGAACAATATCAAAATAGTCACAGCAAAAATGGAACAAAATCAGAAACAAATTAAAGAAACACTTCAACAAACACGTGATGATTTAACTACTGAGTAACATGACACCGAATTGAAATGTCAAAAGTCTGTGATGACGTAAAAACACAAATTTGTGAGCATTTTCAACCTATTTTTTCGCAGCATGAAAATGCATTACAGAATCACGAAGCAGCCATAAAAGAACTGCAAACTATTGTTCATGAAAATCACGAGACCTTGCGGGCTAAAACTGACTCATTTGCATCTACCAATTCGGTTACGCAATTGCAAAAACTCAGGAAAACTTAAAGGACACAGTAGATACTCTGAAAATTGGTTCAGAAAGACACGTGGAGGAAATTAGTACACTATCAGAGAAAGTAGTCGAACTTTCGGATCAGCTAAATAATTAATCTACGAAGGTAGATGATAATCTGAATGACACAAGACCGGTAGTCTTTAATGACACAGAAGAGTACGAACAAATTAGGAAATTCAAACAAAACCAGAATCAAATTAATACATAGTACAAAAGAGAAATCCGGGAAGTACAAGATCAGTTTGTACAAGTAATACAAGAATTACATATTTTAGAGGAGACTCTAAACGGGAAGAGGGACTTAGAAATACGTAAAAGCCACAAAACAATAACACAGGGCATTTCGGAAATTATGAAAGAAATTGGCAAGGTGCACCGAATTTTGAAATGGAACCGCCGACACGACGTAACAATGACCGATATGCGACTCGCCGTCACAATGACTTTGACTGTAAGCTGTTCATTACTACACGTAAATTCAAAACATTTAAGAACTCTGGCAACGAAATTCATCCACAAGCGTGGCTTCATCAATTCTCTCATTGCTTTGCTCCCAACTGGTCACTGGAGCACAGATTAGAATTTATGTGTGGCTACTTAGAGAATGAACCAGCTGAAGAATGCGATCGGCCATTAACGATTGTCACAGTGAAGAGAATTTTATCATGCCTTCCTCTCAGCATATTGCTCTCAAGTTACGCAAGATCGCGTAAAACATAGCATCATGATGATGAAACACTTTGAACAATCCGAATTTTCCAGTCTTGTGAAATATTTTGAAGACATGTTGCACAAGAATCAGTACCTGTCAAACCCATACAGCCCCTCAGAACTCATCTGCATTTGCTTAATCAAATTGCCTGAACATTTACGACATATTATTTTGGCAGGATATTGCAAAGACGACATTGAAGCTTTTCAGGAACTGTTACAAGAATTGGAAATTGACACTGACAATCGCGGGATGCGAAAACAGGAAAACAATCGTTACAGGTCACATCCATCACAATTCCGTGACGACAGAAACAATAACTGGACACGACAAGGCTATTCTTACAACGCAAATCGTGACCAAAACAGACACCACCCATATGACAACCACCGGCAGAGTAATAATAATCACGGGGAGAGATCACCTCTCCATAGTAATGACTATGGCAGAGACATTCAGAGAAATAGACAATATGGCAACAAAAAAAATTTTTATCAATGGAGACAGAACAATTTCAGACGCAACGGTCCACCGCGCATTTACGATTCCAGGAGAAATTCTCCACCACACGACCGACAAAAAAGGAACCATGGAAACTACCGACATAATGAGAGACCTGAATTTCATCATAAGTGGCGGGATTCAAACAGGGCAGGGCCCTCTCGGTAAGGTGAATTTATAGGAGCTAGGTCTCCTAATCCCAATAACGACGCGCGCCAACAAAGAGACAGACAATGACTCGCACTGCAGGCAGCCATGTGCGCCTGCTGCCTCAGAGAAATATAACATAGACGCTAACCTTGAGAAAAATTTTAGCATTTCTTCCGACGTATACAACATGATAATTCCTTTGAAGTTGAAACTCTGCGTACTAGGAAGAGTAAAGGATTACACCACATTTCACATGTAAAACAGTTTATTGAGAGAGAATCTGTTTTTTAACTTAGTCTTGGCCATAAAATCTTTCAGTTCACGTTACTAGTACGCTTTGTCACACTTAGAAACTGTTAATATTAAACTATGTTTTAAAATTAAGTATCCAGTCAAGAACAAAGAGAATTTATTTAAACAGTAATTACGAATGCATTGTTATAGTGAACAGACGACAAAGTGTTGTTATTTGTACATTCTTGCTTGTTAGTTCCACAATTACGTAACGGAATACGGCTTACGTACTTAGAACATATACAGCTAATGAGATTTTAATGCAACATTTTGGTTTACTTGAAAAGACATTCTTTATTTGAAGTACATTCTGTGAGATTAAAGATGACTTAGCATTTGGTTTCTTCGACAGCTACACGATTATATCATGACGTTACTAATGTGTGACACAATTTACATTGTTGCTTTTTCAGTGTATCTGTTTTATATCTACACAGTTTTCTGTATTATTCTGGAAAGTAAAACCACTTTTAGTAGTAACTTTGTGGTATAGCTACAATGAGACAGCCTTTTCCATAGCACAACAATACGTTACAGTACAGTACTTACTTCATCACGTCAATAAGCGTAATAACTGCGATATCTATACGCAAAGCATTTCACTTTTGTTTATTACGAGGTAAGTACATTAACTTCTGCATAACTTTGCTTATGGACGACGATAATTACGACACTTGACACATTTTTTTTACCCTTGAGTAATGACAGAGATTATCTTACAACAAGACGCACAGTTTACCGCTACAGTACACGTATTTGAGTGATTAATTTTGTACCTAAAACATTTATTTTTAAAGAGTTTTGGATTACAAAGATACAAAGGTTTTCCGTGATACATTTCCTACCATTGCTGTAATCTGTAACACCTGAGGGTACAATTATATTAATCCTCAGGGGGGTACGTGCCTACTTTGTGTACTAAGTGTGTAGCGAGCGCTAGGAGCCCTAGCTAATAAGGTATTTGCTTATACAACTTACACATCGGTACCATATTTCTCTAACACATAAATTACACAGGTATCTGATCATTTAACTGAGAGAGACAAACAATTTTTTACTGCGTCAGTGACACATGTTTACGCAATTACACAGATGGATAACTTCAACTTGTATTTTGTCTGTACTTTGTGAACTGTTCATGTTTTTTCGGAACCATTGTGGTACTATGAGAGCTTTGAATGATGTATTTGGTATGGGATCATGATTTTTGAAGTACATCTAAGGTAGATGACACTACTGAAATGAGCAGAGAATTTTTTTTAGGTTTTGAGATTATTGCAGATAGTTATGACGTTTTTGAGATTTGGCTGAGGTTTTATGATGTTATTATTACGATGACGATGTGTATTATGCTGTTGAGGTATGTTTATGATCAATAAGCTGATGCTATGTGAGGAATTTGATTATGCTACGTATTTATTATGATGAAATATTGAAGAAGTGTCGACGAATATGTATATGTGTAATAAAGTAAGGAATAATGAGTAGTAGTTAGGGACTCTGATTTGAGAAAAAGGATGTTGGAAACCAAAAAGCGTACTTTAAGAGTTATGTTGTGTGTGTACATGTGTGAATGTATCACAATGCCGGCGAAAATTTTTTGGACACTGTTATATTTATAGGATTTAGTTTCTACACATTTGTAACGCAAATTCTCGACCTGTGAAATTTGTTTATATGATACTGTCACTATAGCAGAAACTGCTGTCATAAATATTTCGATAAGAAAGCTAAGTGACCTTGACATAATGCTCTGTAGGCGCCAAGCTATGCGAGAGACACCTAGAAAAAAAAGCCGCGCCTTTCAAAGGCACAACAAAAAACAGGAGACTCTATTAACCTCGCTATTAACATTTCTTTGTAGAAAGCATTTCACATAAGACACTCTAATACTTGAAACATATGATTACAGTTTTAAGCTCATACTTTCTGATATTTACTGAAGTGCCTAATGAAGTGATGAGAAATATTTTATGTCTATACACCTGATTATGCCTACTGTCTTTCTAGTTGAGAGATTTTTTTACTGCCTTATGAAATGCCATATGGCTAGTGAATGACGTTTCATGCCTTACTTTATGTATATATTTGCCTATTTTGTTTAATATCTAGTTGCTAGTTGCACTGCAGCATTGGTTAAAATAAAATGTAATAGATGTACTACTATCACTATTTTATGCCTACAGATCCATTAAATAATAGTTATATGAATTACTATCTTAAAAAACGGGAGGAACACAAACAGACATTTCCCTTCACAGGAATTGTATACATAATTTTTCAACGATTTGGTAACATTTTTCTCAGAGTAAGTTTTTGTGATGCATTACTCTAGTGTTAACAGCTGACATAGGTATTAGACATTTCCTATCTTTACTGTAGCTTTTTTTCTGTTTGAGCTTTGTCATGTTTAGGTATAAGTTATAGCATTTGCTGCTGCTGTTAGCCAAGCATAGTGCTACTGAATTTCACTTTGCATTAATCTGTTAAGCCAGTTTTACTACTGATTTATATTTCTTGTTGCTCCACATTGACTCATATTAATGGTAATGTGGCATTTGCTTTGCTAATTTCTATTTATTGCTGCTAGCTTTGCCAATTTGCATTTTTTTTGTCATTGCTGTTTGTGTTAATTGTTTGGTGCTGCTGCATTGCCTCGTCCCTTAGTTTATGCATCTGAGCTCAGTAGATTTAAGTTAGCTTAAGAGGGGGTAGGCTATATAAGAGAATGAGTTTCGATGAATTGGAAGAAATACGTTGAGAAGTTATACAAAAAAGAAGTTTGTAAAAGAGAAGGTACTGTACAATGAAGAACAATTATTTTGAAAGAGGATATGAATAGAATACAGAAAGCAGGTACAGATAGGACTATTTGGGAATAACGATTAATGAAGGGAGATCTCCAAGAAGTAAAGAAAGTTTTGTTTGCAAAATACTGCAGTAAAACAAACCCTGTCCTTTCCTTTTGTGTTATTCCGCTATGTGTTTGTGTACCCTTGTGTGTTTGTGTTCTTCTTGTCTCTGTGTACTGTTTCATAGAATTTTTTTCTTTTCTAATACTAAGCTACATTCACCATGATGAGGAATATTGTTATCCTCAAATATATTTGCATTAACGATATGTCATTTACTTTGTAAAGATGTTTAGACATTATTTATTCTGTTCTGCTTTAATGCCCATGTGTGACATCAATTTAATTATTTTATTTATTTACTTATGTCATAATTCCTGTAACACTGATGTATATGTTATTTCCATTCTTTTGCAAAGCCTGTTATCTGTATTATTATGTTTTTAATGATGTTTTCTGCACCTTTGTAATTGTATTCTCATGTTATGAAACTGTAGTTGACACCAGTTCATCAAATTAAGTAACTTGTAAGTTAGATTTCACTGTACACGTTTCTGTTGGTCCTAATATACGCACAATATGTGAGAAGTTGGGACTGTTTGCACATGTGTTAATAATTCAGCAAGGGACTGGTTAACAGCATTGCTGGTTCTAGGAACAATTCTAAAAACTTTGTGAGTGCACAAGTACTGGTTATGGACTTGCTATATCGTCTGCAAAACTCTCCGATGGAGATTGTGCACCTGCACAGTTGCAACAGATGGCTGCTGGCCGTCTCTACAAGGACTGCAGTAGGTCTGCACCTTTGATGGCCCACCAGTACCATTATTTCTACAAGGACTGCAGTGGGTCTGCACCTCTGGTGGCCCACCAATACCAAAATCTCTACCAGGACTACAGTGGGTCAGCTCTGTGATGACCTACCTACCAATATTCTTCAAAACTTCGACTGACTCTGCTGTGGGTTTGCTCTGTTGTGGCCCATTACCTGTCTCCATGTCAAGAGTCAGCACTGTCTTTCCGTTGGAAGGACAGCACTACTTCTTCAAGACTCCATGGAAATCCACTACTTCCGTGTGCATTTTCTCTTAAAGATCAGACTTTGTGCAATGCAATCACTATTGTGATAAATGATCAGAACTGTCTTTATGAGAACAATTTTTGCTTTTGACCAACAGTGCATCTATAAGCGCGTGCGTTTGATATCTTTGTTATTGTAATTATGAAAAATTTTATGAAATCATTATTGGCCATTGCCCAAAACAATTTGTAATTTTTTTTGTGTGGTGCATGGGGACTATGTACGTAGGCTGTTTAGGTTTTTATGTTGGTAATGCCACGTAGCGCTCTGTATGAAAATCACTGGCTGTGCAGTGTGCAGTCTGTGGCTGGTTGGCATTGTTGGAATATTAGCTATTGTAGTGTTGGGCAGTTGGATGTGAACAGCACGTAGCGTTGCACAGTTGGAGGTGAGCCGCCAGGAGTAGTGGATGTGGGGAGAGAGTTGGCGGAGTTTTGAGAGCAGACGATCTGGACGTCTGTCCATCAGAGACAGTAAATTTGTAAGACTGGATGTCATGAACTCATATATATACAGGGTGAGTCACCTAACGTTACCGCTGGATATATTTCGTAAACCACATCAAATACTGACGAACCGATTCCACAGACCGAACGTGAGGAGAGGGGCTAGTGTAATTGTTTAATACAAACCATACAAAAATGCACGGAAGTATGTTTTTTAACACAAACCTACGTTTTTTTAAATGGAACCACGCTAGTTTTGTTAGCACATCTGAACATATAAACAAATACGTAATCACTGTCGTTTGTTGCATTGTAAAATGTTAATTACTTCCGGAGGTATTGTAACCTAAAGTTGACGCTTGAAACCTCCGACGTTCAGTTGCGTATTGTAACAAACACGGGCCACGGTCGGCGAGCAGCATCTGCAGGGACATGTTTACGATGGCGACCGTGTTTACGAGTGTGGCTGTAGTGCACTGTTGTGGTTTGGTCTAGCTGTCACAGTGTCCGCATGTAGCGCTTGCTGCTATTGTTATTCTGCACTCGTCTCCCCACGCAGACCAACTGTAGTACACCGTGTTACCAGACGTCTGTGATAGTGTAGTGTTGTAGGAACTGTGACCATGGTGTATTCAAACTCTGAAAAGGCGGAAGCCTGCAGGGTGTATGCAGAACGGTACCCCGACAGGGAGCATCCAACGTGCCGCACATTGCAAAACATCTACCGCAAACTGTAGCGGTATGGTCGTAGCACGCAAACGGGTTCGTAACAGGCCCGTCACAGGCAGTTGGTGTGTTAGCTGCTGTTACCATGAACCCACACATGAGTACACGGGACATTGCGAGAGCCAGTGGACTGAGTCGTCACCGCTTTCACCCGTTTCATGTGACGCTACATCAGCAATTACATGGTGATGACTTTAATCATCGAGTGCAATTCTGTCAATGGGCATTAACAGAGAATGCGTTGCAGTTCTACTTGTTTACCGATGAAGCGGGTTTCACAAATCACGGGGCAGTGAATCTACGGAACATGAATTGATGGTCCGTGGACAATCCTCGCTGGCTCAGACAGGTAGAGCGACAGCGACCGTGGACTGTAAATGTATGGTGTGGAATCATTGGCGACTACCTCATTGGTCCACACTTCATTGAAGGGGCCCAAACAGCTGCAACATACATCGAGTTTCTACAGAATGATCTGCCAACGTTGCTCGAAAATGTCCCACTGGAAGCGCGTTGACGTACGTGGTATCAGCATGATGTTGCACCTCCACATTCCGCAATTAACACTAGGCTGACCCTTGACAGGATGTTCCATAGGAGGTGGAGGACGCATAAATTGGCCAGCCCGTTATCCTGATGTTACACCTCTGGACTTCCTTCTGTGGGGTACGTTAAAGGAGAATGTGTACCGTGATGTACCTAAAACCCCATGGGATATGAAACAACGTATTGTGGCAGCCTGCGGCGACATTACACCAGATGTACTGCGGCGTGTACGACATTCATTACGCCAGAGATTGCAATTGTGTGCAGCAAATAATGGCCACCACCTTGAACATCTATTGGCCTGGCATGTCGGGACACACTCTATTCCACTCCGTAATTGAAAACGGAAACCACGTGTGTACCTGTACCTCACCCCTCATGGTAATATACATGTGCGTCAGTGAAAAAGACCAATAAAAAGATGTTAGCATGTGGACGTAATGTGGTGTTCCAGTCTCTTCTGTACCTAAGGTCCATCACCGTTCCCTTTGGATCCCTACGTAATTCGGTGCTCTCCGATACACACGATCGAACAGCGGAGGAGTGGTACTCAAGCGTCAACTTTATGTTACAATATCTTCGGATGTAATTAACATTTTACAATTCAAGAAACGGCACTGATTACTTATTTGTTTATATGTTCAGATGTGCTAACAAAACTAACGGGGTTCCATTTAAAAAAACGTAGGTTTGTGTTAAAAAACATACTTCCGTGCATTTTTTTATGGTTTGTATTAACCAATTACACTAGCCCCTCTCCTCACGTTCGGTCTGTGGAATCGATTCGTCAGTATTTGATATGGTTTACGAAATATATTCAGCGGTAATGTTAAGTGACTCACCCTGTATATATATACATATATATACACTCCTGGAAATTGAAATAAGAACACCGTGAATTCATTGTCCCAGGAAGGGGAAACTTTATTGACACATTCCTGGGGTCAGATACATCACATGATCACACTGACAGAACCACAGGCACATAGACACAGGCAACAGAGCATGCACAATGTCGGCACTAGTACAGTGTATATCCACCTTTCGCAGCAATGCAGGCTGCTATTCTCCCATGGAGACGATCGTAGAGATGCTGGATGTAGTCCTGTGGAACGGCTTGCCATGCCATTTCCACCTGGCGCCTCAGTTGGACCAGCGTTCGTGCTGGACGTGCAGACCGCGTGAGACGACGCTTCATCCAGTCCCAAACATGCTCAATGGGGGACAGATCCGGAGATCTTGCTGGCCAGGGTAGTTGACTTACGCCTTCTAGAGCACGTTGCGTGGCACGGGATACATGCGGACGTGTATTGTCCTGTTGGAACAGCAAGTTCCCTTGCCGGTCTAGGAATGGTAGAACGATGGGTTCGATGACGGTTTGGATGTACCGTGTCCCCTCGACGATCACCAGTGGTGTACGGCCAGTGTAGGAGATCGCTCCCCACACCATGATGCCGGGTGTTGGTCCTGTGTGCCTCGGTCGTATGCAGTCCTGATTGTGGCGCTCACCTGCACGGCGCCAAACACGCATACGACCATCATTGGCACCAAGGCAGAAGCGACTCTCATCGCTGAAGACGACACGTCTCCATTCGTCCCTCCATTCACGCCTGTCGCGACACCACTGGAGGCGGGCTGCACGATGTTGGGGCGTGAGCGGGAGACGGCCTAACGGTGTGCGGGACCGTGGCCCAGCTTCATGGAGACGGTTGCGAATGGTCCTCGCCGATACCCCAGGAGCAACAGTGTCCCTAATTTGCTGGGAAGTGGCGGTGCGGTCCCCTACGGCACTGCGTAGGATCCTACGGTCTTGGCGTGCATCCGTGCGTCGCTGCGGTCCGGTCCCAGGTCGACGGGCACGTGCACCTTCCGCCGACCACTGACGACAACATCGATGTACTGTGGAGACCTCACGCCCCACGTGTTCAGCAATTCGGCGGTACGTCCACCCGGCCTCCCGCATGCCCACTATACGCCCTCGCTCAAAGTCCGTCAACTGCACGTACGGTTCACGTCCACGCTGTCGCGGCATGCTACCAGTGTTAAAGACTGCGATGGAGCTCCGTATGCCACGGCAAACTGGCTGACACTGACGGCGGCGGTGCACAAATGCTGCGCAGCTAGTGCCATTCGACGGCCAACACCGCGGTTCCTGGTGTGTCCGCTGTGCCGTGCGTGTGATCATTGCTTGTACAGCCCTCTCGCAGTGTCCGGAGCAAGTATGGTGGGTCTGACACACCGATGTCAATGTGTTCTTTTTTCTATTTCCAGGAGTGTATATATATAATGACTTTTGAACATTATTAAGGTAAATACATTGTTTGTTCTCTATCAAAATCTTTCATTTGCTGACTGTGCCTATCAATAGTTAGTGCTTTCAGTAGTTACAATCTTTTATTTAGCTGGCAGTAGTTCGAGTAACGAAGATTTTTGTGAGGCAAGTGATTCATGAAAGTTATAGGTTATTGTTAGTCAGGGCCATTGTTTTGTAGGGACTGTTGAAAGTCAGATTGCGAACGCTAAAAATATCGTGTGTCAGTTTAGTGTTGATCAGAGTAAGTAAAGAGAGAAATGTCTGATTACGTTCAGTTCTGCTCAGCTGTTTGAAAATCAAATAACGTAATAGGTTTATCAGCACAGTAATTCACTAATTTTTCTAAGGGGATGTTTCAAAACATGATCTGCATCCCTCTTATGGCGCTACTATCGCCTCTCTTAAGCACTTTCCGCGAAATATGAATCAGATATAGAAACACTTCCACCAACTTTTGTTTATGCCACACAATTACTTCTTAGTGTTCCAATTTTGTTCTTTTTCGTTATTATATATTAGTTCGACTGTTTCAATATGCTGTAGAATGTGTACTCGACATCTATAATAGTAAGACTAGCTGTTACCCACAGCTGCGCTTGCACGTCAGGAGTTTTGTTTTGACGAGTGATGGTAAGTAAGGAAGGTTGTTGGCTCAAATGGCTCTGAGCACTATGGGACTTAACATCTGAGGTCATTAGTCCCCTAGAAGTTAGAACTACTTAAACCTAACTAACCTAAGGACATCACGAACATCCATGCCCGAGGCAGGTTTCGAACCTGCGACCGTAACAGCAGCGCGGTTCCAGACTGAAACGCCTAGAACCGCCCAGTCACACCGGCCGGCAAGAAGGTTGTTAAAGAAATAAAGAAACATATAAATACTGAACAAACTCAATTAACGGGAATTTTATACAGTTATAAGGAAAGTGTTTAATTTGTGATTGTATAACCAAACTAAATTAAATACAGAACTGAAAACCAGATATTTATTTTGGACGAAGAAATGAACGCCCATTTCAAGAAATAAAGTGGGCACTAAAAATGGTTCAAATGGCTCTGAGCACCATGGGACTTAACTTCTGAGGTCATCAGTCCCCTAAAACTTAGAATTACTTAAACCTAACTATCCTAAGGACATCACACACATCCATGCCCGAGGCAGGATTCAAACCTGCGACCGTAGCGGTCGCGCGGTTCCAGACTGTAGCGCCTAGAACCGTTCGGCCACTATGGCCGGCCACTAAAATGTGTATTTCTAAAATTATAATTTTCAATTCCTTGCAGATAACGTCAACTGCATAGTTGGAGATGTGCAATGCTGCCCCCTCCCCATCATCATCTTAATTGCCCCAACCAATGACGACGCAGTCCGCAGAGCATCGCTGACAAGTGGTGCATGCGAAGGGACGTGGGCAGGAAACCATGCACGCATCGTGCTATTGAAGTAATTACACATGATACGGGATCTACATTACACAACAACCTTAATAGTCTTTAACATGGTTTACGTTGACTGATGTGAAGAGTGATATTACATCCCCTAATTGACGATCGTACAGAGGTTTGCTTAAATTATTTTCTGAAGTAGTACTTGTTCTTCCCCATGAATCAATCTATCTCGATAGCAAACTGCATCAGAATCGGTTAAGAAGTTTAGTCATGATAGGGTAGCAGACAAAGTTACATTCACATTTATATTATTAGTATGGATTTTGGAACGTACACTGTGTACCAATATTATGGAATACACTATGTGAACAAAAGTATACGGACACCCCGAAAACAAACGTTTTTCATTTTAGATACATTGTAGTGCCACCAACTGCCAGGCACTCCATATCAGCGACCTCAGTAGTCACTAGACGTCGTGAGAGAGCAGAATGCGGCGCTCCGCGGAACTCACAGACTTCGAACTTGTCAGATGATTGGGTGTCACTTGTATCATACGTCTGTACGCAAGATTACCACACTCCTTTAACATCTTTGTCCACTGTTTCCGATGTGATAGTGAAGTGGAGACGTGAATGGGGACGTGCAGCACAAAAGCGTAAATGCCGACGCCGTCTGTTGACTGACAGAGACCGCCGCCAATTCAAGAGGGTCGTAAAGTGTAATAGGCAGACATCTATCCAGACCATCACACAGGAATTCGAAACTGCATCAGCGTCCACTGCAACTACTATGACAGTTAGGCGGGAGATGAGAAAACTTGCATTTCATGGACGAGCGGCAAATCATAAGCCACGCATCACGCCAGTAAATGCCAAACGACGCCTTGGTGGTGAAAGAAGTGTAAACATTGGACGATTGAACAGCGGAAAAACGTTGTGTGGATTGACGAATTACGGTACACCACCTATCGTTCCGATGGCAGGGAGTTGGTATGGCGAATGCCCGGCGAACATCTGTCAGCGGTATAGTGCCAACAGTAAAAATCGGAGGCGGTGGTGTTATGGTGTGGTCGTGTTTTTCGTGGCACTATCACAGCACAGGCTTACTTTGATGTTTCCAGCACCTTCTTGCTTTCCACTGTTGAAGAGTAATTCGAGAGTGCTGATTGCATCTTTCAGCACGATCGAGCACCTGTTCATAATGCACGGTCTGTGGCGAAGTGGCCTGGCCTGCAGAGTCCTGACCTGAATCCTACAGAACACCTCTGGGATGTTTTGGAATGCCGACGTCGTACCAAGCCTCACCGACCGATATCGATACCTCTCCTCAGTGCAGCACTCCGTGGAAAATGAGCTGCCATTCCCCAAGAAACCTTCCAGCACCTGATTGAACGTATGCCTGCGAGAGTGAAAGCTGTCATCAAGGGTAAGGGTGGGCCAACACCAAATTGAATTACAGCATTACCGATGGAGCGCGCCAAGAACTTTTAAGCCATTTTCAGTCAGGTGTCCGGATGCTTTTGATCACATAGTGTACCTCGAAGAAAAGCGTCTTTTGACATATAACCAGAATGGATTCAGAAAATATAGAGTGACGATTATTGAACTATATGGAAAGAAACGTAATTTAGTTTGAAACTACGGCGTGCGCACACTTTATTCAACATGTAAAATTCGCTACAGTTATTCAGATTCAGGTTATGGCGTGTTCGATAAGCCTGCCATCATTGGAGATGATGTGGCAAGGACATAAAGCGAAATTCTGGATTACCCACTCAAGTGTCGGAACATCGGTGCTGTCGATAGTCTCCTGCATGGCAGTTTCAGCTCACCGATTATTTTGGGATTGTTGCTGTACACCGTATCCTCAGCGCTACAGAAAGGAGTCGCATACGTTCCAGAGAATATGATGGTCAATCGAGGCCCTTGTCAGCGGCTTCTGAGTACCCCAGAGATAGAATGCGGTCCCCAAAGTGCTCCTTCTGGACATCAAACACTCTCCTGCTTCGATGAAGTCGAGCTCCGTCTTGCATGAACCACAGCGTGTCGAAATCAGAGTCAGTTTGGACAATGGGGATGAAATCATCTTCCAAAATCTCCACGTACCTTTCGGTAGTCATCATGCCATCAAGGAATATCGCACCGCTTATTCCGTGGCTGGGCATTGCATACCACACTGTCACCCACTGAGGGCGAAATGCGGATTCTCAGTCATCCAGATGCGCCAATTTTGCTTATGGACGAGCCAATCCAAACGAAAGTGGACTTCGCCGATAAACCAAATCATAATGCGCATAATAATTCCCATCGTACCCCGCGGCCAACCGCGGTGTTTGAACCTTCTAACTCAAACCGTTCAGAAGTTACGAATATTTTATTTCATATAGTAGGAGACTTAGGAGACAGTTTGGGCAGATCTCTTAGACTATTAGCAAAAAATTCTATCGTTTACCCACTAACAAATTCATCATAAGATCAAAATGAACTGTAAAATGATTTGAACAAGATATCTGCATAGTGCAAAAAGTGACAACTGATCCTAAAAATGGTTCAAATGGCTCTAAGCACTATGGGTCGTAACATATGAGGTCATCAGACCCCTAGACTTAGAACTACTTAAACCTGACTATCCCAAACACGTCACGCACATCCACGCCCGAGGCAAGATTAAAACTTGCAACCGTAGCAGCAGCGCGGTTCCGGACTGAAGTGCCAAGAACCACTCCGCCACAGCGGACGGCAGCTGGTAATAAAGAAATAAGGAGGGAGCAGTCCTCCATATGAGAGCTAAAATGTATCGATCATGAGTAGTAAAACAAATTTGAAGGTTTTAAGTTTAGCCATATACCATAGGATACAGTTACAAAGAAGTTACACTGGAACCACGACAAAGAAAACGTTACTCGGATGACGAACCAAACAACGACTGCGTTTTATCGCCATCGCACTTGGAAGCTGCAACAAATTTGCTGAAGAGACTACCTACTTTACACTTGTTTGTCCACTTCTGGAGTGTTTCTGGGCGATGTGGGATCCTTATCTCATAGCAATGATGGAAGACATCGAAAAGTTCACTAATTGCTAGCTCGTTTAGTGTTTTCGCGAAAAAAAGGTAAGAGTGTTACAGATATGGTAAGCAAGCTGGGGTACCAATCATTGAAACACAGACGTTTTTCATTGTGATGAGACGTTTTCACCAAAGTTTAATCACTAGTTTTCTTCGGCAAATTCCAAAATATTTTGTTGATTCCCTTCTGCACAGAGATAAATGACCATCGTTATAAAATAAGAGAAATCAGAGTCTGCAAGGTAAGATTTAGTTTATTTTTTTCATGTGCTATTCGAGAGCGCAACGGTCTAAAAATTGGGAGAAAGTGATTCTATGAACCCTACACCAAACATTTAACTGTAAACTTGTAAACGTAGATTGAAACTATTTGCCGGACCAAGACACAAACCAGAACCTTGCCATTCGCGGGTAAAGCTCTCACCGACTAATTTTTATTTCTACGAAAATTCTTTTATTGTGGCGAAAAAGTGGAGACGTACAGTATACACGGATCGAGTTAGTCATGCCTGGATAGGCTATTAATAAGAGCTTCGTCCGAAAATGACAAGATTTCATGTCGGCTCTAAGCAGCAAAGGTGTGGGTTTTAGCACGAATACGTCATCACAGACACTGAATTTGGAACAAAAATTTAACCTTCACTTGAACCATTATGAACAACTTCTCAATGTAACTTCCTTATAATACTGTGATTGTAAAGATATTTGGTGTCGTATATTCCACAGTATTTCGAACATGCTAAGTCACTCTGCAGTGTGTTTAGAAAGCAGCGGCTGCCCACAGCAGCAACCAAAGACATACTTTTCTCGATCTGTAGCCTAATTTCACACAAAGAACTAATCATTATTGCTAGTGGTCTGCAATTGCAAAATATGATCAAATCAGTTCACTGTTTGTGTAATCTGCATCCGGCTTCAACAATTATGTTCAACAAGCTGGCGAGCCAGCATGTGGTTGCTCTAAGTAAACGTAATAAATCAAATCGATTGTTCTTGTCCAGACTGTACTCCAATGAAGTTCCTTTCAGAGTATGCTGATGCAGTAGCTTCATAGTTACAGTAGAAACGCTCACTCGGGGGAAGACCAGTACCCTAAGACAGAGGTCACAGTTCGTAGTAATTGACGGAAAGTTATCGGGTAAAACAGAAGTGATTTCTAACGTCGATGTGCAGCAAGATTTTGGATCATGTATAGTGTTCTAATATTACGAATTACCTCTAAAAGAACGGTCTACTGACACACAGTCAACACGGATTTAGAAAACACGATTCTTGTGAAACACAACTAGCTCTTTACTCAAACGAAGTGTTGAGTGCCGTTGACAAGGGATTTCAAATTTATTCCGTATTTCTATATTTTCAGAAGGCTTTTTACACTGTACTTCACAACGGGCTTGTGAATATATCCGTAATTTCCTGTCGCAGAGGTCACAGTTCGTAGTAATTGACGGAAAGTTATCGGGTAAAACAGAAGTGATTTCTAACGTTCCCCAAGGTAATGTTATAAGCCCTCTGCTTTTCATTACCTATATAAACAATTTAGAAGACAACCTGAGCAGCAGCCTTAGACTGTTCGCAGATGATGCTGTTGATTATTGTCCAGTAAAGTCATCAGAATATCAAAATAAATTGCAAAATGATTCAGAAAATATATATGTATGGTGCGATAATAGGTAATTGACCGCAAATAATTAAAAGTCTGAGCTCACCCACAAGAGTGCTAAAAAGGAATCGGCTAAACTTCCGTTACACGATAAATCAGTCAAATCTAAGGGCCGTAAATTCAACTAAATACCAAAAAATTACAGTTACAAATAACTTAACCTGGGAATAACATATAGAAAATGTTATGGGGAAGGCGAACCAAAGACTGCATTTCCTTGGCAGTACACTTAGATGACGCAGCAGTTCTACTGATGAAACTGCCTACACTACGCTTGTCTGTCCTCTTTTTGAGTACTACTGCATGGCGAGGGATCCTTACCAAATAGGATTAATGGAATACATCGAGAAAGTTCAAAGAAGAGCAGCACGCTTTGTATCATCGAGAAGTAGGGGAGAGAGTTCAGTGACATGATACAAGATTTGGGGCGAACATAATTAAAATAAAGACGTTTTTCGTTGCGGAGGAAACTTCTCATGAAATTTCAATTACTAGCTTTCCATTCGAATGCAAAAACAGTTAGTTGACGCCGACCTATGTAGTATAATAGAGAATTATTACGAAGGTGGTTCGATGAACTCTCTTCCAGGCACTGAAGTGTAACTTGCAGATTATCGATGCAGCTGTAGATTGTCTGATGGCCAAAATCGGCCTCCAAAGATGCGAAATGCCTCAGTGACACACAACAAGATTTCTCAGATAGCCTTTTTTGACAAGTCGAAACTGTCTACAACAGAAATATGCAAGTCATTGCAAAGGTAATGATGCGATTTATGAAAAGCAAAAATAGAAGAAGAAATAAATGAAACGGCGGATGAACTGGCAGCTTTCAAGTGGAAAGACAGTCCTTGACGTCCAATTACGGCCTTACAGAGTTTTTTCAGCTCTTAATTAAACCTTGTACGAAAGTGTCATCAGTTATGTAATTTGCGTCTAAAGGCAATCTACTTTGATCAATATAAAATCCCTTGGCAGTGACTGAATGTTTTCAGAACAGTGCAACTTCTATTGGGAAGTTATTTGTGCGCTCTCAGCTTAGGTTCTCCCATCGACGAAGAGTGAATTTTCATTTATAAATGAAATGTGCTGCATTGAGATGAAAAGCATCTTCAACGGACGTTCAGAAATGGCATAGTTCTGTATGTATAAGCATTGATCATATCCTTTGAACAGTTCTCGTCTTTTTCATGTGCAAATGAAATGGGCCTATTTTTTCTTGTCCTGCTGGCTTCTGTTTTTTCCTTGACATGGTCGCAGGATGACTGTAACATTTCCTGTTTACTTGCAAAAATTTCAGATATTTCTACCAAAATGCACATTTTCTTGCTTCTTCAGACATTGTTTTATGTGTAATATGTATTGTGACCAAGAAAACAAAAGAATTCGACATAAACATATGCCGAGTTTTCTTAAGTGTGGAGGAAGTGCCTGTTTCCACCTCTGAGCAAATGAGACAAAACAAAAATCGTCGGCTCCGGCAACTTATAATTGCAAATATAAATTTATTTTCACAAAAATAGATCGTTAACGGCTTTCAATATATGATTAATGTGTGCAAATATTAACAGTGTGACTATGGATACACAATCATACTGACAAAAGACAAGGGACTGGAAAATTTACGACTCAAACTTATAAAACTAAAATCAAAAAGAATCAGTTAGAGGACAAAGAAGCAGTTGAAGGAATTAGGAAAAAGCACAAAACAAGGCTACCGTGTGTCTCCTTTCTTTCTTGAATCTGTACTTAGAAAAGGTGACTGAGCATTGCCCACGACATGGCAGCAGGTAAGAATTGAAAGAAGTATATTGTTTCGTGATCTTCAGTCGACATGCTCCTTCTAATGACGTATGAAAAAGAGTTGTACGAAATAGTGGATGTTATTGAAATTAAAGATAAAAGCTGTGGAACGAAACTCACTACAAAGAAAACAAAAGTAGCAGCTCTAGGAGGAAAAACAAGGGTAAAACAATGCTGAATGGAGAAGCATTAGAACATGTGCAAAACTTTAAACTTAATTTCAGTTATCGCAATGGATGTTTTTTGATAAACTGTAGCTGTATCATTCGTGATATGAATAATAAAATGCTGCACAAATTGTGTATTTCTGCATGAACAGCATGCCGCAACGAGAGGTTATTCTCAGTATCAAGTGCACATTCATTGATATTTCACGTAAAGTTTACTGGTGTGTTATTCTGCCTATCTTACCCTGCAGTAATCTTTTCGCGGTTTCATTGCAAACTGAAAATCCGAAAACACAAATTCTATAATCTTAGAAAAAAGTATTTTTTGTATCCACTGATAGGAAACTGTGCCTCCTTAATTCTGCAAAAATCCACACACACTCAAATCATCACTCATATTTCTTTATGTCAAATCAAAAAACAGCCTCGTAATATCTTTGTACCATATTTTGATTTCAGTTAAACAAACAGTATGACTTATGGTTTGCGTGTGTGTGGCCTTCTGCACAATGAAGCAAGCAGGCAAACATAAAAATACGAGTTTGTAACATAATCACAAAAATTTCAAGATTTACTTTTTCAGTTGCAGTAAAACCATAAAATACCACTGCAGGGCAAGAGAAGCAGAACAATCCACACACAACCAACACGTAAAATACCAGCGTATATATTTCCACTTGATAATGACAATAAGTTCTCGAAAGGGGTCAAGCTATCCGTGAAAAAATACCTAAATGGTGCAGAGTTTTGTTATTTAAATCACGAAAGCAGCAAATACCTATGAAACAGAATAATGAGCGACTAGAAGTGCAGCACGGAAATTAAAAACAGAACAGCAATGCGAAAAACAATTTTCATGAGGAAAAGAGAGTTATCTATAGAAAAATGGACAAAGATTTAGTTAGTGCAAAGTTTTCTTGCATATGGTGCTCAACCATTCATATTGGGGGACAAATATAGAGCAAGGTTGGAGGATTTTGAGACGTTGACGTGGTGAAGAATAGAGTGACGAATGAGGAAGTGCTGAAAAGACATGGAAAGCAGATAAAGTAACTGAATATAAAAAGGAAGAAAAATTAATTGGATAGGAGGGTATTTATGGAATAAAAATTCGCTTCATTTGCCAGCAGTTTTCTTCATTTAGAAGCTTAAAGCATCATCTTCAAGTGCCACCAAGCCTTGGACGAGTAACCATAGAGCATGCCTGGACAGCACTTCCGTGTAGTGCTGACCGGACAGAGGCTGTGATTGCTGGTCCTAGGCTTGGTGGAATCTGACGATGAAGCTTCAAGCTTCGAAATCAATCCTGGAATAAATTAAGAAAATTACTGGCAACTGAAGTGGAGTTTTATGCTATAAATATGTTCCTCAGTTTAGGATGTTCATCTGATCAAATATTTTGGCTAGGGAGATTATATACGTGACCCACTGACATTAACGTGATATAAACTCATGTCAGATGTCAACGTGCGATAACCTATAACGGACGGCAGGTGGTAGCACTAGCAGGGGAGGGTGTATAGAGCCTGCTGCGGGACACGGAAAACAGTGCAGTCGTTATTGTACTGCGGAAACAGATTTATCTGACGTCCAAAAGGTTGTGATCACTGGCTTCCGGGCAAAGAATGGGAGCTAAGTTTGGAAACGGTTCGCTATTCAAAACTGCCACCGTGGGAGCTATGATACACCCTGGCCATAGGTGACAAGGGTGAAAGACGTCCACTAAGTGGTGACAGGCAGCTCTCCAGATGAATCATGTTTTATGTTCCATTTGGCAGACGTCCATTGGTGTGTACGGTGTGAAACGGCTGAAGGCAAACACGCTGCAATAATCGTCGGGAGGATGCAGGCAAGAGGAGGATGTATTATGGTCTACGGAAAGTTTTCGCGCGTTCCCTGTGTAATCTCGTCATTCTAGAAGGCACAATGAATCAACACAAGTATGCATCTATCCTTGGGGATCACGTCCACCCCTACATGCACCCCTACCAGCAGGAAAATGCAAAGACTCACGCAGTTCGCGGTGTACGTGCGTAGTTCGAAGAGCACAAAGATGAGTTTACTATACTCCCTTGGCCACCAAACTCCGCGGATTTAAATTCAGCTGAGAATCTGTGGGACGATATCGATCGGGCTGTACGCGCCATGGATGCTCAACCTAGAAATCGGGCGCAGCTGGGCACGGCACTGGAGTCGCCGTGGCTCCAGATCCCTGTCGGTAGCTTCTAGAACTTCATTGACTCTTAATTAAACATTCTCAAGCAGCGTCAAGTGGTTCACTGCCCGCGAGCTTTCGGCAGAGATCTCCTCTGCCATTTTCAAGTGGATGACGTGTAATTGTCATCGCAGTACTTATATAGCAGCGCCTTCGCTCGTGACGTCGTTCCTGACGTCACTGGTGCTCCGTCCCGCACCATATATGGTAATTTTTTGGCCTCGCGACGGCCAGGTCCGCTTCAACTTCCTCAACACCGGATCCCAGGCTGTACTCAGCTGCAATCCACCGTTTCTATTGAAGGTGTTGTCAGAAATTCTAATCTCTATGGCCTCATTTATCACACTATCCCAGAAGCCATAAATCCGTTTAATAACAGGCTCTCATCGAATGCAGTTCGGTGTCCATTTTCCAGAGCATGTTCTGCTACAGCTGACTTTTCGGAATAGCGCAGAAGGTAACACCTTTCATGTTCTATGCGGAGCTGTTCAGTAGTGCGAACAGTCTGGCAGACGCAGACAACCACACGACAGTCATCCACTTGACAATGGCAGAGGTTCTCGTGGGCGGTAAACCACTTGACGGGGCTTGAAACCTGAGTATGTTTTACTAACGGATATCGCCGCGAAAGCATGCATTCGTTCATTCACTCTCTTCCTGCACGCCTCTCAACGATTCGCGCTGCAAAATGTGTCATTCCGGCTTTTGACAGGTGGTCACATTAACTGAGCGGACAGCGTAAAATAGTCTCAGAAAAGCTTATAGAAGGGAGAAGGAGATGAGCGAGGAAGAGCTTCCAGATCGCAGACGATGTTCTGGACGTTCTGGACGTCAGCCCATACAGTACCATAAAATGGAGACGCAGAGAATCAGTTAACACAGCAGAAAACTGGTGACGATGGTGCGTGATAACGAGGATATCCAGAAGATGCCACTTATATACATTGATGAGCCAAAACATTATGACCATCTGCTTAATATCTTGTTCGTCCCTCTTCGGAACGATATACATAATTTTTTCTGCGTATCAGGGATCCGATAGTTTGCCGGTAAGTTCATGGAGCCATGTGATATGATATGTCTACGATGTCGCGTAAATAACGGACCAGTGATTTGCGTACGTGGTGTTGGCACATGATAGCGACCCAGGTGGAGTCCATAAGAATTACATCAAGCGAATCTGGCCACCGAGACGTCAACACCAGTTCATTATATCGCTCCTCCAACCACTGTAGCACGATTCTGGCTCCGAGAGTCGGACAGTTGTACTGCGTAAAGATGGCATCGCCGTCGGGAAAGACATCAAGTATGATTGGATGCAGATGGTTCGCAGCTGTCAGAGCATCACCGATTATTACCACAGGTCCCATACAAGCGCAGGACAATGTCTTCCACAGCGCAATACTGCTCCCACCAACATGCGTCCGTGGTGAGCTGCACGTTTCGAGCGGCAGTTCACCTTAGTGATGGTGTTCGTGGAGAGGACTATCGACCTCGTGTAGCAAAAATGTGACGCACCGGAAGAGCCGACACGTTTCAATTGATGGACGGTCGAATCCCGATGGTCCCGTGCCCACTGCAACTGTAACTGACGATGTCGTTCGATCAGCGTGTGATCACGTGGGAATAGTCTACTGCGGAGATCCATATTTAAAAAGTGGTGCAAATGGCTCTGAGCACTGTGGGAGTTAACATCTGTTCCCTAGACTCAGAACTACTTAAACTTGACTAGCCTGAGGACATCACACACATCCATGCCTGAGGCAGGATTCGAACCTGCGACCGTAGCAGGAGCGCGGTTCCGGACTGAAGCGCCTAGAACCGCTCGGCCACAGAGGCCGGTGGAGATCCATGTTCAACAATGTACGATAAACATTCGAACCTGCGACCGTAGCAGCAGCGCGGTTCCGGACTGAAGCGCCTAGAACCGCTCGGCCACAGAGGCCGGTGGAGATCCATGTTCAACAATGTACGATAAACGGCGTGCTTCGAAACACTTGTGCGTTCACCAGCACTGTGCCCTTTTGGCAGAGATGCTACGGATCACCATCTATGCCACTGTACACAGCGACCCAACCACCGAACCCCACGTTGTGTGAACAGTCGTGGACGCTTAGCGCCTAGTAGTAGTTTCACTTCCCTTGTACCTCATTCCATAGATTCTTACGACAGTAGTACGTGAATATATATATATATATATATATATATATATATATATATATATATATAATTTATTTACACGTCAATTTCCGTAGGACCAAATTGAGGAGCAGATCTCCAAGGTCATGGAACGTGCCAGTACATGAAATTACAACATAAAAGTAATAACAGACAAAAATAAAATGTTTACGAACCCGAAAAAAGTCAATCCATAAGTTTAAGTAAACGCAATCAACAATACACCAACAATCAGCTTAATTTTTCAAAGAACTCTTCGACAGAATAGGAGTGACCCATGAGGAAACTCTTCAGTTTCGATTTGAAAGCACGTGGATTACTGCTAAGATTTTTTAATTCTAGTAGTATCTTATTGACAATGGATGCAGCAGTATACTGCAAACCTTTCTGCACAAGAGTTAAGGAAGTCCGATCCAAATGCAGGTTTGATTTCTGCCGAGTATTAACTATGTGAAAGCTGCTTATTCTTGGGAAAAAGCTAACATTGTTAACAAGCAATGACAGTAAGGAATATATGTATTGAGAGACCAATGTCAAAATACCCAGACTCGTGAACAGGGGTCGAGAAGAGGTTAGTGACCTTACACCACTTATTGTCCGATCGCCCGTTCCTGAGCCAAAAATATCCTTTTAGAATGAAAAGAGTTACCCCAAAATATAGTACCGTACGACATAAGCGGATGAAAATAAGGAAAGTAGACTAATTTTCGTGTCGATTACTCACTTCTGATACTCTTCGAATAGTAAAAATAGCAGCATTAAGTCTTTGAACAAAATCCTGAACGTGGGGTTTCCACGACAGTTTACTATCTATCTGAACACCCAGAAATTTGAACTGTTGAGTTTCACTAATCGTATGCTAATTCTGTGAAATTAAAGCTTCAGGTTTTGTTGTGAAAACTGAGTCTTGCTGTGATTTATCGTTAGTGTTTCTACAAGCCATGAGCTGCACTGTTTGATACTGAGCCAATATTGCACACAACATACTTTACTACCAAGGTAGTGTCATCACCAAACGGAAATATTTTAGAGTTACCCATAATACTAGAGGGCATGTCATTAATATAAATAAGGAACAGAAGTGGCCCCAACACTGATCCCTGGGGAACCCCCCACTTGACTGTACCCCACAGGGACCTGACATCACAGCCATTCTCAACATTGTGAATAATGACCTTTTGCTGTCTGTTGCTAAAGTAAGAAGTGAACCAGTTGTGAGCTACTCCCCATACTCCATAATGGTCCAACTTCTGAACTGATATTTTGCAATCAACACAATCAAACACCTTAGTTAAATCAAAAAATATGCCTAGCGTTCGAAACATTTTGTTAAACGTATCCAGTACCTCACAGAGAAAAGAGAATATAGCATTTTCAGTTGTTAAACGACTTATAAAGCCGAACAGTAAATTCGACAGCAAATCGTGCGATTTGAAATGCTCAATTATCCTTACACACAAAGCATTTTCGATAACTTTAGCAAACAGCTACGCCGTTTTCGAGGTATTCGTCCACAGGCTCTGTGTAATAATAATCTTGCCTTTGTCAAAGTCGCTTTTCTAAATGGACGTCCCCATTTGCAGCCCATATCTTCGCTGAGATGATCCCCCGTCCGTGTTTGCTGCGCTTACATACTTCTGTTACCGCGCCACGTGCCCGGAACGCCACCAGGCGGCATCCAACGTCGCGGCTGGCAGTGGTCATAATGTTTTGGCTTTTCAGTGTAAAAGGCGGTCGCGTCTGGAAATCGGCGAAACACAAAAAAAGCTGCTGCGGAAATGGCCATTTCTGCACATCCGAGGAGCAAATACGAGGCGTGTTTTTTAAGTAAGTACCATTTTGAAATAAAAAAAGACGTGCTAAGATATCTCAATAATCTTATTTTTACATGAAAGCCTGTACCTTAATCTACTTTTCTACATAATTTCCGTCAATACTGAGGCACTTGTCATAACGTTGTACCCGTTTTTGAATATCCACCTCATAGAAGTCTGCCGCCTGATTTGTTAACCACTGCATCACCACTGTTTTGACTTCGTCATGGAGACGCTGACCGTCCAGGTGTTTCTTCAAGTGCAGGAACAGATGTTAGTCACTGGGCGCAAGATCGAGGCTGTAAGGAGGATGATCTAGAGTTTCCCATCGAAAAGATGTGATGAGATCTTTGGTCTGATTCGCCACATGCGGTCGGGCATTGTCTTGCAGAAAAATGATACCATTGCTCAACTTGCCACGTCTTTTGTTCTGAATAGAACGGCGCAGATTGTGCAATGTCTTACAGTAAGCTGATGCATTGATTGTCTCATTACGAGGCAGAAATTCCACAAGCAATACTCCTTTTCTGTCCCAAAAATCTGTGCACATGATTTTCCGGAAAGACATTGTTTGCTTAAATTTCACGTTTCTGGGTGAATCTGTATGTCGCCATTCCATGGACTGTTGCTTTGAGTCTGGTGTGACGTAGGCCACCCATGTTTTATCATGAAGAAACACCTGGGCGGTCAGCGTCTTCAAGACGATGACGAAGTCAAAACAGTGGTGATGCAGTGGTTAACAAGTCAGGCGGCAGACTTCTATGAGGAGGGTATTCAAAAACTGGTACAATTGCCTCAATATTGACGGAAATTAGATAGAAAAGTATATTAAGGTATAGGCTTTCGTGTAAAAATAAAATTATTGAGATATCTTAGCACGTCTTTATTTTTTAATTTCAAAACGGTACTTACTTGAAAAACACGTCTCGTATTTCCGACACGTCTTGATGCGCCGGCGCCACTCTGTCGGAGGCGCAGTTCACTCTAGGAGAAGAGTCTAAGCACAGAGCGCGGGGTGCCCGCCGTGTAAGAGCGCTCTCCCGGGCGGCCGTGGCTGTGTTTTCCAAGAATGTCGGAACACGTGTTCGGTTTCAATGGAGGAATGTAAGCCTGTGCTGTTATGATGCCAATTAAGATGCCGCGCCATGCGACCAGGAATCTGCCCAGACGCTCCTCCAGAATGCCAGCAGGACGGCCCGGCGGCTCCACGCCGGTCACTGTGCCTGCTCCAGCAGCAGGCCTGCACGCGGCGGCCGCCGGGCTGGGCAGAGGCAGGGCTCTCCAGCGACAACGTGACACTTCATCAGATATTTAGAATACAGGGCCGTGCGAAATAAAATACAACTTCAAACACGCGCAACGGAAACGGATGAACTGAAACATAGACATTGTATTCTGGTCATACATAAAGTCCACCAGTGGCAAGACGCAATCAATACCTTCGCTGCGCGATAACGACGGTGAAGTCACTGATGACAGAGCCACTAAAGCAGAGTTATTAAACACGGTTTTCCGAAACTCCTTCACCAAAGAAGACGAAGTAAATATTCCTGAATTCCAATCAAGAACAACTGCCAAGATGAGAAACATAGAAGTAAATATCCTCGGTTTAACAAAGCAGCTTAAATCACTTAATAAAGGCAAGGCCTCCGGTCCAGATTGTATACCAGTGAGGTTCCTCTCAGAGTATGCTGATAAAATAGCTCCTTATTTATCAGTTATATACAATCACTCGCTCACAGAAAGATACGTACCTAAAGACTGGAAAATTGCTCAAGTCACACCGATACCCAAAAAGGGAAGTAGGACTAACATGCTAAGTTACAGCCCTATATCACTAACGACGGTTTGCAGTACGGTTTTAGGACACATACTGAATTCGAACATTATGAAGTACCTTGAAGAAGACGATTTATTGACATATAGTCAGCACGGATTCAGAAAATATCGTTCTTGTGAAACACAACTAGCTCTCTATATTCATGAAGTATTAAGTGCTATCGACAGGGGATGTCAAATTGATTCCATATTTTTAAATTTCCAGAAAGCTTTCGACACCGTTCCTCACAAGCGTCTTCTAATCAAACTGTGTGCCTATGGAGTATCGCCTCAGTTGTGCGACTGGATTCGTGATTTCCCGTCAGAAAGGTCACAGTTCGTAATAATAGACGGAAAGTCATCGAGTGAAACAGAAGTAAGATCCGGCGTTCCCCAAGGAAATGTTATAGACCCTCTATTGTTCCTGATCTATATTAACGACATAGGAGACAATCTGAGTAGCCGTCTTAGAGTGTTTGCAGATGATGCTGTCATTTACCGTCTTGTAAAGTCATCAGATGATCAAAACGACTTGAAAAATGATTTATATAAGTTATCTGTATGGTGCGAAAAGTGGCAATTAATACTGAATAAGGAAAAGTGTGAAGTTATTCACATGAGTACTAGAATCAGCTAAATTTCGATTACGCGGTAAGTCACACAAATCTGAAGGCTGTAAATTCAACTAAATACTTAGGGATTACAATCACAAATAACCTACATTGGAACGATCACATAGACAACATTGTGGTTAGAGCAAACCAAAGACTGCAATTCACTGGCAGCAACAGGTCTACCAAAGAGACTGCTCACACTACGCTTGTCCGCCCTATTCTGGAGTACTGCTGTGCGGTGTGGGATCCGCATCAGGTGGGACTGACGAATGACATCGAGAAAGTACAAAGAAGGGTAGCCAAATAGGCGAGGTAGTGTCACAGACATGATACGTGAATTGGAGTGGCAATCATTAAAATAAAGGCTTTTTCGTTGCGACGGGATCTTCTCATGAAACTTCAATCACCAGTTTTGTCCTCCGATTGCGAAAACATTCTGTTGGCAACCACCTACATAGGGAGAAACGATCATCACAACAAAAATAAGAGAAATCAGGGCTCGCATGGAAAAATTTACGTGCTCGTTTTTCCCGTGTGCCGTTCGAGAGTGGAACGGTAGAGAGACAGCACTAAGGTGGTTCATTGAACCCTCTGCCAGGCACTTTATTGTGAATAGCAGAGTAATCACGTAGATGTAGATGTAGATGTATTCACAGACTCGAGCTTATCCAATATGGATATTTAAGTACTCACGACTCTGTATTCAATACAAATACCGGAAACAGTGGCCCGTCATGTTTTTGAAATATTGCTTGTTCCAAAAACCTGTTTTCGAACCTTTTCAGGTTCATCTTGAGATGGTGCAGAGAAGATTACAAGACTATTGCATAGCATGATGCTTGGTGCTGGCTCTAAAGAACTTGAGTGCTGTTTATATGGTAATTTCGGTCGAGAAACGGACTGTGTAGTAATTGCAAAGTATATGCGGCTTTATTAGTATCCATCTATCAGCTTCCACAGTGATTGACAGTTGGTAACACATCACTCACATTTATCAGGATATATATGTATATACAACGTAGATACGACACTGTCAGCATGCAGCATGTGCTGCAGAACTGGTGCTTTCTATAAAGATCTTCATAGGATGTAACGAACGTTGCTCAAAAACATTTACTTTTGTGTCCATATAATATGGGAGAGCACTGGAAGTTCTATGTAAGTTCTATGTCAAAACAAGGCCCTGGGAGTAGACAACATTACATTACAACTACTGATAGCCTTGGGAGAGCCAACCCTGGCAAAACTCTACCATCTGGTGAGTAAGATGTATGAGACAGGCGAAACACCCTCGGATTTCAGGAAGAATATAATAATTCCAATTACAAAGAAAGCAAGTGTTGACAGGTGTGAAAATTACCGAACTATCAGTTTAATAAGACACGGGTGCAAAATACTAGCACGAATTCCTGAAAGACGGATGGTAAAACGAGTAGAAGCTGACCTCGGGGAAGATCAGCTTGGATTCCGTAGAAATGTTGGAACACTTGAGGAAATAATGACTCTACGACTTATCTTAGAAGATAGATTACGGAAAGGTGAACCCACGTTTCTAGCATTTATAGGCTTAGAGAAAGCTTTTGACATTGTCTTTCAAATTCAGAAGGTGGCAGGGGTCAAATGCAGGGAGCGGAAGGCTATTTACAACTTGTCCAGAAACCAAGTGGCAGTTGTAAGGGTCGAGCTGCATGAAAGGGAAGCAGTCGATGAGAAGGGAGCGAGACAGGGTTAGAGCCTATCTCTGATGTTATTCAGTCTGTATATTGACCGAGCAGAAGAGGACAAAAAGAAAAATTTTGAGTAATAATTAAAATCTATGGAGAAAAAGTAAAAACTTAGAGGTTTGCCGATGACACTGCAATTCTGTCAGAGACAGCAAAGTACCCGGAAGAGCAGTTGAACAGATTGGACAGTGTGTTGAAAGGAGAATATAAGACGAACATTAACAATAGAAAAACGAGGATAACGGAATGCAGTCAATTAAATCAGGTGATGCTGAGGGAATTAGATTACGATATGGGACACTTGAAGTAGTAAGCGAGTTCTGCTATTTGGGGAGCAAAATAACCGATGATGGTCAAAGTAGAGAGGATATAAAACGCTGAATGGCAATGACAAGGAAAGCGTTCCTGAAGAAGAGAAATTTGTTAACATCGGGTATAGTTTTAAGTGTCAGGAAGTCTTTTCTGAAAATATTAATTGCATGGAGTGTAGCCGTGTATGGAAGTGAAACATGGACGATAAACAGTTAAGGTAAGAAGGGAACCGAAGCTTTCGAAATGTGGTGCTACAGAAGAATGCTGAAGATTAGATGGGTAGATCACGTAACTAATGAGGAGATACTGAACAGAATTGGGGAGAAGACGAATTTGTGGAACAACTTGACTACAAGAAGGGATCGGTTGGTAGAACACGTTCTGTGGCATCAAGGGATCATCAATTTAGTACTGGAAGGAAGCGCGGAGGGTAAAGATCGGAGAGGGAGACTAAGGCATGAATACACTAAACAGATTCAGAAGGGCGTAGGTTGCAGTAGTTACTCGGAGATGAAGAAGCTTGCACAGGATAGAGTAACATGGAGAGCTGCATCAAACTAGTCTCTGGACTGAAAACCTCAACTACAACAACTTCCACAAGAATATAATATGAGAAATAAGGAAATCAAAGAATTAAGTCAAAACTGGTGTTAACATGAACTTCCAACAATAAAATAAAGTAAAATTATAATATTTGGAGAGAAATGCATCTGTTTCTGTGTACATGAACTTTACATTGAAAACAAGAAGTACAAGACTTAAAACAAACTGCTGTTTTATTTCTATTATTAAAATAACATGCACTGAAATATTGAGGAAAAAGTGATAGGTACTTACATATTAATTGAATGTGAAGTTCATTTACGCATAAACAGCTGCAGTTCTCTCTAACTATTACAATTTCACAAGTTTGTTTGCGTGGCCATCCTCTGCAGCAAGCAAAGAAGTACTTGTTTTGTAAACAAAATCGCCTTTTCTTGTTGCAACTATATTTTGTTTTTCCCAGCCGCGTTTCGCCTTTTTCTTACTTTAAGGCATCTTGAATGGGATCTAGAACGATACAGTTCTGGTATTTTTAGATTACCAAACAGTTCACGTCGTGTTTTTTATGTAAACATGCAATTGGTTACAGTTTGTTGGCATCTGCGTTTCCTCTCATCTAGGTCTGGAGATAGTACTACCACTTTATTTAAGAAACAGAACCACAATTTCCCACGCAAAACTCTTTCTTTCACAATATTCATTACGTTCATTCTTCTAATTCTTCTTCGTGGTGTACTATTATTCTTTTGCCACTAGCTGTTTCTTAGAGAACTGTGCTTTTAAAGACATGCATAGTATGGGTTCATTATGTGCTTCCTTCCGTTTGCTTTGTTTACCTACGTGTTGCCAACATAACGAAGTAGTTGTTGAAAACTAAAGGCTGTTATGTTGTGCATCACCGTGTGTGTTTGGGGGAGGGGGGGAGGGAGGGGAGGTGGTTTGAGGTGTGGAGTGTTGAATATGAATGCAGTAGCTGTTAGAGAGTGGTTGAAAGCTATGGTGATCAGCTGATTTGAGTTTTGGTGTAAATATTCTGTGGAGGGGTTCATGGACAAGTGAATAAAAACGTGTTGGATGCTATTATTATTATTATCCTCTTTTGGTTTGTTATTCTGTTAATCTATTAGTGTAAATAATGAATTGTTTGCCATGATTCTAATTACTCGTATTTTCATATCTTATTCTCTAGTGGTCGGTCTGTGGTTATGTTCTCTTGGGTGTTCTGCAAACGTGGAGCGGTTTGTCCCATACTTCCAGTCTCTCATGTGCTCTTTGTAGCTGGCATCAAATATTCTACCTGTTGGTCCCGGTATCCGGTACAAGTCTCTGTTTTTTGTTACTTTTAAGGCATATTTTTGTATCTGTTGTGTATGGTATGTTTATTTCCAAACTTCCAAAAATTTTATATGAGTGTGTGTGTGTGTCACTATGTACCATCTTGTGTTTTCTTTCATATTTTTCTTATTATTCTGTGTAGTCGTTATGGTACTGAGTGTTTGTGTTTGTTTCTGTTGTGTTGTTGTCTCTGATTTGACGCTTTCTGTTTTTATTTTACTTTTAATTTTGTTCGAATGTGTGTGAAATCTTATGGGACTTAACTGCTAAGGTCATCAGCCCCTAAGCTTACACACTGCTTAACCTAAATTATCCTAAGGACAAACGTATACACCCATGCCCGAGGGAGGACTCGAACCTCCGCCAGGACCAGCCGCACAGTCCATGACTGCAGCGCCTAGACCGCTCGGCTAATCCCGCACGGCTTTTTAATTTTGTTGTTTAGCCATGTGACTATGTTAGTACCGTAACAATTGTTTTCTGTTGTTTACAGCGTTATGTAAAGGTATTTTTGGTAGTTGTCTTTGGTGACTGGCACTGTGTTGAATCTATGGAGCATGTGTGTAAGTGCTGCTTGCTTTTGTGAGTATGGGTGGTTCGTCGATTGGGAAATGATAATGTCTGTTGCCGCGGGTTACGGTGAAGTTCAAACTTATGTTAATTGTTTTGCTTTTTGATTGTTATATGGTTATTCTGTTGTCTTTCAATTGTGAATTTTATATTTTTATGTACCTTGCTGTAGTCGGTATTCAGTTTTTCAATCTTTGTTTGTGCTTTATCTGTCAAGGAAAGGATGTTATCCATACACCTCAACAAATATAATATATTGTAATATTTTTCTACTATTTTTGTAAAAATAACCTGTTCATTCTTGTTTACAAAAATATTCGCTAAGGCTGTTGAAACTGAGGACCCCATTGGTAATCCATCTTCCTGTAAAAAGAATTCATTATACAATTGGAGGTAATTTTGTTCTGTTATGAGCTTTAGTGTTCGTTGGCCGTTTACAACCGATGTGGTTTCCCTATTCGAAGGAACCTCGTCTGTACGTTACACTGCGTTACAGTGCTACGTCTGGTCTGGTGCCGTTGTATTTTCGAAACTACTTTCGAGGTCACTGGCTTTTCTGATGAAGTCACCTTGGTTTGATGAAAAGCATGTTTTTCAAACTTCATTACTACGTTAAGATATATGGTAACATAAATCCGATTTGTATTCAGACCTGGAGGATAGTTTTCCATATTAGGTTAGCTGGCTTTGTATACTAGTATCTTTCCGCGTGCTAGTATTTCTTCGCGTCTTTTCTCACAGTGGAATAGGCGCAAAGATGTTGAAAATTAGTAATTGCTTTGAAGCTGGTTACCGCGTCAGTTACAATTTTATTTCAGTCCGCGCCATCTTAAATTCTTCGGTATTAAATACTGATGGTGTACTGACGTTTCTGCATTACATTTCCGACGAGATTGTCTTGGTTTGTAGTGAGAAATATGGGTACGATTATCACTAAGAGGTTGCAGACTGTCAGTTGTTTTTATGGGTCAGTGTACTGACCACTGAAACTACGTGTTGTGAGCTTATTTACCAGAAACACGTTATCCTGTATACTTGCTGCATTTAATTGTGCCACACTAGCTAGCCACCATCTTGTGTTGCCACATAACTCAAATATGCCATTCGCAATCTCTTGAATAAACCGCCTCTAAAATGCTGGTAATTATTAATAACAAACAATAGGAGCTCTAATCATGATAGTTAGATTTCAGGAAATGAATAAGGTAAGAGTATGTATGATGTGCTGCTACACGCTGTCAGGAGACTAGGGGTTGTCCTGCTTCATTGATCTGCTACCATAATTTGTCTGATAGGAAGTTAATCACCTGTTAAATGATCTTTCAGTAATTCATTGTTTGCGCATTCTGAATGTATACTTACGAAACTGAGGAGACTGCCCCATAGCACAGCTGGACACTATAACTGGGAAGCTAACACACATATTCAAGGGAATCCGTTACTTTCACGAAAGTGTATATTCCTGCACTACAGACGATATTTAGATATGGAGGCCTATTCTCTCCCTTGAGTTGAATTTATGTAAGTATTCCGTGTGTCATCATTTTTCACGCATGTTAGAGATAACAGTTATAGCTTGATTCTCCTACGTTTTACACATTTCTGTTCTGCGTGTCACTGAAATAGTAAGGCTACCTTAGAGAGTAGTCCTCGTTTTTCAAACGCACAACAAGCCTACAACTTTCACTGAGGACAGAATGCCATCAGCAAATCTTATCATTGATAGTCTTTCACCCTGAATTTTAATACCACTCTTGAACCTTTCTTTTATTTCCGTCATTGGTTCTTATTGCATGACTCTAAACACTGATTTAAAACACTGTGTTACTACGTACATAATACACGACAGACCATTGTAGTATAACATGGTAACTGGGACAAAATCGTTCTTTATATATATATATATATATATATATATATATATATATATATATATAACGTGTGTTCCTCGAGTTACATTTCACAACATGGCAGAAGAGCGCATTGTACACCACTCTCACTTCCCTCCTTCTCTGTTCGTTTCATAAATGGAAGAATCATTCATTTTTTCTTCGTGATCTCTTCATGAGGTACACGAAGGGGGACGTAGTATGTTGTTCGATTCTTCTGGTAAAGTACTCTTTCAAAATTTATTTAACAGGCAACCATGCATAAGGCCTCTCTTATAGCGTCGGACGCTATGGATGGATGAGAACTTCAGTGATGTTTTCGCGCTTAGTAAACGAACCTGTGACGGAACATACTGTCATTTGGTATTTCATTTACTGTGTACATTTCCATCTAGAAGCAATATTCCAGTAACATTCGAACGATGGTTTTGCAAGCTACTTTCTTTGTGGCCAAGTATTTCTCAGTATTCTTTCGCTGACTCAGAGCTCGCCATCTTCCTTTGCTATGATTAATGTTGTGTAATCATTCCACTGTAAATTCTCTCATGTATGAGTATTTAATGGATGTGACTGTTCTTCGTAAAGTCTGACATCAGGTGAGGGAGACACGGGGAACTGCGTTACTTATTATAAATTCTAAAGACCTTAGTCGCAGTAAATGTGATAGTAATTACATGGCAACCGATTTCGGTTGCCTTATTTGGTCGGGTGGGTCTCGTTTCACACTCTTTCCATTTTCTGATCGAGTTTATGTCCCGAGAATGGAACATAGCGAGGGTTCGGTGTTGATTTGGGAATGCACAGTGTAGTATTGCATTGCCCTATGCGTACTCTGTATGACAGCGCTACTGCCGAGGATTTTGTGACCATTTTAGCTGATCAGATTTTTCCCTGGTGCAATATTTGTTCCCCAATGGCGTTGCTGTGTTCCAAGACGAGAAAGCACTTCCCTTCGTCCAGGACTGGTTTTCCTAGCACGAAGGTGAATTGCGCATCTTCCCTGGACGCCACAATAATCAAATCTCAATAGTACTGCAGTAGATTGTTTATGGTCTACTTTGGAGGGAAGGGTATCTGATCGCTGTCCAACACGATCGTCGCTACCGCAACATGCCAATCTTCAGTATTCCCTTGAAAACCACAACGACCTGTATTTACTCATTCCGAGACTACTGGAAGCCGTATTCAATGTCAAAGGATTTCCTACACTGTACTAGCCACGGTAATGTGTTATGGTCTAAGGGTTGACATATTTTTGTCTACCCCTCTTTATACTGCACGGGCCACTGTATGTTGCATAGTTGAGGGTACATCGTACTAAAATGATCGTTTATTATAGTCGAGTAAGTCACTGGGCGGTGACGTTAAAATTCTGTTAGAACACAGGCCAAACAGGGTTTGCAACACCGGTCACGGATAAGGTGCATAGAACTGCTGATACGGAAAACAATTTGACCGAGAGTGAAGTAACATTTTGTAAGCCTGCTACCGAGGAACTGGTATGTTGCAAATTAAACTAGGACTAGTAACCTGTGTTCAGAGAAGAATGATCTAGGAAAATGTGATACGATAAGTTGCAATCCGTCTCTTGCTTTAATCATAAATATACGTCTCATTTAAGCTAAATGATATTACTTTCACATAAAGAAAAGTATTATCTTCTCAGTAACTTTCAAATTGTGAACTACATACTTAATTTTTATATATCAATTGGTGAATTTACTCATGGCACTTTTGTTGTCAATGCGTATGGTCACTTTCAGAACTAAAATTAATAATCAAATTAACTAATTTAACAACGTTTAACATTAAATTGCTGCTGTACCCGTGTACCACCACAATAACATAAAAACAGTGAATTGTAGATGGCATGCCCGCATCTCGTGGTCGTGCGGTAGCGTTCTCGCTTCCCACGCCCGGGTTCCCGGGTTCGATTCCCGGCGGGGTCAGGGATTTTCTCTGCCTCGTGATGGCTGGGTGTTGTGTGCTGTCCTTAGGTTAGTTAGGTTTAAGTAGTTCTAAGTTCTAGGGGACTGATGACCATAGATGTTAAGTCCCACAGTGCTCAGAGCCATTTTGTAGATGGCATTTGAGTGAGTACAGTGGTGTATTCGTGTATACAAAATAATAACAAGTTTTATTAACCCCTCTGTAATTAGAACTGGCTGATAACTCTTGTATAGGAATTACAAACACAAATCAGAAAAGTAATGGTGGTGGTGGTGGTTAGTGTTTAACGTCCCGTCGACAACGAGGTCATTAGAGACGGAGCGCAAGCTCGGGTTAGGGAAGGATTGGGAAGGAAATCGGCCGTGCCCTTTCAAAGGAACCATCTCGGCATTCGCCTGAAACGATTTAGGGAAATCACGGAAAACCTAAATCAGGATGGCCGGAGACGGGATTGAACCGTCGTCCTCCCGAATGCGAGTCCAGTGTGCTAACCACTGCGCCACCTCGCTCGGTAAAAGTAATGGTGATTGGCAAAGCATACATTCGGGTGGAAGCCTTATAAATTCTCCCCTGAATCCATTTTTCATCGCAATCTTACTTTGTTTACATAAATCCACTGTGAGGCCGAACTATTCCAATGGAATCAACTACGACCAAGTATACTAGAAACTATGATTCACCTAAGAACAGGGAGCTGTGAATATCATTTAATAACCCTACCCCTGCGCAGCAGTATTTTACCCTTTCACCTGGATTCAGGCGGCAGAAGAAAACGGAGTGCTGGGGGAGAGAAGCGTTGCATTGCGGCGACTAATGCTCTGATATGTCCTCGAAAATTTGCCGACTACGCGGTCTGAAGTTCTGATTATCAGAACGCAGGAAACTGCTCTATCAGAGCCCCGAAATTCCGACGGACGTCAGTGTGAGGTGCCCCTGTTCACTGGTCTGGTTCAAATGGTTCAAATGGCTCTGAGCACTATGCGACTTAACATCTGAGGTCATCAGTCGCCTAGAACTTAGAACTAATTAAACCTAACTAACCTAAGGACATCACACACAACCATGCCCGAGGCAGGATTCGAACCTGCAACCGTAGCTGTCACGCGATTCCAGAGTGAAGCGCCTAGAACCCCACGGTCACACCAGCCGGCCACTGGTCTGGTCAAATCAATTTGACTCGCAGTCATGACGGTGCATGCTGGAACTGTCAAAAGTCCGAAAGCCGATTCAGTACGAATAAGTGCACCCTCGTGACTCACGATATGTCCAAACTGATACGTAGTTCCACTGTCGGTACAGCTGGAAATTGCCACTGGCTTTAGTCTGCCACAAGATAGAGTATCACCTGAAGTTCACCACCAGGTGAGGACCAGAAGATGAAGAAGGCAAAGAATCACAACCACTTTACACCGAGTCTCAATATGGGAGCCATATTAACAAAACCAAAACCGCCCCCACATTGCACAAACCCACTGAACTATACTATACTTATTGAATCTCCCCTCTTGATAGCTCTTTTGTCCTGGTAGTCAATCTAGACACAACACCAGGGTTCCCACACTGGGAGAAGAAGCCTCTACTTTGCATATCCTGAGAGGAGCCAATTAGTGGCTCTAGATCTCTCTTGTCTGAAAAAAGATTTTAGACTAGGGAGCCGTCGTTCTCATGGCAGGCACGGCCATGTTTTGGCACAAAACCTCCACCTTGATGGGACCACAGGGCCTCATTTATGAAGAGATGTAATCTTTCAGGGCTGACTTTTAAGGCTGTTAAGCTTCCCACACAGTCGTGCCCATGAAGTATATGTTTTTTCCACTTGCTAACATAACCTGGCGACTTCCTGGTGTCATGGGGTTACAGCCTTGCCTCCACCAAACGTATATATACCAGCCCCTCTGTCTGCATGATTCCAGCTTCTAACATGGGAATGCATCGAGTTTTTGTTTGCACAACAGCTCAGTCTACAGCAGCCTCTCTTAAATGGCTTCACCCTCCCACTTTCTGCCATCTGCCATCTGGCCATGTTCAATACGGACTGCTGCCAGTCCAGGTTAAATGTTTTGTGAACTGACGCCCTTCGGTCTGACGCTATGTGGAAGGAAGAGAGGGCGTTGGACAGAAGTCTCTCTGCAGGTAAGATCCACTGAGCGCTGCTTCCCGGAATCACTCACACAGCCAGGTAGCTGCACTCAGCATCTATGACCCCCAGTACATCTCTCTCACTCGTCTCCGTTGCCTCAACAATGGCCCTTCGGGTACAAGTTGTCTGCATGTTGCAAATGCACTTAGAAGATCATTGTGTGAACAGTTTCCCCGTATATCAAAGTCATAAACCTCACATACCAATATAGTATCGAGGAACACCTAGATCACAGCCTAAAATATGAGTGTTAATCAGACTGACAATGTTGTTAAAGTAAGAGAGTGGCGTGCCAACTCCCTCTGCCTCCCGGTTATCCAATAATATCTGCATGAGGAGTATCACACTGCAATAAATAGGTTAGTGTGACATGAAGCAGAAAAAATTATGGCAATCTAACTGGGTCGATAATGAAATGCCAGACCATGATGGCTTTGCCAACCAGAAACAAAGAAACCACATTCTGTCTTGACCTTATTCAACCAGGGGTCATACAAACGTTCACTGCTGCATACCTGTAAAAGTTCGATTTTCTGGGTGTCTGAATTGTTCCTGTGGAACCTCACTTCTTTGACATGCACCTCTTATTCTAAATACAATGACTGAACGGTTAAAGTATAATGCAGAAATTTAACTAACTCATTCACAGCGAAGCTGAGGTCAGAGATTATTGGTATTCCTAATCACAATACAATATCATCGAGCATTCAGCATTCTCTGCCTCAGGTTTAGTTACCGCTGCCCAAGCATTCACAGTAATTCAGTGTTCTATAGAGGCAAATGACATGACAAATTCTATCCAAGCATTCAGCAAATCTAGGCAGGTTTAGTTACCGCTGCATAAGCATTCACAGTAATTCAGCGTTCTATAGAGGCAAATGACGACAAATTCTATCCAAGCATTCAGCAAATCTAGGCAAATCAAACGTATGTTTTTGTGACAAGAGTTATCTGCTAACCGTATTTCATTGTAAGGTGTCTTTTGTTCTTTTAGAACAGCGGTGTAAACGGTGTTAACACAAAACACAAAATAAACTTTTAAATTACATTTGACACATAGTGAGAATTTATTCAAATAACAAAGAAAAGTAAAAACACGAGTCAGTTTTTAAAAGTGGTTTCGATATTCGTGTATTTGTTGTGTGTGATATTTTGTCATTCTTAGATTTTAGATGAGAGTGGTCCTGTTTCCAATACACATGTGAAAGTTGTATTGTCCCTCATGACGTAGTAATAAAGAAAAGTAAAAAATTACATTAAACCTAACAAAATTAATACAGCAAGGCACACAAAAATAAGAATTTAAAAAACACAAACATATTTTAAATCTCCTACTGCTCCTTCCTCAAGGGTCTTTAGGGAGCTCCAGAATTAACTTTACATTAGTAACATGAATAACCACAGCACTAAACTAATGAGGTGTGTAACACGTTAGATGAGGCAGCTGTAGGGGGTGAGTTATGGCTTAGGGAAGGATAACCCCTTTACTTAATGTCATCAGTGGTGGCAGCAGTGTCTGTTGCAGGACCTGTCTCCTATTTATGGTAGACATAGGTAGGTATCTAGACTTTAGACAGACCAGAGATGGGGCAGCAGCTGATAAGATTTCGCTCTTGTTGAAGACAGTCCTCCAGCAGCAGTTGTCAATATTGTGGCGAGTGTCTGGAGACTTCATTTGCTTGGTCCGGCGCCCTCTTTCTCATTGGTAATGGTGTTACATTCAGGTCTAGTCCCTCGAGACACTTTTGTCAGACAGCAGTGGCCCAGATGGTCGTATGTCATCAGGATTGAGCCTCCATAATGTCAGCTGCCTGGCTGCCCTGACAACTCACGGGGGTCGGGGATGAGGCACTTCTGTGGCACCACCTTCATCTTCTCGCTCCGAATGGTGGAAGAGACAGTGTATATGCCCCATTGGCAATGCCCACAACGTGAATGGAAGGAACCCAATCATTACTACATTCCAAGATAACCAAAAATGATTTATTTTCGTTGTTCCAATACATACCTTTGCTGTAGCTACATAAACAGCAATGCTCAAGTATTAAACAAACCAGTTTTATCATAAACCCAAGTAGTTTCCACCGAGAAATCGGCACATTCCTATCGATGAAATACATTTCTATCTGCTAAATATGAGAGTTTACCAGTATGTCTCAAATTTACAGTAAACTATCAAAGAACAAATGCTGTACGGAAAACTGCAGTTGCCAAACTCATTGTTCAGGTGTCACAGGAGAAGAACTTATTCTCTAATTATAATCAATCATCCAAAAAGTCTAAGTGCAAGTAAATTAAGAACAATACACTAAGTGACAACATAAATCAATTTGAAACAAATGATTCCTAACGCTTCCTTAATGCTATAGCTGCGCAAGTATTATTCTAGCCGACCGGAGTGGCCGAGCGGTTCTAGGCGCTACAGTCTGGAACCGCGCGACCGCTACGGTCGCAGGTTCGAATCCTGCCTCGGGAATGGACGTGTGTGATGTCCTTAGGTTGGTTAGGTTTAAGTAGTTCTAAGTTCTAGGGGACAGATGACCTGAGAAGTTAAGTCCCATAGTCTAAGAGCCATTTTCATTTCTTATTCTATGAAGGGTTTCACATGGAAAGCATGATATGTACCTGAGGACCTCTTTGATTTCAATGCTTCGAGTTCCACCATGTTTGGATGAGCTATCCTATGAACTCTAACAGGTCCAATATACACTCCTGGAAATTGAAATAAGAACACCGTGAATTCATTGTCCCAGGAAGGGGAAACTTTATTGACACATTCCTGGGGTCAGATACATCACATGATCACACTGACAGAACCACAGGCACATAGACACAGGCAACAGAGCATGCACAATGTCGGCACTAGTACAGTGTATATCCACCTTTCGCAGCAATGCAGGCTGCTATTCTCCCATGGAGACGATCGTAGAGATGCTGGATGTAGTCCTGTGGAACGGCTTGCCATGCCATTTCCACCTGGCGCCTCAGTTGGACCAGCGTTCGTGCTGGACGTGCAGACCGCGTGAGACGACGCTTCATCCAGTCCCAAACATGCTCAATGGGGGACAGATCCGGAGATCTTGCTGGCCAGGGTAGTTGACTTACACCTTCTAGAGCACGTTGGGTGGCACGGGATACATGCGGACGTGCATTGTCCTGTTGGAACAGCAAGTTCCCTTGCCGGTCTAGGAATGGTAGAACGATGGGTTCGATGACGGTTTGGATGTACCGTGCACTATTCAGTGTCCCCTCGACGATCACCAGTGGTGTACGGCCAGTGTAGGAGATCGCTCCCCACACCATGATGCCGGGTGTTGGCCCTGTGTGCCTCGGTCGTATGCAGTCCTGATTGTGGCGCTCACCTGCACGGCGCCAAACACGCATACGACCATCATTGGCACCAAGGCAGAAGCGACTCTCATCGCTGAAGACGACACGTCTCCATTCGTCCCTCCATTCACGCCTGTCGCGACACCACTGGAGGCGGGCTGCACGATGTTGGGGCGTGAGCGGAAGACGGCCTAACGGTGTGCGGGACCGTAGCCCAGCTTCATGGAGACGGTTGCGAAGGGTCCTCGCCGATACCCCAGGAGCAACAGTGTCCCTAATTTGCTGGGAAGTGGCGGTGCGGTCCCCTACGGCACTGCGTAGGATCCTACGGTCTTGGCGTGCATCCGTGCGTCGCTGCGGTCCGGTCCCAGGTCGACGGGCACGTGCACCTTCCGCCGACCACTGGCGACAACATCGATGTACTGTGGAGACCTCACGCCCCACGTGTTGAGCAATTCGGCGGTACGTCCACCCGTCCTCCCGCATGCCCACTATACGCCCTCGCTCAAAGTCCGTCAACTGCACATACGGTTCACGTCCACGCTGTCGCGGCATGCTACCAGTGTTGAAGACTGCGATGGAGCTCCGTATGCCACGGCAAACTGGCTGACACTGACGGCGGCGGTGCACAAATGCTGCGCAGCTAGCGCCATTCGACGGCCAACACCGCGGTTCCTGGTGTGTCCGCTGTGCCGTGCGTGTGATCATTGCTTGTACAGCACTCTCGCAGTGTCCGGAGCAAGTATGGTGGGTCTGACACACCGGTGCGGTGTCAATGTGTTCTTTTTTCCATTTCCAGGAGTGTAGATTGGGTGAAATATGTCGCACAGATGCTTTTGCTTATTCGACGGTCAGAAGCTTTTGACGAGGACTTTCTCCAATCTGAAACTCTCGTTTCGGAGTTTTCCTGTCCCATGCATCCTTTCTCATCGCACCTGTCACCCATCAAACGTCTGGGCGCCAGTTCAACAGTATTGTTCTACAATGTTGTTTCCGTGTTCCCGGCGGAAAGCGAGCTACTTCGCGATTCAGATCTTTGGGCTGCCTATTCTTTCGTATGGTTACTAGCGCCACTCCTGTGACTCCATGTGGCGACTCATTCATTACGTCCTGGAAATCATGTAAGACGGTACCCCAGGTGGCTTGCGTTTTCGCGCAGAAGATGCGGCAGAGATTCCCCAGACTTTACATTATTCTCTTCGCCGACGACAATTTGGGATGCCATATAGATGCATAAATTCGTCTTATGCTGTGCCGTCTCAACATTGCCTTCCATTTGCTTCACCTAAACTGGGGCCATTGTCAGAGATCGTTCTATCCACATGTCTTACTTGTGACAAGAAATCCTTACAAAAAGATTTGTTCACCGTATGTGTGGTAGCCTTCTTTAGTGGCGTCAGAGTGACACCTTTCGACGCTACCTCGACGACAACTACTATGTAGCAGTGCCCCAACTCATGCGTGGGAAAGTTACCATGAGATCTGTGGCGGCCAGATGCTTTAGTTTCGTCTGAATGATAGGGTATTGTGAGACCTGGTACTTAGGGAGAGGCCGGCCTCGGTGTGGATGGGACCGTAATCAGTTACCGTTGGTTGCTCAGTTTCTTTTTTTTTTTTTTAATCACGTACACTTTATTTGGAAGCAATTGCAAATGAAGTTGACAATAAGAAACAAACACCAAATTTGAATCTTAAGACATTATGTCTAATTAAAAAAATTCTTAAGCAAGTTACACTCATGGCTGAAGGCCTCATTGACCAGAAATTCAAATTATTTGTCGGCTGAAGGCCTGGATACCAAATTCTTAAGAAGCAATTTTTCTTCAAGAGATATTTAAAGAACAATCATCAACATTTAAGTGTTAAGATATTTTGTCTAATTAAAATTTCTTAAGACAAGTTACACTAACGGCTGAAGGCCTTATTAACAATAAATTCAAACTCTTTGTCGGCTGAAGGCCCAAACAGTAATAATTTAAAATTAAAATATTTAAAAAAATCACAATCTGAGCAAATGAAAAGAAAAGTGGGTCTCAGACAATGCTCCAACTTCGTAAATGATTCGTAAATGATGAGACAGGCAGCCAAGAGTTTTATTCACTTAACCTGATGGCGGCTCAAACTAGTGACAGTTTAAATGCAGACCAACACTCTTGCAAAATCTGGCTAACCTCTGATAACCAAAACAACGAAGGAATAACCCATTCAAGGCGGAACTGGCAGGCAGCACTGCTTCTTCAGAATCCGGTGTCTAGAACATCCAGAAGCAGAAGGAACCATTACGACCAAAGTAGTCCAAAAGAAACAAAATATCCGAACCACGGTCAAGGAGGCTTTCGAACTACACGTCTTACCGGACAACAGCGGCAAGGCAAGGAAAGGTACATTGCCGCGAAAATACGCTAACTTCTAGAGCAGGTAACTGGGGCGTTAGCGGCCACTAGGCAGAAAAATACCGCTGGTTGAACTTCAGTATTAACACGAGGAATTCAATGATTAATGATAAGAAGTGGAGGATGGCTGATAAATTTCGCCAGCTCCAAACACTCCACTCATTGCTCTTCCTCTCAGCGACCTTGCGAGCAGCAACGCGCGAAGAAACGACGTGATGTCAAAATAGTGGAGGTTTCACTACTGGGTTAATGTTCACTCAACTCAGACGTCCTGGGTCCGGTGGACAACGACGTTGTGGCCCTCGCATCTGCAGCCCCTCGATCCGGCAGTGCCTGCGTGCCGCCACCGGTCCCGGCATGGCCTCTCGCTGCCCAACCTCACTGCTGCTCTTTCCCAACTGAACTCCCCGACACACTCCGACCCCAGAATACACTTGACGTCCCTCCAAAGATAGTACCACCGTACTAGATATCGATATTCGCTGCTGCTGCCACTCACGGAGAGGTAACGCTAGCAAATGTAGTGGCGCCAATAAACACAAGAAGAAAACGAGACGCCACTATCCCTATTACACGATACCAAACTACCAATGGCACCAACGCGAGTCGCAACATGGCTCATATTGTAGCCTTTGCATCGTGAGTATTGTCTGTTTCGATTTCTGACATGCCTTACACACCGCTAGTACTCTCTATATCCTACTTTCCGTATCTTTAAAATAGGACAGTTTGCCTACTTATAAATAAAAGCTTTCTGGCACCGAAGTGCTTGTAATTCAATTGTGTGTGCCATTTAACCTCCTTTATGGGATCATCAGGGATGTAGACGCGCCACAACGCATCTTCCCCTTCGTCACGATGAAAAGGCAACCCTTTCGTAAAATAGAACTGCCTACTCTGTTTCTGTGTGGTCCTTGGCTCTCCCCATCAAGATTGACAGAGCTGAGCCTTTCTTCTGTTCTCTGCCAATGTCTCTCAAGTTCGTGGTCACATAATTTTCAAGTGCTACATTTTTATGCAAGTATTTACTGAAGTGCTCCTCCTGCAATGGATTCACGCTATTTCTCTCCAGTACTATAGGTGATCGTGACAATGCATCAGCAAAGATGTTCCCTTCCCCAGGTATGTGAGTGATTGTAAAATCATATTCTTGTAATGCGAGAACCCATCAGTCTTTCACTGCGGAGTTTTGCTGTGTAAAACTATAACGCCATGTGGTCGGTGTATACTCTCGTCCTCAACCTACAGGAAGAATTTGAATTCCTCGAAGCCCCAGTCGATCGTCAGTGCATCCAATTCGGTGATTAAGTATTTTTTTCGCATTTTTTCAGGGCACAGCTTCCGAAAGCTATGGTTTTGTGTACCATATTACCACCTCCTTGGTACTTCTGGAAGATCACAACCCCCAGACCGGAATAGGAACTGTCAGTGACCATACAAAATTCCTCTGCCAGACTGGGTGAGACAGGATTAAAGCATTAACAAGCGCGTTTTTGAATCCCATATATACACCATCATCATACTCCGCAAGCCACTGAATAATGTGTGGCGCAGGCTACTTTCGGTACCACTATCTGATCGTTTTCCACTCGCGAATAATGCGTGGAAAGAAAGATTGTCGGTAAACCTCTGTATTGGCTCTAATTTCTCGAGTTTTCTATACGTGGTCAATAGGCGAAAGTGCTGTCCAGAAATTTCAGTAGTAAATCTCTCTGTGATGCACAACGCCTCTCTTGTAACGTTTGCAAATGGAGTTTGTTTAGCACTTCCGTAACGTTCTCTCGCCAGCTAAACGATTCCGTGACGAAAGGCACAGCTCTTTGTTGGATCTTCTCTATCTCCTCTATCAGTCCTACCTGATAGGGCGCCCAGATAGATGAACAACACTCAAGAATCGGGCGAACAAGCGCTTTATAAGCCACTTCTTTCGTGGATGAGTTACATTTCCCTGAGATTCTTCCGATGAATCTGAGTCTCGTGTCTGCTTTACCCACTATCTGTTTTATATGGTCATTCCACTTAAGGTCCCTGTGGATAGTTACGCCTAAATATTTTACTGCGTACGCTGTCTCCAGCTGTTTGTCATCAACCGTTTAGCTGTACAGTAGTGGATTTATTTTCCAATGTATGAGCAATGTGTTACATTTATTTAGGTTCAGGGTCAACTGCTAGAGTCTGCACCATTCATCAATTCTCTGCAAGTCGTTCTGCAAATTCTTACTATCTTCTGTCGTTACTACTTTGGTATATGTAACTGCACCATCTGCGAATAGCCTTAAAAAGCATTCGGCGCTTTCTACTAGATCATTTATATATATAGTAAACAGCAACGGTCCTATCACACTTCCCTGTGGTTCTCCGGATATTACCTCACATCTGTCAATTTAGTTCCATTAAGAGCGACGTGTTGAGTCCTATCCGTAAGAAAGTCTTGAATCAAATAGCAAGTCTGCTCCAATACTCTGTAAGCTCAAATTTTTTTCATTAAACGGCAACGCAGGACGGTGTCAGATGCCTTACTGAAATCAAGGTACACAGCATCAACCTGAGCGCCGTTGTCCACTTCGCTGTGGATCTCATGGCGGATAAGAGCGAGCTGAGTTTCTCAGGATCTCTGTTTGCGGAATCCATGTTGATTTTTATAGAGGATATGTTCAATTTCCAAAAACGTCATAATTCTTGAGCGTGAAATATGTTCCATAATTCTACAACAGATTGATGTCAACGATATCTATAATTGTGTGATTCTATCTTACGGCCTTTCTTAAAAACGGAAATGATCTGCGCCTTTTTCCAGTCGTTAGGTACCTTTCGTTCTCAAGCGATCAACAATAAATTACTGCTAGAAGGGGAGGAAGTTCTTTCGCATAATATTTATAGAATCTTATAGGTGTCTGATCTGGTCCTGACGCCTTTCCACTACTAAGCGATTGTAGCTACTTTTCAGTTCCGTGATTGGTTATCTCTTTATCTGCCATTTCGACGTTCGTACGACGATTGAAAGAAGGGACAGTGTTACGATCTTCCACGGCAAAAACTTCGGAAGACCGAATTCAGTATTTCGGCCTTCTCTCTGTTACCTTCCGTTTCGGTGCCGGTGTGGTCGCTGAGAGAATGGATAGATGATTTTGGCCCACTTCCTGATTTTACATACGACCAAAGACTCTTAGGGTTTTTACTCACATCGGTCGGCAACATCTTACTTTCAAGATCGCTGAACGCTTCTCTCGTTGCAATCTTTACGCTTATACGACCAAAGTCTCTCAGGGTTTTTACTCACATCGTTCGGCAACGTCTTACTTTCAAAACCATTGAACGCTTCTCTCGTTGCACTCCTTACGCTTATTTTCGCTTCGTTCAGCTTTTGTTGGTCAGCTAAGCTTTTACTTCTCTTGAATCTCAGATGAAGTGCTCTTTATTTACGTAGCGCTTTCCGTCTCTTAAAACCTTACTCGATACGTACTGGTCTAGGGGAAATTGAACGAGGTCTTTGAATTTTTTCCATGTCTTCTCTATATCTTCGTCCTCATCAACGAATATATGATACTGGCTGCTCAGATATTCTGAAATTTGTATCCTGTCACCCTTGCTGAGGAAATGTATCTTCCTAAACATTCCTTACAGGACCCACCGTTATACATGCTGTCACAGCCTTATGATAACTGATACCTTCCTCTACGTTAACTGATTCGATAAGTTCACACCTGTTGGTTGCCAGGAGGTCTAAGGCGTTAGCCTCAGGAGTTGGTTCTCTAACTACCTGCTCAAGGTAACTCTCGAACAAGACATCCAGAACAATGCCACACGAATCCCTGTCTCTGGCACCAATTTCGATGCCATAACACTCCTAATCTATAGTTGGCAAGTTAAAGTCACCCCGAATTACAACGGCATGATCAGGAAAATTACTAATGATATTCTGCAAGTTCTGTCTGAACCGATCTACAACTACAGATCCTGACCCAGGTGTTCTATAAAAGCATCCGATCACCATTTTTGACCGTTCTTTGATACTCATTTCCACCCAGATTAATTCACATTCGGAATCCGTGACAACCTCGCTAGATTTTATCGAATTTCTTACTGCACGAAACACGCCGCCACAATTGGCGACTAATCTATCCTTACGATAAACATTCCAATCTACACTTAAGATTTCGTTGTCACTGGCGTCTGGTTTCAACCAGCTTTCTGTTCCCAATACTACCTGTGAATTATAACCTTCAGTAAACGATACTAATTCTGGGACCTTTCCTTGGATGCTCCTGCAGTTTACTAAAATCATAGTAATCTTTTCTAGCCCTGATCTGCGAGGACCAAGATTCTCTGAGGTCACAGTGGCTGATTTATCGGGCAAATCGTCTTTGATCCCAAAGGAGGGGTCCTGAAACCTAAAAAAGCCCCCCGTGTTCGCCGCACATACTCCGCTACCCAAGTAGCAGCTTCTTATGTGCAGTGCGTGCCTGGTCTATTAAGGGGAACCCTAAGATTCGGCACCCGATAGCGGATGTCGAGAAATTCGCATCCGAATCCGAATCCTTGTAGACCTGCATCCAATGAGTTGGCAAAGCTGTGGTGTTGCCAGTTGTTTAACGTGTATAAACCTCTTGTAGAAATTAACAATACCAAGAAACCCACGGAGTTGCTTTTTTGTTGTTGGGATAGGAAATTTTGCTATTGCCTCTATTTTTTCTTAATCAGACGAAATTATCTCTGCAGTAATGATGCGGCCTAGAAATTTACATGATTTGGTAATATTTGCTGCTGCTCAATGGTAGCCGAAGGTACGGATGATATCCCCCTAAAGTCATATCGTGCTGTCTCCACGTCGACTTCGCAATCAGTAGATCGCCCACATAGCTGGGAGCCTTTGCTTAATAGAATCACTAGGGATTCTGTCTAGTTTCCTAATGAAAACAGCCGAAGAGACTTTCAAACAAAATGGTAACCATTTGAATTGATTGCATTTACCGAACACAAGAAATACCATATATTTCTGGCAGTCAGCTTGGAGGGTTCTTTGCCAGAAGCTTGACCTTAAATCTATCGTGGAGAAAACATTGACTCCGTGGATAGATTAAACATCTTGTAGGTTTTCCAGTCGATCAGTTTGAAAGGGTACAGTACCGCCCGACATTGAAAATAGGTACAACATACTTCATTATTTTTGTCAGAACAACACATTTTTTTTTGTAAAATAACTCAATTTCAATTAATACAGCGAAGCCGGATACCAGTGTGGGAAAGAATGACAATTTATTTATTTAATTGATCACATGTGCACTCCCACAAAATAAATCCCTACATCCAGTTTGGTGACATCTGTGAAATGAATGAATGTATGGTCGTCTGCTAACCACAGATAGTGAATGTGAATATATGATCATCTTTGAGTCGATCCTTTGGCCACCTTTGGTGGGACCAAAGAGATGAAATTTACCAGAGCTTTGAGCGCCTGAAATGTGGCTGACCAATACGATAGCAAGGTGCTTCCCCCACCTCGACAGAGATGGGAGAGAACCTCAGGAACGGCCATGTTTCAGCACTCTGCCGCTGGATCTTGTGCTGTTAAGACCTGTTTTAGTTGTGCTCCGTAATGACGAAAGAGTGGAGACATGGTATGCATGTGGAATATTTAAGAGTAGTTTGAAATATTAATTTCTCTATTTCAGGAACTTTTGTGGGGAGAATTAAATGTCAGGCAGGTAATATTAATGGGATTGTAGGAATCTTCAGAAGTGACCAACGGTCACAATGAGACCACGTGTAGCAATAAGTTGAAATACTTCCGTGTGCTTAAGTTAAGCTGAATTACTAGCGTGTGTACAATAAGTCGAAATATTTAAGAAATAGTGTGTGTACCATAAGTTGAAATATTTAAGAAATGGAGTGTGGAGGACTTGAAATTAGAGACGAGTACTTCCACGTGGTGAGTACTGAGTGAGTCTCAATCTGTGTATGAGACAAAGGATAAAGAGAAGTACTCGTCCATGGTATCAGTTGAGGACTCGCGTGTGTGATGTTCTTAATGTTAAATTGTGTGATATGATTCCGTGTGACGCTAGATTTAAACTCTGAGAGAGAATCAAGGTGAATCGGCCGTCTATCCAGCAACGCCACTTGGCTTGCATTGCACAGGAAGACGTGCATATATCTCCAGAGTTCACAGTAGGAAAGTAGAATTACAAAGTGGGGCAGTGTCGTGTGAAACTGGGATAAATATTAATTGAAGTGGGAAAGCTGAAAGTGATAATGTTGTGACTATTCTCTGTGTAGTATTTCATGTTGTAGTGTGGTGTATGTCATGTAATTTGGGTATGTGTGGTTTGCATGGCAGAGTAGCGAGGTAGTTTCAAAAGACTAGTGGGTTATGCTTGTTCCTTCGGTACCGCTCGGTCTGGAGGAAAGTTTAGTGATGATGATTGTGAGAGTCGAAGTGTGAGGTACAATAAAAGATCCACCATCCTATCCAGAAAGTGCACTGTAGCGTTAAAAGTAATTACGAGACCATAATATAGAGATTCACCATTGTAAAGCCATGCCCACTGAGCGGAATTTCTTATGTGTTATTGTTGTAGGTTGTAGAATTTGTGCGTTTAGGTTAGAGAATTTATCGGAATAAATAAGATAGTGAAAAGAAAAAATATTGGTGATTTTTCCTTCGAATTGTATGTTGTAATAATGTCCCGAATTTATAATGTGTGCGCCATTCATATTCAGTGCGGTGGCCACATGTCGATAAAAGTCGTTAAATAAAAGACAAAAAGAAAATGTGGTATTGCCAGTGCGTAGTGTACAGTCAGAGTTCTGTAAATTACTGGTAGTCAGATGCCTGTTTCCGTTGCATATTAATCATATAGGAGAATAACTTGTAGCTTGAGTGTGAGTACTAGAGTTCATGTTACTCGATAAATAAGAATGAATCCACTCGCTTGGCAGACCACTCATCTTGCAGACCTGACTCCTTGATGCCACAGTATGAGCAAGGCATGTGGGTGCCTCTCATAATTTCGACCCTGCCAGGATTCCTTTGTCAGGATATTTTTTGCAAGGATATTTTTTTGCCAGGATATTTTGCTGTTAGGGTTTGCTGTTAAGATTTTTTTTATTTTGATGGAATGTATTGTGATAGTGCTAAGAAGTAAAATTTTTTCTGTTTGCAATTTCTTTCTGGATTGGTGAGGATCTTTTATTTTTTATGTAATTAATTGCTATATCGTCCAAGGCTGGAAGATCGTTATAATTTTTTTTGCGTAATGTCCGTAGTAACTAGGTCGCAGTCGAAAAGTATAGCCACAATGGAGAATAGCGATTCTGGGGTGGACGTAGCAGTGCAGCAAGAAGTAGCTGTTGACCATGGGTTAATGAGCGGGGACGGCAAGCACACAGAAGGGGCTGAATTGTTCAGCGGACCGCAGCTAGGTGATCCTTTATGCGGCGGGCTTTGTTCACAATCGGTGGCTTTTCCCGACGACGCGGGCGAGCCGGGACTAGGTCAGGTATGCAGTGAAAGTGCAGCTACCCTTAGCGAGGCTACGGTTTTTCAGGTGAACGAGGTGAGCGCGTCGAAAGTAGCAAATTACAATGTGATACTGCAGTTTTTACAGAAGATGGATAGGGAGGCTAAGGAGAGAGATAGGGAGGCTAAGGAGAGACATAGGGAGTTTAAGGAAAGATGGGTAGCGATGGATAAATGTAGCAAGGAAAGTATGGAGGCATTGGATAAGGGAAATAAAGAGGTAATGAGGAAGCTACACACAGTTATCGATGAGCGTCTGCCCGCAGTTAATAATCGGTTAGATGAGGGGGAGAAGAATCTGGGTGCGTCGAAGCAAGTACAGGATGCTGTGAAAGAAAAAGCCAATAATTTGGAGGTACGAATAAGTGCAATAGAGAGCGATATTACAGAACGTAGGGACGTGTTGCCGGATGAGCGAATCAAAGAAGTAGTGGTCAGAATGAATACGATTGGTGCAGAGGTAGAAAAAATCAGTATAAGAGGCGAGACAGGTTCTGACAGTACGCAGCGAGAGGTTTATGCCGACCAGGAGGAGATACAATCACCATTACAGTTTAAAGAGGCACAATTAGAAACAAATAGGAAACATAGGGAAGAATTTGCACAGTTGCAACTGGCGTGCAGAAGCGAAGGTGAAACTCCACCAGGAAGATTGCAGAGGGAGAGTGAGATAAATTCAAAAAACGAAAATAGGCAGAAAGAGGAAGACGAACTCAGAGAGTTAGAAGAACGGTTGTGTCGGATAAAGCAGGTGGCAAACCCAACTGGGTATAGTCCAAGGCTGTCTCAATTTCAAGATTCATTACCTTCATCGTGGGGACTGCCCCTCAAAATGAAGTTTGTGTGTAACCATTTGAGGGACGAGGCTAGAGCGAAAATGCAGGAAGTTATTAAAGACTGTAGTAGCTATTTAAATGAATTCTGGTCGCAAAGAAAGCAGGACCAGGTTAAGCAAAGCATATTGATGATGCCAAATTGTAACGAAGGTGGTGTAAGAGATCCAGTGTCGTGCTATCAGGAAATGCTGAGACGAAACAGGTATTTGGATGTGCCATACGAAACTGGGGAGCTCATTAGGATCTGTATAACGAAGTTGCCAGTGAGATTGCGCAGAGATATAGTGATAGCAGGCAGAGGCTTGAACGATTCTGCGTCATTTCAGCACTTGTTACAAGAATTGGGTAATGAGAGCAACATTGTGAACGGAGACACGACTCATAGGTCACATAGTGTCGAGGATAGGAACGGCAGGAACTATCAGAATGACAGAAGAGCATGGAATCCAGGCATTTCTTTCTTGTCGTAATCGATTGAAGGATAGGAGAAACTAATCCAACATATCAGCCCTTAGCATCTTGCCTTAAAACACATGCAGCTGGCACTGAAAATTGTCTATGTAGCAGACATACTCTACTGATATGTAGGAGTGCAAATACCATACTTCTGATCGGAGAATAAAACACCAGTAATGGCATCTGTTAGGCTGGTCTCTCAGAGCAAAATTTGCAAATTTTTATTTCGAACTGTAAAGTAAAAGAACTGTTTCTTCAAAGAAACCAGTTGCTAAAATGTTAAGTAATAATGCCAATGAGTCCAGTTTAATTAGTGCGATTTGACTATTGCAGGTACTTAACACGTAATGTAAAAAGTCAACATGTGATCGAAGTTTTTAAATTAGATGCCATCTGATCTATAGTATGTCATAGTCGTGGTGACAGTTATAATGAGGTGCTGTGTATGGTTGTTCGGAATCTGGTGTTAGGGAAAGAGGCCACTAACACCAAAGTTACTAACACTTGGGCTGCCCATCTCTCCCAGCTTGTATATTCTCTGCACACATTTAATTTTCATGTAAACTTAGATTCCTAACTAGCAAATTCTTTACTGTGTATAGTGGACCATTCAGAGTGAGGCGGATTGTCCATGAAAATGCTGTACTGATTGAGACGATCAAGGGAAAAACAATCGCGTGGGCTTCATCACATTTCTAACATCAAATTATGGAAAAGTGAAGGATAGATTGAAAGTAGGCAATTTATGGTAAATAGTCAGTGTATTTATTTGTGGTGTGTAACGTTGTGCAGGGTCAAATCGAACATAAGAATTTTCAGGCGGGATGTCAGGAAGTATGACGGAATAGACTGGTCGAATGAGTCATGAACAAGAGTCGACAGAGTGGTGTATGTACGTATTTTTTTCATATGAATAGGGATCAAGCAGAAACGACGTGATGATTAATGAGTGGATAAAGATGGTAGATAGAAAAGCGACGTGATAAATAGTAGTGGATAAAGGTGATATTTAAGGAGAGAAGCGACGTGAAGCAGTGTGATTAATAAAGAGATTCGACGTGATGAAACAGTGGTAAATAAGGGTGAGTAGAATTAATAATGTGGAGATGTCTTAGATGTATGTTACAGAGAGGCCTGTGTATGCTGCAATAGAGATTGATGCCAATGGCGAAGGAAGACCAGGAAATGATGGAGTAATGGACGGACGGAGAGCCGAAATACGAATGAAGAGATGAGGACAACTGCACAATGTGAAAGGACATAAAGGGAGTATGAGATCCAGATGGTGAACGTTGTGGAATACTGACGTAAGATGTAATATAAGTGTAGATCTAATTCTTAGCATAACATTTGCGATTTGGCAAAAATAATTTTTGTTGTTGTTGTTGTTGAAGCCTGGTACCAGCATAACTAATCAAAACGGTACCAAGAATGTGTACAGTTATTTTGCAGGTTGAATAATTTGTGTATTTTTGTTCTTAGATGAAATGTCGCAATTCTAAGTTGATATTTAGATAAAGTGAATGCAGAGGTAAGCCGATGGAGAGAGGTGCCAGACTGAAAGGGCGAATTCGGAGACTGGAAAGCTATCTCCGAAACAGCTTCATGTGTTATGTGGTTGATTATAAGGGAGGAAAGGTATGGTATGTTGTTGTGAGTGTGGTGGTGTTATGAGTATAAGGGAGCAAAAGTATGGTATGTTGTCGTGAGTGTGGTGGTGTTAAGGTTAGTTGACTTCTAGACCTATTCTGTTAGTGTATTAATGGATTGAATGAGAAGGAAAATGTGATGTCTGGTGAGTGAGAGTCGTAGAGTAGTGTGATCAATGCGCACACTCCTGTAAAGTGGATGCTACCGATCCATAACTAAAACATTATTGTGTATTGTTAGATTGGAATGAACCTCAATGTCAGGTCAGCATCTGACATGTGGATGGCACATACGTGTCCTAGAAATGTTGTTATATATAATAAAAAGTAAAATGTATAAAGAGATACTAATTTCAGTCTGTCACAAGCACAAAGGTGCAGTGTATGTTGTAGATTTAGAGTCACCAGTTTCTAAAATGTTTATTGTGTTAGGATGTTAAAGGAGTTTACTATTTAATAACATGTGGTAGGTAATTGACAGCTGTGTAGATTATTTCTTATTTTTTTGTTATAACACTTTCAAGGGGTATTAATTTCAGTCTGTCACAAGCACAAAGGTTCGCTGTATATTGTAGTTTTAGAATAAACAGTTTCTAATATTTTCACGGTGATAGGATGTTAGAGTAGCCTACTACTTTATATTGTAATTATGAGTTGTATAGATTGTTTATTATTGCTTTTTTTTTTTTTTTTTTTTTTTACACATTCATGTTTTGTATGAGGGACGACAGGTACAATCAATAGCGCAAGTGTGGGCTGTATATAGAAAAGGGATAAATGTTGATGTATGTGTAGAAAACTAGGGTGTATAGTTTTATGTTTTTTAGAACAAAGATTCTGTTATTACCAATGTATCTAATAGATCATACATGTAATCAATGAGTATTTAAATATATCCTTTTGTCTGTAATGTTGCGAGATGCACGGAAGGGTCTGACTGATTGGGTGTCGTAACGCCCATACCGCTAGGGGCCGAGCTGACGTAGCCGCGGCACTCCCCACTCCACTGCCAGACGGGGTACACTCCACGCGCCCGCTACAGGAGGTCAACGGCCTGGGGCGACATGCACGTACCACTGGCCATTCATAAGTTCCGCCACCCTTACGACTGGGGAAAGTATCCCGCGGAGGCAACAGCGGGTGGTTTCTTCTGCTCAACAGTGCGCGCAGCGGCGCCACGGCAGAAAGGACGATGCGCGGCAGAGCCCGGCGGGCATTTGTTACCAGCAGCTATTAACTAGTACTGGACTGTGGAGCCGTGAAACAAGATGACTGCGACTTTCCATAAGGTGGAAAGTGAAGGACTGGTGTTCCCACGTTGTGAGTGGTGGAAAAGATTTTGTCTTTAGCAGACAGGACGATCGTTTTGTTTTGTCTTGACCACTGAACGGTGGGATCCATAAACTTCTGGCAGTGATCTGTTAAGTGTGCTTTGTGAATTGCATGTGGGACGCTTGGTATTCTTGAAGAGGACAGTTGTCGTTTGGTGACTAATTATTGTATGAACGCAAGAAACTAGAGTGGGACATTGACATTTGAGTCTGTAGTAGGAGACATTTCATTAACTGGTGCGGGAAGAAGTGCTGTTTGTTGGAACTTACGACTTTTAGTTACACCATGAACTGAAAGGACAGAACCGTGGGTAATAGTAGTTGTAGGGCCATTTATGGACGACCAGATTCGTGTGGATGGTACGCTGAGAGTGACTATGGCATTTGTGTTTAATGTGAGATACAGTTTACTGTTCAGTGCGTGTTCAAAATGCCGATTTGAGTGACTTAAAGACTTTCGTCCGGATAACCATGGGAGAGCTTTGACACCGAGACATTGTTTCTAGGGAACCTGTCAGCAACTTATTTGACCCCAAGAAAAACACAGAATGAAATGTTTCCGTGTGACTCACAAGATAGGGAATAATGTATTTGTAATTGTGTAAATGTTTTTTTATATGTTTCATTCCTGAAGGGACAGCAAGTGTAATTGTATTTTATTAACATTTGTGTTTAGAATAGTTAGTGTTTTTTTGTTTGTTCTGGGTTATCAAGTTCACGTAGCATGTTTATTAGAATATTTGGTACAATGATACTTTAATTATTAGGCAGTGGCGTAATACTAACGTAGCGGCCCTTGTAGCATTGATCAGTAAGGTTGTCACAGGGGACAAGAGTTTGCATTGCACAACAAAATATCGGAATTAACTGATGTATTTTGATGTCGTAGACAGTAGTAATCTTGTTGGTGTGTTGACTGAAGCCACTTATTTTCATTATCACAGTGGTGATATTTCACATTAAAGTGTAACGAAGGCTAGTCGAAATGCAAGTTCTTGTCGTCCAAATGTGTGACAACAGAGAAATGAGCAGTAGAGTAAGATACGAGAGCTACTGGTGGATTCAAGCACTTATTGCGAACTATTTATTGCGTGTATTGATATGGAGCCTGACTTGTACATGTAACTAGTGTACGCAATTTTTTTTCTTTTGTTGATTTTGTTTTGTATTTAGACATTGCCGTGTAAAGATTATTACAACGCAATTTATGAATTTCAGATTACTTGTTCTGTGTTTGGACGGTGAGCTATTTGAAATTTCATTAGTATTTTTTTTATTTGTCATAGAATTAGTGAAGTTTGGATTACTCATAAAAATAACGAAGATCCCAGTAACTAAGCAAATTTTTATCTCAATATTATTTTTTATTTGTGTGATGTAATGTTTTATTTGTCATGTGGATTGTTGCAAGCTTGTATGTGTACGTTACTCTGGATTGTGGAGAATACAATAATGGAACAACTGTGTCAATAATTTGGTAAAGTAACAACATTTGGTCGTCAATTTGAGGTCACCAGGGGCTAAGGTCTCCTCCTGGATATTTTGATGACTTGCTACGTTTGTTCTAATACAGTTTTCTTAAAAAAAAAAATGTTCGGAACTACCCTCGCATTGCAAGGATAGTACCGTGCCATTTTTTTTTTTGCATGGGTAGCCGGTGGTGAAAGGGTACAGTACCGCCCGACATTGAAACTAGGTACAACATACTTCATTATTTTTGTCAGAACAACACATTTTTTTTGTAAAATAACTCAATTTCAATTAATACAGCGAAGCCGGATACCAGTGTGGGAAAGAATGACAATTTATTTATTTAATTGATCACATGTGCACTCCCACAAAATAAATCCCTACATCCAGTTTGGTGACATCTGTGAAATGAATGAATGTATGGTCGTCTGCTAACCGCAGATAGTGAATGTGAATATATAATCATCTTTGAGTCGATCCTTTGGCCACCTTTGGTGGGACCAAAGAGATGAAATTTACCAGAGCTTTGAGCCCCTGAAATGTGGCTGACCAATACGATAGCAAGGTGCTTCCCCCACCTCGACAGAGATGGGAGAGAACCTCAGGATCGGCCATGTTTCAGCACTCTGCCTCTGGATCTTGTGCTGTTATACCTGTTTTAGTTGTGCTCCGTAATGACGAAAGAGTGGAGACATGGTATGCATGTGGAATATTTAAGAGTAGTTTGAAATATTAATTTCTCTATTTCCGGAACTTTTGTGGGGAGAATTAAATGTCAGGCAGGTAATATTAATGGGATTGTAGGAATCTTCAGAAGTGACCAACGGTCACAATGAGACCACGTGTAGCAATAAGTTGAAATACTTCCGTGTGCTTAAGTTAAGCTGAATTACTAGCGTGTGTACAATAAGTCGAAATATTTAAGAAATAGTGTGTGTACCATAAGTTGAAATATTTAAGAAATGGAGTGTGGAGGACTTGAAATTAGAGACGAGTACTTCCACGTGGTGAGTACTGAGTGAGTCTCAATCTGTGTATGAGATAAAGGATAAAGAGAAGTACTCGTCCATGGTATCAGTTGAGGACTCGCGTGTGTGATGTTCTTAATGTTAAATTGTGTGATATGATTCCGTGTGACGCTAGATTTAAACTCTGAGAGAGAATCAAGGTGAATCGGCCGTCTATCCAGCAACGCCACTTGGCTTGCATTGCACAGGAAGACGTGCATATATCTCCAGAGTTCACAGTAGGAAAGTAGAATTACAAAGTGGGGCAGTGTCGTGTGAAACTGGGATAAATATTAATTGAAGTGGGAAAGCTGAAAGTGATAATGTTGTGACTATTCTCTGTGTAGTATTTCATGTTGTAGTGTGGTGTATGTCATGTAATTTGGGTATGTGTGGTTTGCATGGCAGAGTAGCGACGTAGTTTCAAAAGACTAGTGGGTTATGCTTGTTCCTTCGGTACCGCTCGGTCTGGAGGAAAGTTTAGTGATGATGATTGTGAGAGTCGAAGTGTGAGGTACAATAAAAGATCCACCATCCTATCCAGAAAGTGCACTGTAGCGTTAAAAGTAATTACGAGACCATAATATAGAGATTCACCATTGTAAAGCCATGCCCACTGAGCGGAATTTCTTATGTGTTATTGTTGTAGGTTGTAGAATTTGTGCGTTTAGGTTAGAGAATTTATCGGAATAAATAAGATAGTGAAAAGAAAAAATATTGGTGACTTTTCCTTCGAATTGTATGTTGTAATAATGTCCCGAATTTATAATGTGTGCGCCATTCATATTCAGTGCGGTGGCCACATGTCGATAAAAGTCGTTAAATAAAAGACAAAATGAAAATGTGGTATTGCCAGTGCGTAGTGTACAGTCAGAGTTCTGTAAATTACTGGTAGTCAGATGCCTGTTTCCGTTGCATATTAATCATATAGGAGGATAACTTGTAGCTTGAGTGTGAGTACTAGAGTTCATGTTACTCGATAAATAAGAATGAATCCACTCGCTTGGCAGACCACTCATCTTGCAGACCTGACTCCTTGATGCCACAGTATGAGCAAGGCATGTGGGTGCCTCTCATAATTTCGACCCTGCCAGGATTCCTTTGTCAGGATATTTTTTGCAAGGATATTTTTTTGCCAGGATATTTTGCTGTTAGGGTTTGCTGTTAAGATTTTTTTTATTTTGATGGAATATATTGTGATAGTGCTAAGAAGTAAAATTTTTTTCTGTTTGCAATTTCTTTCTGGATTGGTGAGGATCTTTTATTTTTTATGTAATTAATTGCTATATCGTCCAAGGCTGGAAGATCGTTATAATTTTTTTTGCGTAATGTCCGTAGTAACTAGGTCGCAGTCGAAAAGTGTAGCCACAATGGAGAATAGCGATTCTGGGGTGGACGTAGCAGTGCAGCAAGAAGTAGCTGTTGACCATGGGTTAATGAGCGGGGACGGCAAGCACACAGAAGGGGCTGAATTGTTCAGCGGACCGCAGCTAGGTGATCCTTTATGCGGCGGGCTTTGTTCACAATCGGTGGCTTTTCCCGACGACGCGGGCGAGCCGGGACTAGGTCAGGTATGCAGTGAAAGTGCAGCTACCCTTAGCGAGGCTACGGTTTCTCAGGCGAACAAGGTGAGCGCGTCGAAAGTAGCAAATTACAATGTGATACTGCAGTTTTTACAGAAGATGGATAGGGAGGCTAAGGAGAGAGATAGGGAGGCTAAGGAGAGACATAGGGAGTTTAAGGAAAGATGGGAAGCGATGGATAAATGTAGTAAGGAAAGTATGGAGGCATTGGATAAGGGAAATAAAGAGGCAATGAGGAAGCTACACACAGTTATCGATGAGCGTCTGCCCGCAGTTAATAATCGGTTAGATGAGGGGGAGAAGAATCTGGGTGCGTCGAAGCAAGTACAGGATGCTGTGAAAGAAAAAGCCAATAATTTGGAGGTACGAATAAGTGCAATAGAGAGCGATATTACAGAACGTAGGAACGTGTTGCCGGATGAGCGAATCAAAGAAGTAGTGGTCAGAATGAATACGATTGGTGCAGAGGTAGAAAAAATCAGTATAAGAGGCAGGACAGGTTCTGACAGTACGCAGCGAGAGGTTTATGCCGACCAGGAGGAGATACAATCACCATTACAGTTTAAAGAGGCACAATTAGAAACAAATAGGAAACATAGGGAAGAATTTGCACAGTTGCAACTGGCGTGCAGAAGCGAAGGTGAAACTCCACCAGGAAGATTGCAGAGGGAGAGTGAGATAAATTCAAAAAACGAAAATAGGCAGAAAGAGGAAGACGAACTCAGAGAGTTAGAAGAACGGTTGTGTCGGATAAAGCAGGTGGCAAACCCAACTGGGTATAGTCCAAGGCTGTCTCAATTTCAAGATTCATTACCTTCATCGTGGGGACTGCCCCTCAAAATGAAGTTTGTGTGTAACCATTTGAGGGACGAGGCTAGAGCGAAAATGCAGGAAGTTATTAAAGACTGTAGTAGCTATTTAAATGAATTCTGGTCGCAAAGAAAGCAGGACCAGGTTAAGCAAAGCATATTGATGATGCCAAATTGTAACGAAGGTGGTGTAAGAGATCCAGTGTCGTGCTATCAGGAAATGCTGAGACGAAACAGGTATTTGGATGTGCCATACGAAACTGGGGAGCTCATTAGGATCTGTATAACGAAGTTGCCAGTGAGATTGCGCAGAGATATAGTGATAGCAGGCAGAGGCTTGAACGATTCTGCGTCATTTCAGCACTTGTTACAAGAATTGGGTAATGAGAGCAACATTGTGAACAGAGACACGACTCATAGGTCACATAGTGTCGAGGATAGGAACGGCAGGAACTATCAGAATGACAGAAGAGCATGGAATCCAGGCATTTCTTTCTTGTCGTAATCGATTGAAGGATAGGAGAAACTAATCCAACATATCAGCCCTTAGCATCTTGCCTTAAAACACATGCAGCTGGCACTGAAAATTGTCTATGTAGCAGACATACTCTACTGATATGTAGGAGTGCAAATACCATACTTCTGATCGGAGAATAAAACACCAGTAATGGCATCTGTTAGGCTGGTCTCTCAGAGCAAAATTTTGCAAATTTTTATTTCGAACTGTAAAGTAAAAGAACTGTTTCTTCAAAGAAACCAGTTGCTAAAATGTTAAGTAATAATGCCAATGAGTCCAGTTTAATTAGTGCGATTTGACTATTGCAGGTACTTAACACGTAATGTAAAAAGTCAACATGTGATCGAAGTTTTTAAATTAGATGCCATCTGATCTATAGTATGTCATAGTCGTGGTGACAGTTATAATGAGGTGCTGTGTATGGTTGTTCGGAATCTGGTGTTAGGGAAAGAGGCCACTAACACCAAAGTTACTAACACTTGGGCTGCCCATCTCTCCCAGCTTGTATATTCTCTGCACACATTTAATTTTCATGTAAACTTAGATTCCTAACTAGCAAATTCTTTACTGTGTATAGTGGACCATTCAGAGTGAGGCGGATTGTCCATGAAAATGCTGTACTGATTGAGACGATCAAGGGAAAAACAATCGCGTGGGCTTCATCACATTTCTAACATCAAATTATGGAAAAGTGAAGGATAGATTGAAAGTAGGCAATTTATGGTAAATAGTCAGTGTATTTATTTGTGGTGTGTAACGTTGTGCAGGGTCAAATCGAACATAAGAATTTTCAGGCGGGATGTCAGGAAGTATGACGGAATAGACTGGTCGAATGAGTCATGAACAAGAGTCGACAGAGTGGTGTATGTACGTATTTTTTTCATATGAATAGGGATCAAGCAGAAACGACGTGATGATTAATGAGTGGATAAAGATGGTAGATAGAAAAGCGACGTGATAAATAGTAGTGGATAAAGGTGATATTTAAGGAGAGAAGCGACGTGAAGCAGTGTGATTAATAAAGAGATTCGACGTGATGAAACAGTGGTAAATAAGGGTGAGTAGAATTAATAATGTGGAGATGTCTTAGATGTATGTTACAGAGAGGCCTGTGTATGCTGCAATAGAGATTGATGCCAATGGCGAAGGAAGACCAGGAAATGATGGAGTAATGGACAGACGGAGAGCCGAAATACGAATGAAGAGATGAGGACAACTGCACAATGTGAAAGGACATAAAGGGAGTATGAGATCCAGATGGTGAACGTTGTGGAATACTGACGTAAGATGTAATATAAGTGTAGATCTAATTCTTAGCATAACATTTGCGATTTGGCAAAAATAATTTTTGTTGTTGTTGTTGTTGAAGCCTGGTACCAGTATAACTAATCAAAACGGTACCAAGAATGTGTACAGTTATTTTGCAGGTTGAATAATTTGTGTATTTTTGTTCTTAGATGAAATGTCGCAATTCTAAGTTGATATTTAGATAAAGTGAATGCAGAGGTAAACCGATGGAGAGAGGTGCCAGACTGAAAGGGCGAATTCGGAGACTGGAAAGCTATCTCCGAAACAGCTTCATGTGTTATGTGGTTGATTATAAGGGAGGAAAGGTATGGTATGTAGTTGTGAGTGTGGTGGTGTTATGAGTATAAGGGAGCAAAGGTATGGTATGTTGTCGTGAGTGTGGTGGTGTTAAGGTTAGTTGACTTCTAGACCTATTCTGTTAGTGTATTAATGGATTGAATGAGAAGGAAAATGTGATGTCTGGTGAGTGAGAGTCGTAGAGTAGTGTGATCAATGCGCACACTCCTGTAAAGTGGATGCTACCGATCCATAACTAAAACATTATTGTGTATTGTTAGATTGGAGTGAACCTCAATGTCAGGTCAGCATCTGACATGTGGATGGCACATACGTGTCCTAGAAATGTTGTTATATATAATAAAAAGTAAAATGTATAAAGAGATACTAATTTCAGTCTGTCACAAGCACAAAGGTGCAGTGTATGTTGTAGATTTAGAGTCACCAGTTTCTAAAATGTTTATTGTGTTAGGATGTTAAAGGAGTTTACTATTTAATAACATGTGGTAGGTAATTGAGAGCTGTGTAGATTATTTCTTATTTTTTTGTTATAACACTTTCAAGGGGTATTAATTTCAGTCTGTCACAAGCACAAAGGTTCGCTGTATATTGTAGTTTTAGAATAAACAGTTTCTAATATTTTCACGGTGATAGGATGTTAGAGTAGCCTACTACTTTATATTGTAATTATGAGTTGTATAGATTGTTTATTATTGCTTTTTTTTTTTTTTTTTTTTTTTTACACATTCATGTTTTGTATGAGGGACGACAGGTACAATCAATAGCGCAAGTGTGGGCTGTATATAGAAAAGGGATAAATGTTGATTTATGTGTAGAAAACTAGGGTGTATAGTTTTATGTTTTTTAGAACAAAGATTCTGTTATTACCAATGTATCTAATAGATCATACATGTAATCAATGAGTATTTAAATATATCCTTTTGTCTGTAATGTTGCGAGATGCACGGAAGGGTCTGACTGATTGGGTGTCGTAACGCCCATACCGCTAGGGGCCGAGCTGACGTAGCCGCGGCACTCCCCACTCCACTGCCGGACGGGGTACACTCCACGCGCCCGCTACAGGAGGTCAACGGCCTGGGGCGACATGCACGTACCACTGGCCATTCATAAGTTCCGCCACCCTTACGACTGGGGAAAGTATCCCGCGGAGGCAACAGCGGGTGGTTTCTTCTGCTCAACGGCGCGCGCAGCGGCGCCACGGCAGAAAGGACGATGCGCGGCAGAGCCCGGCGGGCATTTGTTACCAGCAGCTATTAACTAGTACTGGACTGTGGAGCCGTGAAACAAGATGACTGCGACTTTCCATAAGGTGGAAAGTGAAGGACTGGTGTTCCCACGTTGTGAGTGGTGGAAAAGATTTTGTCTTTAGCAGACAGGACGATCGTTTTGTTTTGTCTTGACCACTGAACGGTGGGATCCATAAACTTCTGGCAGTGATCTGTTAAGTGTGCTTTGTGAATTGCATGTGGGACGCTTGGTATTCTTGAAGAGGACAGTTGTCGTTTGGTGACTAATTATTGTATGAACGCAAGAAACTAGAGTGGGACATTGACATTTGAGTCTGTAGTAGGAGACATTTCATTAACTGGTGCGGGAAGAAGTGCTGTTTGTTGGAACTTACGACTTTTAGTTACACCATGAACTGAAAGGACAGAACCGTGGGTAATAGTAGTTGTAGGGCCATTTATGGACGACCAGATTCGTGTGGATGGTACGCTGAGAGTGACTATGGCATTTGTGTTTAATGTGAGATACAGTTTACTGTTCAGTGCGTGTTCAAAATGCCGATTTGAGTGACTTAAAGACTTTCGTCCGGGTAACCATGGGAGAGCTTTGACACCGAGACATTGTTTCTAGGGAACCTGTCAGCAACTTATTTGACCCCAAGAAAAACACAGAATGAAATGTTTCCATGTGACTCACAAGATAGGGAATAATGTATTTGTAATTGTGTAAATGTTTTTTTATATGTTTCATTCCTGAAGGGACAGCAAGTGTAATTGTATTTTATTAACATTTGTGTTTAGAATAGTTAGTGTTTTTTTGTTTGTTCTGGGTTATCAAGTTCACGTAGCATGTTTATTAGAATATTTGGTACAATGATACTTTAATTATTAGGCAGTGGCGTAATACTAACGTAGCGGCCCTTGTAGCATTGATCAGTAAGGTTGTCACAGGGGACAAGAGTTTGCATTGCACAACAAAATATCGGAATTAACTGATGTATTTTGATGTCGTGGACAGTAGTAATCTTGTTGGTGTGTTGACTGAAGCCACTTATTTTCATTATCACAGTGGTGATATTTCACATTAAAGTGTAACGAAGGCTAGTCGAAATGCAAGTTCTTGTCGTCCAAATGTGTGACAACAGAGAAATGAGCAGTAGAGTAAGATACGAGAGCTACTGGTGGATTCAAGCACTTATTGCGAACTATTTATTGCGTGTATTGATATGGAGCCTGACTTGTACGTGTAACTAGTGTACGCAATTTTTTTTCTTTTGTTGATTTTGTTTTGTATTTAGACATTGCCGTGTAAAGATTATTACAACGCAATTTATGAATTTCAGATTACTTGTTCTGTGTTTGGACGGTGAGCTATTTGAAATTTCATTAGTATTTTTTTTATTTGTCATAGAATTAGTGAAGTTTGGATTACTCATAAAAATAACGAAGATCCCAGTAACTAAGCAAATTTTTATCTCAATATTATTTTTTATTTGTGTGATGTAATGTTTTATTTGTCATGTGGATTGTTGCAAGCTTGTATGTGTACGTTACTCTGGATTGTGGAGAATACAATAATGGAACAACTGTGTCAATAATTTGGTAAAGTAACAACATTTGGTCGTCAATTTGAGGTCACCAGGGGCTAAGGTCTCCTCCTGGATATTTTGATGACTTGCTACGTTTGTTCTAATACAGTTTTCTTAAAAAAAAAAAATGTTCGGAACTACCCTCGCATTGCAAGGATAGTACCGTGCCATTTTTTTTTGCATGGGTAGCCGGTGGTGAAAGGGTACAGTACCGCCCGACATTGAAACTAGGTACAACATACTTCATTATTTTTGTCAGAACAACACATTTTTTTTGTAAAATAACTCAATTTCAATTAATACAGCGAAGCCGGATACCAGTGTGGGAAAGAATGACAATTTATTTATTTAATTGATCACATGTGCACTCCCACAAAATAAATCCCTACATCCAGTTTGGTGACATCTGTGAAATGAATGAATGTATGGTCGTCTGCTAACCGCAGATAGTGAATGTGAATATATAATCATCTTTGAGTCGATCCTTTGGCCACCTTTGGTGGGACCAAAGAGATGAAATTTACCAGAGCTTTGAGCCCCTGAAATGTGGCTGACCAATACGATAGCAAGGTGCTTCCCCCACCTCGACAGAGATGGGAGAGAACCTCAGGATCGGCCATGTTTCAGCACTCTGCCTCTGGATCTTGTGCTGTTATACCTGTTTTAGTTGTGCTCCGTAATGACGAAAGAGTGGAGACATGGTATGCATGTGGAATATTTAAGAGTAGTTTGAAATATTAATTTCTCTATTTCCGGAACTTTTGTGGGGAGAATTAAATGTCAGGCAGGTAATATTAATGGGATTGTAGGAATCTTCAGAAGTGACCAACGGTCACAATGAGACCACGTGTAGCAATAAGTTGAAATACTTCCGTGTGCTTAAGTTAAGCTGAATTACTAGCGTGTGTACAATAAGTCGAAATATTTAAGAAATAGTGTGTGTACCATAAGTTGAAATATTTAAGAAATGGAGTGTGGAGGACTTGAAATTAGAGACGAGTACTTCCACGTGGTGAGTACTGAGTGAGTCTCAATCTGTGTATGAGACAAAGGATAAAGAGAAGTACTCGTCCATGGTATCAGTTGAGGACTCGCGTGTGTGATGTTCTTAATGTTAAATTGTGTGATATGATTCCGTGTGACGCTAGATTTAAACTCTGAGAGAGAATCAAGGTGAATCGGCCGTCTATCCAGCAACGCCACTTGGCTTGCATTGCACAGGAAGACGTGCATATATCTCCAGAGTTCACAGTAGGAAAGTAGAATTACAAAGTGGGGCAGTGTCGTGTGAAACTGGGATAAATATTAATTGAAGTGGGAAAGCTGAAAGTGATAATGTTGTGACTATTCTCTGTGTAGTATTTCATGTTGTAGTGTGGTGTATGTCATGTAATTTGGGTATGTGTGGTTTGCATGGCAGAGTAGCGAGGTAGTTTCAAAAGACTAGTGGGTTATGCTTGTTCCTTCGGTACCGCTTGGTCTGGAGGAAAGTTTAGTGATGATGATTGTGAGAGTCGAAGTGTGAGGTACAATAAAAGATCCACCATCCTATCCAGAAAGTGCACTGTAGCGTTAAAAGTAATTACGAGACCATAATATAGAGATTCACCATTGTAAAGCCATGCCCACTGGGCGGAATTTCTTATGTGTTATTGTTGTAGGTTGTAGAATTTGTGCGTTTAGGTTAGAGAATTTATCGGAATAAATAAGATAGTGAAAAGAAAAAATATTGGTGACTTTTCCTTCGAATTGTATGTTGTAATAATGTCCCGAATTTATAATGTGTGCGCCATTCATATTCAGTGCGGTGGCCACATGTCGATAAAAGTCGTTAAATAAAAGACAAAAAGAAAATGTGGTATTGCCAGTGCGTAGTGTACAGTCAGAGTTCTGTAAATTACTGGTAGTCAGATGCCTGTTTCCGTTGCATATTAATCATATAGGAGGATAACTTGTAGCTTGAGTGTGAGTAGTAGAGTTCATGTTACTCGATAAATAAGAATGAATCCACTCGCTTGGCAGACCACTCATCTTGCAGACCTGACTCCTTGATGCCACAGTATGAGCAAGGCATGTGGGTGCCTCTCATAATTTCGACCCTGCCAGGATTCCTTTGTCAGGATATTTTTTGCAAGGATATTTTTTTGCCAGGATATTTTGCTGTTAGGGTTTGCTGTTAAGATTTTTTTTATTTTGATGGAATGTATTGTGATAGTGCTAAGAAGTAAAATTTTTTCTGTTTGCAATTTCTTTCTGGATTGGTGAGGATCTTTTATTTTTTATGTAATTAATTGCTATATCGTCCAAGGCTGGAAGATCGTTATAATTTTTTTTGCGTAATGTCCGTAGTAACTAGGTCGCAGTCGAAAAGTGTAGCCACAATGGAGAATAGCGATTCTGGGGTGGACGTAGCAGTGCAGCAAGAAGTAGCTGTTGACCATGGGTTAATGAGCGGGGACGGCAAGCACACAGAAGGGGCTGAATTGTTCAGCGGACCGCAGCTAGGTGATCCTTTATGCGGCGGGCTTTGTTCACAATCGGTGGCTTTTCCCGACGACGTGGGCGAGCCGGGACTAGGTCAGGTATGCAGTGAAAGTGCAGCTACCCTTAGCGAGGCTACGGTTTCTCAGGCGAACAAGGTGAGCGCGTCGAAAGTAGCAAATTACAATGTGATACTGCAGTTTTTACAGAAGATGGATAGGGAGGCTAAGGAGAGAGATAGGGAGGCTAAGGAGAGACATAGGGAGTTTAAGGAAAGATGGGAAGCGATGGATAAATGTAGTAAGGAAAGTATGGAGGCATTGGATAAGGGAAATAAAGAGGCAATGAGGAAGCTACACACAGTTATCGATGAGCGTCTGCCCGCAGTTAATAATCGGTTAGATGAGGGGGAGAAGAATCTGGGTGCGTCGAAGCAAGTACAGGATGCTGTGAAAGAAAAAGCCAATAATTTGGAGGTACGAATAAGTGCAATAGAGAGCGATATTACAGAACGTAGGGACGTGTTGCCGGATGAGCGAATCAAAGAAGTAGTGGTCAGAATGAATACGATTGGTGCAGAGGTAGAAAAAATCAGTATAAGAGGCGAGACAGGTTCTGACAGTACGCAGCGAGAGGTTTATGCCGACCAGGAGGAGATACAATCACCATTACAGTTTAAAGAGGCACAATTAGAAACAAATAGGAAACATAGGGAAGAATTTGCACAGTTGCAACTGGCGTGCAGAAGTGAAGGTGAAACTCCACCAGGAAGATTGCAGAGGGAGAGTGAGATAAATTCAAAAAACGAAAATAGGCAGAAAGAGGAAGACGAACTCAGAGAGTTAGAAGAACGGTTGTGTCGGATAAAGCAGGTGGCAAACCCAACTGGGTATAGTCCAAGGCTGTCTCAATTTCAAGATTCATTACCTTCATCGTGGGGACTGCCCCTCAAAATGAAGTTTGTGTGTAACCATTTGAGGGACGAGGCTAGAGCGAAAATGCAGGAAGTTATTAAAGACTGTAGTAGCTATTTAAATGAATTCTGGTCGCAAAGTAAGCAGGACCAGGTTAAGCAAAGCATATTGATGATGCCAAATTGTAACGAAGGAGGTGTAAGAGATCCAGTGTCGTGCTATCAGGAAATGCTGAGACGAAACAGGTATTTGGATGTGCCATACGAAACTGGGGAGCTCATTAGGATCTGTATAACGAAGTTGCCAGTGAGATTGCGCAGAGATATAGTGATAGCAGGCAGAGGCTTGAACGATTCTGCGTCATTTCAGCACTTGTTACAAGAATTGGGTAATGAGAGCAACATTGTGAACGGAGACACGACTCATAGGTCACATAGTGTCGAGGATAGGAACGGCAGGAACTATCAGAATGACAGAAGAGCATGGAATCCAGGCATTTCTTTCTTGTCGTAATCGATTGAAGGATAGGAGAAACTAATCCAACATATCAGCCCTTAGCATCTTGCCTTAAAACACATGCAGCTGGCACTGAAAATTGTCTATGTAGCAGACATACTCTACTGATATGTAGGAGTGCAAATACCATACTTCTGATCGGAGAATAAAACACCAGTAATGGCATCTGTTAGGCTGGTCTCTCAGAGCAAAATTTGCAAATTTTTATTTCGAACTGTAAAGTAAAAGAACTGTTTCTTCAAAGAAACCAGTTGCTAAAATGTTAAGTAATAATGCCAATGAGTCCAGTTTAATTAGTGCGATTTGACTATTGCAGGTACTTAACACGTAATGTAAAAAGTCAACATGTGATCGAAGTTTTTAAATTAGATGCCATCTGATCTATAGTATGTCATAGTCGTGGTGACAGTTATAATGAGGTGCTGTGTATGGTTGTTCGGAATCTGGTGTTAGGGAAAGAGGCCACTAACACCAAAGTTACTAACACTTGGGCTGCCCATCTCTCCCAGCTTGTATATTCTCTGCACACATTTAATTTTCATGTAAACTTAGATTCCTAACTAGCAAATTCTTTACTGTGTATAGTGGACCATTCAGAGTGAGGCGGATTGTCCATGAAAATGCTGTACTGATTGAGACGATCAAGGGAAAAACAATCGCGTGGGCTTCATCACATTTCTAACATCAAATTATGGAAAAGTGAAGGATAGATTGAAAGTAGGCAATTTATGGTAAATAGTCAGTGTATTTATTTGTGGTGTGTAACGTTGTGCAGGGTCAAATCGAACATAAGAATTTTCAGGCGGGATGTCAGGAAGTATGACGGAATAGACTGGTCGAATGAGTCATGAACAAGAGTCGACAGAGTGGTGTATGTACGTATTTTTTTCATATGAATAGGGATCAAGCAGAAACGACGTGATGATTAATGAGTGGATAAAGATGGTAGATAGAAAAGCGACGTGATAAATAGTAGTGGATAAAGGTGATATTTAAGGAGAGAAGCGACGTGAAGCAGTGTGATTAATAAAGAGATTCGACGTGATGAAACAGTGGTAAATAAGGGTGAGTAGAATTAATAATGTGGAGATGTCTTAGATGTATGTTACAGAGAGGCCTGTGTATGCTGCAATAGAGATTGATGCCAATGGCGAAGGAAGACCAGGAAATGATGGAGTAATGGACGGACGGAGAGCCGAAATACGAATGAAGAGATGAGGACAACTGCACAATGTGAAAGGACATAAAGGGAGTATGAGATCCAGATGGTGAACGTTGTGGAATACTGACGTAAGATGTAATATAAGTGTAGATCTAATTCTTAGCATAACATTTGCGATTTGGCAAAAATAATTTTTGTTGTTGTTGTTGTTGAAGCCTGGTACCAGTATAACTAATCAAAACGGTACCAAGAATGTGTACAGTTATTTTGCAGGTTGAATAATTTGTGTATTTTTGTTCTTAGATGAAATGTAGCAATTCTAAGTTGATATTTAGATAAAGTGAATGCAGAGGTAAGCCAATGGAGAGAGGTGCCAGACTGAAAGGGCGAATTCGGAGACTGGAAAGCTATCTCCGAAACAGCTTCATGTGTTATGTGGTTGATTATAAGGGAGGAAAGGTATGGTATGTTGTTGTGAGTGTGGTGGTGTTATGAGTATAAGGGAGCAAAGGTATGGTATGTTGTCGTGAGTGTGGTGGTGTTAAGGTTAGTTGACTTCTAGACCTATTCTGTTAGTGTATTAATGGATTGAATGAGAAGGAAAATGTGATGTCTGGTGAGTGAGAGTCGTAGAGTAGTGTGATGAATGCGCACACTCCTGTAAAGTGGATGCTACCGATCCATAACTAAAACATTATTGTGTATTGTTAGATTGGAATGAACCTCAATGTCAGGTCAGCATCTAAAATGTGGATGGCACATACGTGTCCTAGAAATGTTGTTACATATAATAAAAAGTAAAATGTATAAAGAGATACTAATTTCAGTCTGTCACAAGCACAAAGGTGCAGTGTATGTTGTAGATTTAGAGTCACCAGTTTCTAAAATGTTTATTGTCTTAGGATGTTAAAGTAGTTTACTATTTAATAACATGTGGTAGGTAATTGAGAGCTGTGTTGATTATTTCTTATTTTTTTGTTAGAACACTTTCAAGGGGTATCAATTTCAGTCTGTCACAAGCACAAAGGTTCGCTGTATATTGTAGTTTTAGAATAAACAGTTTCTAATATTTTCACGGTGATAGGATGTTAGAGTAGCCTACTACTTTATGTTGTAATTATGAGTTGTATAGATTGTTTATTATTGCTTTTTTTTTTTCTTTTTACACATTCATGTTTTGTATGAGGGACGACAGGTACAATCAGTAGCGCAAGTGTGGGCTGTATATAGAAAAGGGATAAATGTTGATGTATGTGTAGAAAACTAAGGTGTATAGTTTTATGTTTTTTAGAACAAAGATTCTGTTATTACCAATGTATCTAATAGATCATACATGTAATCAATGAGTATTTAAATATATCCTTTTGTCTGTAATGTTGCGAGATGCACGGAAGGGTCTGACTGATTGGGTGTCGTAACGCCCATACCGCTAGGGGCCGAGCTGACGTAGCCGCGGCACTCCCCACTCCACTGCCGGACGGGGTACACTCCACGCGCCCGCTACAGGAGGTCAACGGCCTGGGGCGACATGCACGTACCACTGGCCATTCATAAGTTCCGCCACCCTTACGACTGGGGAAAGTATCCCGCGGAGGCAACAGCGGGTGGTTTCTTCTGCTCAACGGCGCGCGCAGCGGCGCCACGGCAGAAAGGACGATGCGCGGCAGAGCCCGGCGGGCATTTGTTACCAGCAACTATTAACTAGTACTGGACTGTGGAGCCGTGAAACAAGATGACTGCGACTTTCCATAAGGTGGAAAGTGAAGGACTGGTGTTCCCACGTTGTGAGTGGTGGAAAAGATTGTGTCTTTAGCAGACAGGACGATCGTTTTGTTTTGTCTTGACCACTGAACGGTGGAATCCATAAACTTTTGGCAGTGATCTGTTAAGTGTGCTTTGTGAATTGCATGTGGGACGCTTGGTATTCTTGAAGAGGACAGTTGTCGTTTGGTGACTAATTATTGTATGAACGCAAGAAACTAGAGTGGGACATTGACATTTGAGTCTGTAGTAGGAGACATTTCATTAACTGGTGCGGGAAGAAGTGCTGTTTGTTGGGACTTACGACTTTTAGTTACACCATGAACTGAAAGGACAGAACCGTGGGTAATAGTAGTTGTAGGGCCATTTATGGACGACCAGATTCGTGTGGATGGTACGCTGAGAGTGACTATGGCATTTGTGTTTAATGTGAGATACAGTTTACTGTTCAGTGCGTGTTCAAAATGCCGATTTGAGTGACTTAAAGACTTTCGTCCGGGTAACCATGGGAGAGCTTTGACACCGAGACATTGTTTCTAGGGAACCTGTCAGCAACTTATTTGACCCCAAGAAAAACACAGAATGAAATGTTTCCGTGTGACTCACAAGATAGGGAATAATGTATTTGTAATTGTGTAAATGTTTTTTTATATGTTTCATTCCTGAAGGGACAGCAAGTGTAATTGTATTTTATTAACATTTGTGTTTAGAATAGTTAGTGTTTTTTTGTTTGTTCTGGGTTATCAAGTTCACGTAGCATGTTTATTAGAATATTTGGTACAATGATACTTTAATTATTAGGCAGTGGCGTAATACTAACGTAGCGGCCCTTGTAGCATTGATCAGTAAAGTTGTCACAGGGGACAAGAGTTTGCATTGCACAACAAAATATCGGAATTAACTGATGTATTTTGATGTCGTGGACAGTAGTAATCTTGTTGGTGTGTTGACTGAAGCCACTTATTTTCATTATCACAGTGGTGATATTTCACATTAAAGTGTAACGAAGGCTAGTCGAAATGCAAGTTCTTGTCGTCCAAATGTGTGACAACAGAGAAATGAGCAGTAGGGTAAGATACGAGAGCTACTGGTGGATTCAAGCACTTATTGCGAACTATTTATTGCGTGTATTGATATGGAGCCTGACTTGTACGTGTAACTAGTGTACGCAATTTTTTTTCTTTTGTTGATTTTGTTTTGTATTTAGACATTGCCGTGTAAAGATTATTACAACGCAATTTATGAATTTCAGATTACTTGTTCTGTGTTTGGACGGTGAGCTGTTTGAAATTTCATTAGTATTTTTTTTATTTGTCATAGAATTAGTGAAGTTTGGATTACTCATAAAAATAACGAAGATCCCAGTAACTAAGCAAATTTTTATCTCAATATTATTTTTTATTTGTGTGATGTAATGTTTTATTTGTCATGTGGATTGTTGCAAGCTTGTATGTGTACGTTACTCTGGATTGTGGAGAATACAATAATGGAACAACTGTGTCAATAATTTGGTAAAGTAACAACATTTGGTCGTCAATTTGAGGTCACCAGGGGCTAAGGTCTCCTCCTGGATATTTTGATGACTTGCTACGTTTGTTCTAATACAGTTTTCTTAAAAAAAAAAAATGTTCGGAACTACCCTCGCATTGCAAGGATAGTACCGTGCCATTTTTTTTTGCATGGGTAGCCGGTGGTGAAAGGGTACAGTACCGCCCGACATTGAAACTAGGTACAACATACTTCATTATTTTTGTCAGAACAACACATTTTTTTTGTAAAATAACTCAATTTCAATTAATACAGCGAAGCCGGATACCAGTGTGGGAAAGAATGACAATTTATTTATTTAATTGATCACATGTGCACTCCCACAAAATAAATCCCTACATCCAGTTTGGTGACATCTGTGAAATGAATGAATGTATGGTCGTCTGCTAACCGCAGATAGTGAATGTGAATATATAATCATCTTTGAGTCGATCCTTTGGCCACCTTTGGTGGGACCAAAGAGATGAAATTTACCAGAGCTTTGAGCCCCTGAAATGTGGCTGACCAATACGATAGCAAGGTGCTTCCCCCACCTCGACAGAGATGGGAGAGAACCTCAGGATCGGCCATGTTTCAGCACTCTGCCTCTGGATCTTGTGCTGTTATACCTGTTTTAGTTGTGCTCCGTAATGACGAAAGAGTGGAGACATGGTATGCATGTGGAATATTTAAGAGTAGTTTGAAATATTAATTTCTCTATTTCCGGAACTTTTGTGGGGAGAATTAAATGTCAGGCAGGTAATATTAATGGGATTGTAGGAATCTTCAGAAGTGACCAACGGTCACAATGAGACCACGTGTAGCAATAAGTTGAAATACTTCCGTGTGCTTAAGTTAAGCTGAATTACTAGCGTGTGTACAATAAGTCGAAATATTTAAGAAATAGTGTGTGTACCATAAGTTGAAATATTTAAGAAATGGAGTGTGGAGGACTTGAAATTAGAGACGAGTACTTCCACGTGGTGAGTACTGAGTGAGTCTCAATCTGTGTATGAGACAAAGGATAAAGAGAAGTACTCGTCCATGGTATCAGTTGAGGACTCGCGTGTGTGATGTTCTTAATGTTAAATTGTGTGATATGATTCCGTGTGACGCTAGATTTAAACTCTGAGAGAGAATCAAGGTGAATCGGCCGTCTATCCAGCAACGCCACTTGGCTTGCATTGCACAGGAAGACGTGCATATATCTCCAGAGTTCACAGTAGGAAAGTAGAATTACAAAGTGGGGCAGTGTCGTGTGAAACTGGGATAAATATTAATTGAAGTGGGAAAGCTGAAAGTGATAATGTTGTGACTATTCTCTGTGTAGTATTTCATGTTGTAGTGTGGTGTATGTCATGTAATTTGGGTATGTGTGGTTTGCATGGCAGAGTAGCGAGGTAGTTTCAAAAGACTAGTGGGTTATGCTTGTTCCTTCGGTACCGCTTGGTCTGGAGGAAAGTTTAGTGATGATGATTGTGAGAGTCGAAGTGTGAGGTACAATAAAAGATCCACCATCCTATCCAGAAAGTGCACTGTAGCGTTAAAAGTAATTACGAGACCATAATATAGAGATTCACCATTGTAAAGCCATGCCCACTGGGCGGAATTTCTTATGTGTTATTGTTGTAGGTTGTAGAATTTGTGCGTTTAGGTTAGAGAATTTATCGGAATAAATAAGATAGTGAAAAGAAAAAATATTGGTGACTTTTCCTTCGAATTGTATGTTGTAATAATGTCCCGAATTTATAATGTGTGCGCCATTCATATTCAGTGCGGTGGCCACATGTCGATAAAAGTCGTTAAATAAAAGACAAAAAGAAAATGTGGTATTGCCAGTGCGTAGTGTACAGTCAGAGTTCTGTAAATTACTGGTAGTCAGATGCCTGTTTCCGTTGCATATTAATCATATAGGAGGATAACTTGTAGCTTGAGTGTGAGTACTAGAGTTCATGTTACTCGATAAATAAGAATGAATCCACTCGCTTGGCAGACCACTCATCTTGCAGACCTGACTCCTTGATGCCACAGTATGAGCAAGGCATGTGGGTGCCTCTCATAATTTCGACCCTGCCAGGATTCCTTAGTCAGGATATTTTTTGCAAGGATATTTTTTTGCCAGGATATTTTGCTGTTAGGGTTTGCTGTTAAGATTTTTTTTATTTTGATGGAATATATTGTGATAGTGCTAAGAAGTAAAATTTTTTCTGTTTGCAATTTCTTTCTGGATTGGTGAGGATCTTTTATTTTTTATGTAATTAATTGCTATATCGTCCAAGGCTGGAAGATCGTTATAATTTTTTTTGCGTAATGTCCGTAGTAACTAGGTCGCAGTCGAAAAGTGTAGCCACAATGGAGAATAGCGATTCTGGGGTGGACGTAGCAGTGCAGCAAGAAGTAGCTGTTGACCATGGGTTAATGAGCGGGGACGGCAAGCACACAGAAGGGGCTGAATTGTTCAGCGGACCGCAGCTAGGTGATCCTTTATGCGGCGGGCTTTGTTCACAATCAGTGGCTTTTCCCGACGACGCGGGCGAGCCGGGACTAGGTCAGGTATGCAGTGAAAGTGCAGCTACCCTTAGCGAGGCTACGGTTTCTCAGGCGAACGAGGTGAGCGCGTCGAAAGTAGCAAATTACAATGTGATACTGCAGTTTTTACAGAAGATGGATAGGGAGGCTAAGGAGAGACATAGGGAGTTTAAGGAAAGATGGGAAGCGATGGATAAATGTAGTAAGGAAAGTATGGAGGCATTGGATAAGGGAAATAAAGAGGCAATGAGGAAGCTACACACAGTTATCGATGAGCGTGTGCCCGCAGTTAATAATCGGTTAGATGAGGGGGAGAAGAGTCTGGGTGCGTCGAAGCAAGTACAGGATGCTGTGAAAGAAAAAGCCAATAATTTGGAGGTACGAATAAGTGCAATAGAGAGCGATATTACAGAACGTAGGGACGTGTTGCCGGATGAGCGAATCAAAGAAGTAGTGGTCAGAATGAATACGATTGGTGCAGAGGTAGAAAAAATCAGTATAAGAGGCGAGACAGGTTCTGACAGTACGCAGCGAGAGGTTTATGCCGACCAGGAGGAGATACAATCACCATTACAGTTTAAAGAGGCACAATTAGAAACAAATAGGAAACATAGGGAAGAATTTGCACAGTTGCAACTGGCGTGCAGAAGCGAAGGTGAAACTCCACCAGGAAGATTGCAGAGGGAGAGTGAGATAAATTCAAAAAACGAAAATAGGCAGAAAGAGGAAGACGAACTCAGAGAGTTAGAAGAACGGTTGTGTCGGATAAAGCAGGTGGCAAACCCAACTGGGTATAGTCCAAGGCTGTCTCAATTTCAAGATTCATTACCTTCATCGTGGGGACTGCCCCTCAAAATGAAGTTTGTGTGTAACCATTTGAGGGACGAGGCTAGAGCGAAAATGCAGGAAGTTATTAAAGACTGTAGTAGCTATTTAAATGAATTCTGGTCGCAAAGAAAGCAGGACCAGGTTAAGCAAAGCATATTGATGATGCCAAATTGTAACGAAGGTGGTGTAAGAGATCCAGTGTCGTGCTATCAGGAAATGCTGAGACGAAACAGGTATTTGGATGTGCCATACGAAACTGGGGAGCTCATTAGGATCTGTATAACGAAGTTGCCAGTGAGATTGCGCAGAGATATAGTGATAGCAGGCAGAGGCTTGAACGATTCTGCGTCATTTCAGCACTTGTTACAAGAATTGGGTAATGAGAGCAACATTGTGAACGGAGACACGACTCATAGGTCACATAGTGTCGAGGATAGGAACGGCAGGAACTATCAGAATGACAGAAGAGCATGGAATCCAGGCATTTCTTTCTTGTCGTAATCGATTGAAGGATAGGAGAAACTAATCCAACATATCAGCCCTTAGCATCTTGCCTTAAAACACATGCAGCTGGCACTGAAAATTGTCTATGTAGCAGACATACTCTACTGATATGTAGGAGTGCAAATACCATACTTTTGATCGGAGAATAAAACACCAGTAATGGCATCTGTTAGGCTGGTCTCTCAGAGCAAAATTTTGCAAATTTTTATTTCGAACTGTAAAGTAAAAGAACTGTTTCTTCAAAGAAACCAGTTGCTAAAATGTTAAGTAATAATGCCAATGAGTCCAGTTTAATTAGTGCGATTTGACTATTGCAGGTACTTAACACGTAATGTAAAAAGTCAACATGTGATCGAAGTTTTTAAATTAGATGCCATCTGATCTATAGTATGTCATAGTCGTGGTGACAGTTATAATGAGGTGCTGTGTATGGTTGTTCGGAATCTGGTGTTAGGGAAAGAGGCCACTAACACCAATGTTACTAACACTTGGGCTGCCCATCTCTCCCAGCTTGTATATTCTCTGCACACATTTAATTTTCATGTAAACTTAGATTCCTAACTAGCAAATTCTTTACTGTGTATAGTGGACCATTCAGAGTGAGGCGGATTGTCCATGAAAATGCTGTACTGATTGAGACGATCAAGGGAAAAACAATCGCGTGGGCTTCATCACATTTCTAACATCAAATTATGGAAAAGTGAAGGATAGATTGAAAGTAGGCAATTTATGGTAAATAGTCAGTGTATTTATTTGTGGTGTGTAACGTTGTGCAGGGTCAAATCGAACATAAGAATTTTCAGGCGGGATGTCAGGAAGTATGACGGAATAGACTGGTCGAATGAGTCATGAACAAGAGTCGACAGAGTGGTGTATGTACGTATTTTTTTCATATGAATAGGGATCAAGCAGAAACGATGTGATGATTAATGAGTGGATAAAGATGGTAGATAGAAAAGCGACGTGATAAATAGTAGTGGATAAAGGTGATATTTAAGGAGAGAAGCGACGTGAAGCAGTGTGATTAATAAAGAGATTCGACGTGATGAAACAGTGGTAAATAAGGGTGAGTAGAATTAATAATGTGGAGATGTCTTAGATGTATGTTACAGAGAGGCCTGTGTATGCTGCAATAGAGATTGATGCCAATGGCGAAGGAAGACCAGGAAATGATGGAGTAATGGACGGACGGAGAGCCGAAATACGAATGAAGAGATGAGGACAACTGCACAATGTGAAAGGACATAAAGGGAGTATGAGATCCAGATGGTGAACGTTGTGGAATACTGACGTAAGATGTAATATAAGTGTAGATCTAATTCTTAGCATAACATTTGCGATTTGGCAAAAATAATTTTTGTTGTTGTTGTTGTTGAAGCCTGGTACCAGTATAACTAATCAAAACGGTACCAAGAATGTGTACAGTTATTTTGCAGGTTGAATAATTTGTGTATTTTTGTTCTTAGATGAAATGTCGCAATTCTAAGTTGATATTTAGATAAAGTGAATGCAGAGGTAAGCCGATGGAGAGAGGTGCCAGACTGAAAGGGCGAATTCGGAGACTGGAAAGCTATCTCCGAAACAGCTTCATGTGGTATGTGGTTGATTATAAGGGAGGAAAGGTATGGTATGTTGTCGTGAGTGTGGTGGTGTTAAGGTTAGCTGACTTCTAGACCTATTCTGTTAGTGTATTAATGGATTGAATGAGAAGGAAAATGTGATGTCTGGTGAGTGAGAGTCGTAGAGTAGTGTGATGAATGCACACACTCCTGTAAAGTGGATGCTACCGATCCATAACTAAAACATTATTGTGTATTGTTAGATTGGAATGAACCTCAATGTCAGGTCAGCATCTGACATGTGGATGGCACATACGTGTCCTAGAAATGTTGTTATATATAATAAAAAGTAAAATGTATAAAGAGATACTAATTTCAGTCTGTCACAAGCACAAAGGTGCAGTGTATGTTGTAGATTTAGAGTCACCAGTTTCTAAAATGTTTATTGTGTTAGGATGTTAAAGTAGTTTACTATTTAATAACATGTGGTAGGTAATTGAGAGCTGTGTAGATTATTTCTTATTTTTTTGTTATAACACTTTCAAGGGGTATTAATTTCAGTCTGTCACAAGCACAAAGGTTCGCTGTATATTGTAGTTTTAGAATAAACAGTTTCTAATATTTTCACGGTGATAGGATGTTATAGTAGCCTACTACTTTATATTGTAATTATGAGTTGTATAGATTGTTTATTATTGCTTTTTTTTTTTTTTTTTTTTTTACACATTCATGTTTTGTATGAGGGACGACAGGTACAATCAATAGCGCAAGTGTGGGCTGTATATAGAAAAGGGATAAATGTTGATGTATGTGTAGAAAACTAGGGTGTATAGTTTTATGTTTTTTAGAACAAAGATTCTGTTATTACCAATGTATCTAATAGATCATACATGTAATCAATGAGTATTTAAATATATCCTTTTGTCTGTAATGTTGCGAGATGCACGGAAGGGTCTGACTGATTGGGTGTCGTAACGCCCATACCGCTAGGGGCCGAGCTGACGTAGCCGCGGCACTCCCCACTCCACTGCTGGACGGGGTACACTCCACGCGCCCGCTACAGGAGGTCAACGGCCTGGGGCGACATGCACGTACCACTGGCCATTCATAAGTTCCGCCACCCTTACGACTGGGGAAAGTATCCCGCGGAGGCAACAGCGGGTGGTTTCTTCTGCTCAACGGCGCGCGCAGCGGCGCCACGGCAGAAAGGACGATGCGCGGCAGAGCCCGGCGGGCATTTGTTACCAGCAGCTATTAACTAGTACTGGACTGTGGAGCCGTGAAACAAGATGACTGCGACTTTCCATAAGGTGGAAAGTGAAGGACTGGTGTTCCCACGTTGTGAGTGGTGGAAAAGATTTTGTCTTTTGCAGACAGGACGATCGTTTTGTTTTGTCTTGACCACTGAACGGTGAGATCCATAAACTTTCGGCAGTGATCTGTTAAGTGTGCTTTGTGAATTGCATGTGGGACGCTTGGTATTCTTGAAGAGGACAGTTGTCGTTTGGTGACTAATTATTGTATGAACGCAAGAAACTAGAGTGGGACATTGACATTTGAGTCTGTAGTAGGAGACATTTCATTAACTGGTGCGGGAATAAGTGCTGTTTGTTGGAACTTACGACTTTTAGTTACACCATGAACTGAAAGGACAGAACCGTGGGTAATAGTAGTTGTAGGGCCATTTATGGACGACCAGATTCGTGTGGATGGTACGCTGAGAGTGACTATGGCATTTGTGTTTAATGTGAGATACAGTTTACTGTTCAGTGCGTGTTCAAAATGCCGATTTGAGTGACTTAAAGACTTTCGTCCGGGTAACCATGGGAGAGCTTTGACACCGAGACATTGTTTCTAGGGAACCTGTCAGCAACTTATTTGACCCCAAGAAAAACACAGAATGAAATGTTTCCGTGTGACTCACAAGATAGGGAATAATGTATTTGTAATTGTGTAAATGTTTTTTTATATGTTTCATTCCTGAAGGGACAGCAAGTGTAATTGTATTTTATTAACATTTGTGTTTAGAATAGTTAGTGTTTTTTTGTTTGTTCTGGGTTATCAAGTTCACGTAGCATGTTTATTAGAATATTTGGTACAATGATACTTTAATTATTAGGCAGTGGCGTAATACTAACGTAGCGGCCCTTGTAGCATTGATCAGTAAGGTTGTCACAGGGGACAAGAGTTTGCATTGCACAACAAAATATCGGAATTAACTGATGTATTTTGATGTCGTGGACAGTAGTAATCTTGTTGGTGTGTTGACTGAAGCCACTTATTTTCATTATCACAGTGGTGATATTTCACATTAAAGTGTAACGAAGGCTAGTCGAAATGCAAGTTCTTGTCGTCCAAATGTGTGACAACAGAGAAATGAGCAGTAGAGTAAGATACGAGAGCTACTGGTGGATTCAAGCACTTATTGCGAACTATTTATTGCGTGTATTGATATGGAGCCTGACTTGTACGTGTAACTAGTGTACGCAATTTTTTTTCTTTTGTTGATTTTGTTTTGTATTTAGACATTGCCGTGTAAAGATTATTACAACGCAATTTATGAATTTCAGATTACTTGTTCTGTGTTTGGACGGTGAGCTATTTGAAATTTCATTAGTATTTTTTTTATTTGTCATAGAATTAGTGAAGTTTGGATTACTCATAAAAATAACGAAGATCCCAGTAACTAAGCAAATTTTTATCTCAATATTATTTTTTATTTGTGTGATGTAATGTTTTATTTGTCATGTGGATTGTTGCAAGCTTGTATGTGTACGTTACTCTGGATTGTGGAGAATACAATAATGGAACAACTGTGTCAATAATTTGGTAAAGTAACAACATTTGGTCGTCAATTTGAGGTCACCAGGGGCTAAGGTCTCCTCCTGGATATTTTGATGACTTGCTACGTTTGTTCTAATACAGTTTTCTTAAAAAAAAAAATGTTCGGAACTACCCTCGCATTGCAAGGATAGTACCGTGCCATTTTTTTTTGCATGGGTAGCCGGTGGTGAAAGGGTACAGTACCGCCCGACATTGAAACTAGGTACAACATACTTCATTATTTTTGTCAGAACAACACATTTTTTTTGTAAAATAACTCAATTTCAATTAATACAGCGAAGCCGGATACCAGTGTGGGAAAGAATGACAATTTATTTATTTAATTGATCACATGTGCACTCCCACAAAATAAATCCCTACATCCAGTTTGGTGACATCTGTGAAATGAATGAATGTATGGTCGTCTGCTAACCGCAGATAGTGAATGTGAATATATAATCATCTTTGAGTCGATCCTTTGGCCACCTTTGGTGGGACCAAAGAGATGAAATTTACCAGAGCTTTGAGCCCCTGAAATGTGGCTGACCAATACGATAGCAAGGTGCTTCCCCCACCTCGACAGAGATGGGAGAGAACCTCAGGATCGGCCATGTTTCAGCACTCTGCCTCTGGATCTTGTGCTGTTATACCTGTTTTAGTTGTGCTCCGTAATGACGACAGAGTGGAGACATGGTATGCATGTGGAATATTTAAGAGTAGTTTGAAATATTAATTTCTCTATTTCCGGAACTTTTGTGGGGAGAATTAAATGTCAGGCAGGTAATATTAATGGGATTGTAGGAATCTTCAGAAGTGACCAACGGTCACAATGAGACCACGTGTAGCAATAAGTTGAAATACTTCCGTGTGCTTAAGTTAAGCTGAATTACTAGCGTGTGTACAATAAGTCGAAATATTTAAGAAATAGTGTGTGTACCATAAGTTGAAATATTTAAGAAATGGAGTGTGGAGGACTTGAAATTAGAGACGAGTACTTCCACGTGGTGAGTACTGAGTGAGTCTCAATCTGTGTATGAGACAAAGGATAAAGAGAAGTACTCGTCCATGGTATCAGTTGAGGACTCGCGTGTGTGATGTTCTTAATGTTAAATTGTGTGATATGATTCCGTGTGACGCTAGATTTAAACTCTGAGAGAGAATCAAGGTGAATCGGCCGTCTATCCAGCAACGCCACTTGGCTTGCATTGCACAGGAAGACGTGCATATATCTCCAGAGTTCACAGTAGGAAAGTAGAATTACAAAGTGGGGCAGTGTCGTGTGAAACTGGGATAAATATTAATTGAAGTGGGAAAGCTGAAAGTGATAATGTTGTGACTATTCTCTGTGTAGTATTTCATGTTGTAGTGTGGTGTATGTCATGTAATTTGGGTATGTGTGGTTTGCATGGCAGAGTAGCGAGGTAGTTTCAAAAGACTAGTGGGTTATGCTTGTTCCTTCGGTACCGCTTGGTCTGGAGGAAAGTTTAGTGATGATGATTGTGAGAGTCGAAGTGTGAGGTACAATAAAAGATCCACCATCCTATCCAGAAAGTGCACTGTAGCGTTAAAAGTAATTACGAGACCATAATATAGAGATTCACCATTGTAAAGCCATGCCCACTGGGCGGAATTTCTTATGTGTTATTGTTGTAGGTTGTAGAATTTGTGCGTTTAGGTTAGAGAATTTATCGGAATAAATAAGATAGTGAAAAGAAAAAATATTGGTGACTTTTCCTTCGAATTGTAAGTTGTAATAATGTCCCGAATTTATAATGTGTGCGCCATTCATATTCAGTGCGGTGGCCACATGTCGATAAAAGTCGTTAAATAAAAGACAAAAAGAAAATGTGGTATTGCCAGTGCGTAGTGTACAGTCAGAGTTCTGTAAATTACTGGTAGTCAGATGCCTGTTTCCGTTGCGTATTAATCATATAGGAGGATAACTTGTAGCTTGAGTGTGAGTACTGGAGTTCATGTTACTCGATAAATAAGAATGAATCCACTCGCTTGGCAGACCACTCATCTTGCAGACCTGACTCCTTAATGCCACAGTATGAGCAAGGCATGTGGGTGCCTCTCAAGTTTCCGGTTCGTTATTGTGTTGATTTGGCGCGAATCTAGCACCAAGTGTACCCGAAATTCATATTCAAAATTTATAATTGCACTGTCTTTGGCAGTAATACGTCTGCGTTCTCTCTTAAACTCTCCATCTCGTCGCGCGCTGGGATATTGTCTAAGTTCCTCAACATGCAATCTATTGCATTGTTCATCTCTCATCTCTTGTTGAATTTGTGCCACCCCTTGTGCTGCCGGTCTATTTCCGTAACGACGGGGTGACCCCTACGGTCACTTCCCCATTACTAGTGTAGCTTAGATTTAAACACTCTACCGAAAACTGGCCTAGGGGAGAGGGTTAGCTGCCCTCTGTAATAAAAAAACTGAGTTACTCGATCAACAACGAACTTAAACGGATGTCTTACGACGTCCACCCCGAGCAGATTCAACGATCAAAAGCGAACAAAATGAGATTAAAAAAAAAGGGGGTAGCGTCTTTGATTCATAATCAAAACGTCTTCGGTCCCGGCTTCGATCCCCGCCACTGCCTAAATTTTGATAAATAATCAGCATTGGCGGCCGAAGACTTCCGACATAAGAAGTCAGCCTCATTCTGCCAACGGCCTTGTCAAAGAGGGCGGAGGAGCGGATAGAGGTTCAGGGCACTCTCTTGTCCTAGGGGTGGGATACTGCCCCTAACGGCGGAAGAATCAGCAATGATCAACGACATGAGAATGCAGAAGGCAATGGAAACCACCGCATTAAAGACACGTAACGTGTATCCACAGGACATGTGGCCTGCATTTGAAGAAGTGTCATGATGATCTCTCCATTGGCAAAAGATTCCGGAATAGTCCCCCATTCAGATCTCCGGGAGGGGACTGCCAAGGGGGAGGTTACCATGAGAAAAAGATTAAATAATCAACGAAAGGATAGCGTTCTACGAGTCGGGGCGTGGAATGTCAGAAGCTTGAACGTGGTAGGGAAACTAGAAAATCTGAAAAGGGAAATGCAAAGGCTCAATCTAGATATAGTAGGGGTCAGTGAAGTGAAGCGGAAGGAAGACAAGGATTTCTGGTCAGATGAGTATCGGGTAATATCAACAGCAGCAGAAAATGGTATAACAGGTGTAGGATTCGTTATGAATAGGAAGGTAGGGCAGAGGGTGTGTTACTGTGAACAGTTCAGTGACCGGGTTGTTCTAATCAGAATCGACAGCAGACCAACACCGACAATGATAGTTCAGGTATACATGCCGACGTCGCAAGCTGAAGATGAACAATTGAGAAAGTGTATGAGGATATTGAAAGGGTAATGCAGTATGTAAAGGGGGACGAAAATCTAATAGTCATGGGCGACTGGAATGCAGTTGTAGGGGAAGGAGTAGAAGAAAAGGTTACAGGAGAATATGGGCTTGGGACAAGGAATGAAAGAGGAGAGAGACTAATTGAGTTCTGTAACAAGTTTCAGCTAGTAATAGCGAATACCCTGTTCAAGAATCACAAGGGGAGGAGGTATACTTGGAAAAGGCCGGGAGATACGGGAAGATTTCAATTAGATTACATCATGGTCAGACAGAGATTCCGAAATCAGATACTGGATTGTAAGGCGTACGCAGGAGCAGATATAGACTCAGATCACAATATAGTAGAGATGAAGAGTAGGCTGAAGTTCAAGACATTAGTCAGAAAGAATCAATACGCAAAGAAGTGGGATACGGAAGTACTAAGGAATGACGAGATACGTTTGAAGTTCACTAACGCTATAGATACAGCAATAAGGAATAGCGCAGTGGGCAGTACAGTTGAAGAGGAATGGACATCTCTAAAAAGGGCCATCACAGAAGTTGGGAAGGAAAACATAGGTACAAAGAAGGTAGCTGTGAAGAAACCATGGGTAACAGAAGAAATACTTCAGTTGATTGATGAAAGGAGGAAGTACAAACATGTTCCGGGAAAATCAGGAATACAGAAATACAAGTCACTGAGGAATGAAATAAATAGGAAGTGCAGGGAAGCTAAGACGAAATGCGTGCAGGAAAAATGTGAAGACATCGAAAAAGATATGATTGTCGGAAGGACAGACTCAGCATACAGGAAAGTCAAAACAACCTTTGGTGACATTAAAAGCAACGGTGGTAACATTAAAAGTGCAACGGGAATTCCACTGTTAAATGCAGAGGAGAGAGCAGATAGGTGGAAAGAATACATTGAAAGCCTCTATGAGGGTGAAGATTTGTCTGATGGGATGGAAGAAGAAACAGGGGGCGATTTAGAAGAGATAGGGGATCCAGTATTAGAATCGTAATTTAAAAGAGCTTTGGAGGACTTACGGTCAAATAAGGCAGAAGGGATTGATAACATTCCTTCAGAATTTCTAAAATCATTGGGGGAAGTGGCAACAAAACGACTATTCACGTTGGTGTGTAAAACATATGAGTCTGGCGATATACCATCTGACTTTCGGAAAAGCATCATCCACACAGTTCCGAAGACGGCAAGAGCTGACAAGTGCGAGAATTATCGCACAATCAGCTTAACAGCTCATGCATCGAAGCTGCTTACAAGAATAATATACAGAAGAATGGAAAAGAAAATTGAGAATGCGCTAGGTGACGATCAGATTGGCTTTAGGAAAAGTAAAGGGACGAGAGAGGCAGTTCTGACGTTACGGCTAATAATGGAAGCAAGGCTAAAGAAAAATCAAGACGCTTTCATAGGATTTGTCGACCTGGAAAAAGCGTTCGACAATATAAAATGGTGCAAGCTGTTCGAGATTCTGAAAAAGTAGGGGTAGGCTATAGGGAGAGACTGGTCATATACAATATGTACAACATCCAAGAGGGAATAATAAGAGTGGACGATCAAGAACGAAGTACTCATATTGAGAAGGGTGTAAGACAAGGCTGTAGCCTTTCGCCCCTCTTCTTCAATCTGTACATCGAGGAAGCAATGATGGAAATAAAAGAAAGGTTCAGGAGTGGAATTAAAATACAAGGTGAAAGGATATCAATGATATGATTCGCTGATGACATTGCTATCCTGAGTGAAAGTGAAGAAGAATTAAATGATCTGCTGAACGGAATGAACAGTCTAATGAGTACACAGTATGGTTTGAGAGTAAATCGGAGAAAGACGAAGGTAATGAGAAGTAGTAGAAATGAGAACAGCGAGAAACTTAACATCAGGATTGATGGTCACGAAGTCAATGAAGTTAAGGAATTCTGCTACCTAGGCAGTAAAATAGCCAATGACGGACGGAGCAAAGAGGACATCAAAAGCACACTCGCTATGGCAAAAAGGCACTTCTGGCCAAGAGAAGTCTACTAATATCAAATACCGGCCTTAATTTTGAGGAAGAAATTTCTGAGGATGTACGTCTGGAGTACAGCATTGTATGGTAGTGAAACATGGACTGTGGGAAAAGGAACAGAAGAGAATCGAAGCATTTGAGATGTGGTGCTATAGACGAATGTTGAAAATTAGGTGGACTGATAAGGTAAGGAATGAGGAGCTTCTACGCAGAATAGGAGAGAAAAGGAATATGTGGAAAACACTGATAAGGAGAAGGGACAGGATGATAGGACATCTGCTAAGACATGAGGGAATGGCTTCCATGGTACTAGAGGGAGCTGTAGAGGGCAAAAACTGTAGAGGAAGACAGAGATTGGAATACGTCAAGTAATTAATTGAAGACGTAGGTTTCAAGTGCTACTCTGAGATGAAGAGGTTAGCACAGGAAAGGAATTCGTGGCGGGCCGCATCAAACCAGTCAGTAGACTGATGTCCAAAAAAAAAAAACACCGAAATCTGTGCTCGTATTTTATGTCAAGTAATGGTACTACGTACGCTCCGTCACGCACCCTACGGTAGCTTGCGGAGTATCTATGTGGATGTAGATCTGCAAACCACGTCCTGTTTCTGGAGGATAAGTTCACGTCGTCCTCCAACCAGAATTGTATGCTGTTCATTTTAGAAGTCCACTCCAAACACTATCTCCATAGACTAGACACGGACGACCAGCAAGTTTGTCTGTAGCATATGCCCGTGGCAGTTAACCACCAGTCGAGTTTTAAACCGCATCTCATTGTGCTCCCCCGTCAAGACGCCTTTTTTTCTTGTTTTTATGATTTTGAGCGTAGGCTGTGGGTGCTTTTCAATACATTTATTGTAAGCACTCTGACATTGTCGTAATGTGGCTCCCACTGTCGATAATTCCCCTCAGACCGACGTTAGCCATTGTTACATGAATGACGGGGTGTAAATCCTGTGTGCTCATCACCTCTTCTTTTTGATGCAATAATTCTATTTTCTCGTACTCTAATAAGTACAGATATTATGTGCGACTTTGTTTTGGGCTGTCAGATCCTACGGAGACTTCCGCTGCGGTTTCTGTTTGAGCTATTACATGGTCTGATTTTCACTACGTCATTTTGGTGATCACATTGCGGACTTCGCCAACCAATCCCTCCATTATTCCTCGTTCCTCCTAAGTTCCAGACCACCTGCATGATGTGGTTAGAAGTTTGCATTTCCCTCCTATTGCTATTTCTGCTTTCATGAAATTTAACGCCATATGTCCCCCTCCTACTTCTATCATCCCACTGAGGATCATTATTAAATCTTAGGCCTTGATTTTGTCGCCCTACCTCTATGTGTGTTTTCCCTATCATTATTTCCACTAGATGTACCTTGCTTATTTCGTTTATTATGTCTTCTTCTGTTCCTCGCATTCTGTGCTTCCTTTACAAAATCTGACTACCGTAGTTAATGACTTCCGTATTCTATGACTCCATTGTGTGATTACATTTGTCAATAAGCAATTCATGGTACCTCAATGGCAGTTTCATGTAGCAGTGTCGCATTATCTTCTTATCACTACACGGCTGGTGCAGGTAACGGTTTTTATTGACAAGTGTACAGTGGGAGCCGTTACTGAATGGACTTACTAGTATAAAATTTGATTTTTATTTTTCACTTGATGTTCGCCAGTGCCTTCTGCCTGGCGGCTAGTAGCTGCATACCAATCACGTTGCACAAAACCGAACAGAGCCACTTTTAAACTCACTTGTTGAAGCATCAGAAGCTAAACTCTTGTGTTGCTGACGAGGTAACGCTACCGAACTGCGCGTCTACAACTTGGCTGCCCAATAGGGAGGGTTGGAAGCGGTCACGTGGGGGTGGAACCGCGGCCAGCCGGTTGGAGCGGACACGCCGTCCTCCCTCTTCTGCTGGCAGCTTCCGACCCGACCAGACGCTGTGCTCTCCTGCTCTCTTGGGCAGCAGGCCATTCAGTTTCGGCGGCTCCTCTAAGCGTGACTTTCCTTTGTACGGCATTAAACAACCATGCACTTAAAATATGTTTGATTTTTCACCCCAACGGGTGCCCACTGCTTTCCCTTCCTCTCCAGTCCTGACACATTAACAGAAGCGTCTCGAAAAACTGTACCAGACTGCGGCACTTAGACGCTTCGTAATCCGTCCCTGACATAAACTTCTGTTTTATCCTTTCTTGGACGTCCTGTGTCCAGCAGATCTGTAGGAAATTCTCTCTGCATTCGCCGTAGCTGTGGCACTTTTTTCAATGCTACGCATTAGCTGTGCTGTTGAACCTTCCAGGTATCCACAGACAAAATCCAGTTTGTATACGAGTCGCTATGACTCGGGTAGTACCCTATCATACTGAGCAATCCATGACTTTATATGTAATGAATTGAGGTTCTCTTTGCAAACTTGAAAATTTTGATTTGATAGAAGAAGTTTAATGTCTAAATAATCAGTTCCTGCCGTATATCGGCCTGTGTCGAGGATGCAGCTACGGGTTGAGTTGAAAAATTTTGTCTTTGACATTCCTGGTGATCACAGAACTCACTGCGACGTGCTTTTGGTTCTGGCTGTATTTCTAGCGTCCGACTCTTTCGCACATTTGTATAATCTCATTCACCAGCTCAATCGCCTGCTGGGGTGGCAGAGCGGTTCTAGGCGCTAGTCTGGAACCGCGCGACCGCTACGCTCGCAGGTTCGAATCCTGCCTCGGGCATGGATGTGTGTGATATCCTTAGGTTAGTTAGGTTTAAGTAGTTCTAAGTTCTAGGGGACTGATGACCTCAGAAGTAAAGTCCCTTAGTGCTTAGAGCCATTCGAACCTTTTTCCTTTTTTTCGCTTTCAGGCGCACTCGCCGCCGGTCTGGCCAAACCGATTTGCCTCACAGGCATGACGTCGCATGCTGGCATTCTCAACCATCAACCGTCAGATGACCAACTAAAGACGAATAATTTCATCCTTGTGACACGCGATATATCCGACATGATATGCAGTTCCAATGTCGGTACAGCTGGAAACTGCTAGTGGCTGTTAGTCCAGCACAAGATAGAGATTGCAAGTCCCACCCGCTAGGGAAAGACCTAAAGTTCTCCACCAGGTGAGGACCAGAAGGCGAAGGAGGCAAAGAAACACAACCAGTTTTCACCAATCCTCGGTATGGGAGCCGAATTAACAGAAATTCTCACCCCCACATCGCACTAACTAATCGAACTATCCTCCACTCATTGAACCTCCCCTCTTGAGCGTCCTGTTGGCCTGGTAGCCAATCCAGACACAGCACCAGGGTTGTGAGAGCAATCCTCCACTCTTCATATCCTAAGAGCAGCCAGTCAGGGACTCCAGATCTCTCTTGTTTGAAAAAAGAAGATTTTAGACTTGGGAGGTATCGTTCTCACAGTAAGCAAGGCCAAGTTTGGCAAAAAACACCTACCTACGGGCCGACCATTTCCAGTTCCTTAAAGAAAGCTTTTAACCGACCCAGACAGTCGTACCCATGAAATATATGGTTTTTCCACTAGCTGAAAGACCCTGGAGACTTCCTGGTGTCATGCAGTTACAATGTTGCCTCTATTAAACACGTACGGCAACCCCTCTGTCCGTATAATTCCAGCTTCTAACATTTTCCCCCTTCCACCATTTGCATAATACCTCAATTTACAGCAGCGTCTCTTAAACAGCTTCTTCCATACACTTTCCAACATTTGGCCACCTGGCCCAGGTAAAATGTTTTGTGAACTGGCGCCCTTCTGCCTGACCCTAAGCGGGAGGAGGAGAGGACATCAGCGAGAAGTCCCCCTGCATGTAAGATCCACTGAGTGCTGCTTCCCATATCACTCACACTGCCAGGTCGCTGCACTCAGCATTTATGACCCCCAATTCATCTCTCTCACCCTTCTCCATTGCCTCCACTACGACCCCTTGGGTGCAGTTATAAGAAGATTCTGCTCACAGTTTCCCCATGCAAAATATTCATAAACCACACATACCAAAAGTAGTACTGGGAACACCAAGACCATGACCTAAAATATAAATGTTAATCTGAGTGACAATGTTGTTGAAATGAGAATGCGGTGTGCCACCTCTCAAAGTAATAAGACAAACCCATTTTCCCCCCCCCCCCGCCCCCAATGCATCTAAGTCATAAGCACAGTTATAAGTGAGTAAATAAGCGATCTTAGCGCTCAAGGCAGGGAGTTGTGCTGCCATTCTGTCTTCATCTCTCGAACTGGAGAGTATGATGTACTCTTGAATATCAGAGAAACCACAGCTAATCTTTGGTCATGAAGATTAGCTGGCTGCATGTCCTCTAATTCACTCATCAGGTCCTTGCATATGGATCACCATTCCTGTGATTAGGGGGCTATGGAACTGGAAAAATTTCACTGGTGCGTGGAAATGGTGTGCAGCGACATGTCGCCTTCGGACGAACTTCGTCTGATAGACAACTCGTAACCTCCTAGCAGCCTCGACATCATTGGCTTTCGTCCTGGTCGACCCCTGGCTGGTGTCTGGGTTGTTGCTGCTTGGCATCAAACAACTAGAGTCATCTATATTACCCAAGTGTGTGACATAGGGACCACTTGTATGAGGGGGGGTCATTGCTGGCACAAGTCTGGAGGACCAGGGTGGGCTCCACTCGTTCTTCACGGCAGGCGATAGACAGTACTGCTGTAGCTGCTGGCCATGAACCAGCACGATGGACGTCACAGATTCCATTTAGGCGTCAACAGAATTCGTAATTTGCTGCATTTGTAGACACACAGTGTTGACCTGAGGCCGACTGGTGTGCTGTACGTACCTGCTTGAATAAGTACCTGTCCGTAATACCGCTGTTTAATTTCATGCTCCGGCGTGGATCTTTCCTCTCCTTCACCATTTCTCTCACTCATTTTGATGCAGAGCAGTGTGGAATAGGCCTGGTCGTTCTAGGCAGTGCCAGTAAGTGGTAGGCACACTTCCCGACACGAACTGTTGCGTCGTGAAATGTTCGTACAACGTGCAAATGCTACGTTTTGGTGAGGGAAGTGATTTTTGGGCTACTCTAGACACCCACGCCCTGTCGTTTTGTGTCACGTAGTAAGTATGGGTATTTTGCTAATTAAATATGAGCAATGGTGCTCGCCACAGTGAAAGACTTGTGTTGAAACTCTTTCATCAGTGCCAAATGTGACTTTCGCGTTAGTACGCTGGATTTGTGTATATCTCGATTCGGTATTCTGCCAGACCAATAGAGCCTCCAGAGAAGGAATGATCGTCTGTCGCTGTTTAATTGTTGGTTTTCTGCCCTTTATCATTCCCTTATGAATTAAAACAGAAGCAAAAGATAGCAACTCATAACTCGCTCCAGCACTGTGAGGGTGCCTTGAAGTCTGATATGGTTTGATGTAGTACTGCCAACTCATACTTCTGTGTAGGCAATGCTGAGTGACCAGAATGTTAGGACATTGAGAGTTTCTGGCAGGTCAAGGGATAAAGTGTGCAGGTTTCTGATAATCGCTCACTTAATTTTTCCGACGTGGGTCTCTGGCCATTATGAAAACTTTCCAGTTTCAGGTTCCAAATTAAAGACTTCGCTTTTCAACAACTGACTAGGTTTTAATATATTTTTCTGGCCGATTCCAGGCTGCTATGCATCAGGATGGGTGAGAGAAATGGTAAGGTGGAGGAGAGATTCACACTGGGGCATGCAGTTAAACAGTGGTAGTTCAAGCAGCTATATACAGCACACCAGCCGGCCTCAGATCTGCACTGTGCAGCTACAAATGCAGCAAATTACGAAATATGCTGACGCCTAACGGCACATGTGATGCTTGTTGTGCTGAGTCATGGCTGGCAGCTACAGTAATGTTGTGTCCACCAACTGCAATGAAGAACGAGGTTCAAATGGCTCTGAGCACGATGGGACTTAAAATCTGAGGTCATCAGTCCCCTAGAACTCAGAACTTCTTAAACCTAACCACCCTAAGGACATCACACACACCAGGCAGGATTCTAACCTGCTACCGTAGCGGTCGAGCGGTTCCAGACTGAAGCGCCTAGAACCGCTGGGCCACATCGGCCGGCGAAGGACGAGTGCAGCCCATCCAGGTCCTCCAGAGTTGTGCCAGCAATGACATCCCAATCATACATGTCGTCCCCATGTGGAGTTTCGTGTGAAACTTCGTAATTTTAACTAGTTTTCTTGGTCATCTACATCTTTTCTTTAGTGGTCCTCAGCCAGTCACATGGTCTTTATCCCCTACCACTGAATAACGACTATAAAATGATTGGGTGTGTTGTAATAAACATCATGATACACTGTTTTCGTGTGAAATGTCGTAAATGTAACCAGTGCTCCTTAGGAATCATCGCTATTGTAACCCCAGCCATTCATGTGATTCTTTGCTCTAACTATGCTATAATAATTCTCAATTGAATCCATGTGTTATAGTAAGCATCATGATATGCAATTGCCGTTAAAATCTTGTAGTTTTGGCCGGCCGCGGTGGCCGTGCGGTTCTAGGCGCTGCAGTCCGGAACCGCGGGACTGCTACGGTCGCAGGTTCGAATCCTGCCTCGGGCATGGATGTGTGTGATGTCCTTAGGTTAGTTAGGTTTAAGTAGTTCTAAGTTCTAGGGGACTGATGACCTAAGATGTTAAGTCCCATAGTGCTCAGAGCCATTTGAACCATTTTTTTCTTGTATTTTTGTATTATTTTCCTTGTACCCTAAACGTCGGCCCATAGTAAAACAGTTCAAATTAAATGAAGGCAGTTTATTACGGTATATTGATAATTTTTACTTTATGGACAGTATGACTACAACTGAATGAAACACAAGTTTCGTGCCATACGCGTTTTGCCTTTGTTTTCCGCAAGGCATTGGTATTTAGTTCACTTTTTGCTCGATGTACCTTTGGGTTATAAACAGTTCCGGTAGTTCGTTTTTTGAGAATAAGCAACCATGACAAACATCTTATACAAATGCAAGAATACTTCCATATTCAGAAAGCCATCGCTGAAAACAACCGTGTGACAAATAATCAAACACGCATCAGAACAGGTTCTCTACCACACTTAATAAAAGAAATGATAAGATAAAAATTGTCCCCCTCACACAACCGAAAAAAAATCTCACCCCCTTCACTTTCTGACACACACACAAATGCCTACACAAACAGATCACAGATACTTCAATAATTACACTCGAAAGTTGGCAGTAACATTCCATCTTTGGCAATAACATCTGACAGTCGGCAACACAAACCAAAACACTGCATCAAAACAAGTGTTCGGTTCCTAGTGGTGTGAAATGTGGGAAAAACCGCAAATTGGAGGTTAAAAGGAGAGGAACAACACCAAAAATGGAACAGCAGTGTAATATGTAGAAAATCATCCATGCAACCTGTAAGTAAGTCCAATATATTACTACATAATAGCAAAAACCAACACCAGAACTGTTTATAGCCAATAGGTACATTGACCTAAATGTAAGCTAAATAGCAAAAATATGTACATATTCCAGGACAATGAAGATGCCTTGTAGAAAATAAAGGCAAAACGGGCATGACACGAAAATTGTTTTCATTCAATTGTATTCAGACGGTCTATAAAGTAATAATATATAATATACCTTAATATTACACGCAACTGAGGAAGACAGAACTACAAAAGTTGAAGATGTGAAAGCAGTTTAGTGGGTAATTAACCCGAAACATTTCTTTTTAACGTATCCTCCAGGTAAGCAACTTAAAAGCACTGTTTGTTATGATGCGTAGTACAAATGGTAGTTGATTACCTGTATTAAAGAGGGACAGCATATCTGCCACGTTGATTGCTCCGCTTTCATCAGTCTTTGCAAGCCTGCAATTATTCATGCAGGACACAATCAACTTTATCCCTGGTGCTGTTAAATAATTTATCAGTGATCATTCCACATTCTTTTATCGGGTCAAATCTTTGGTTACTAGGCCAAAATCTCTGCAGGGTATGTACTGAAAGTGAGTCTGACATATATAGATGCGTAGATGCAAAGAGGGGCATCTTAAAAATGGTTCAAATGGCTCTGAGGTCATCAGTCTCCTAAGGACTGCTTATACCTAACTAACTTAATGACATCACACACATCCATGCCCGAGGCTGCATTCGAACCTGCGACCGTAGCAGTCGCTTGGATCCGGACTGAAGTGCTTAGAACAGCTCGGCCACAGCGGCCGGAGGGGCGTCTTAGACAGTGGTCGCAAAAATAATGAAATCTAAGTCAGTGCCCCTACCATCATTCAGGTGCGCACTTTAGTCTCAGGACAGGTACAGCGACCATACAATAGCTACACAGCACAAGCGGGTGCGGCGTGTCTCATTATGTTTACACTACTGGCCATTAAAATTGCTACGCCAAGAAGAAATGCAGATGATAAACGGGTATTAATTGGACAAATATATTATACTAGAACTGACATGTGATTACATTTTCACGCAATTTAGGTGCATAAATCCTGTGAAATCAGTACCCAGAACAACCACCTCTGGCCGTAATAACGACCTTGATGAGCTTGGCCATTGAGTCAAACAGAGCTTGGATGGCGTGTACAGGTACAAGCAGCTGACCATGCAGCTTCAACACGATACCACAGTTCATCAAGAGTAGTGACTGGCGTATTGTGTCGAGCCAGTTGCTCGGCCACCATTGACCAGACGTTTTCAATTGGTGAGAGATGTGGAGAACGTGCTGGCCAGGGCAGCAGTCGAAAATTTTTTGTATCCAGAAAGGCCCGTACAGAACCTGCACAACTAGTCGTGCCTTATCCTTCTGACATGTAGGATTTCGCAGGGATCAAATGGTTCAAATGGCTCTGAGCACTATGGGACTTAACATCTCAGGTCATCAGTCCCCTAGAACTTAGAACTACTTGAACCTAACGAAACTAAGGACATCACACCAATCCATGCCGGCCGGAGTGGCCGAGCGGTTAAAGGCGCTACAGTCTGGAACCGCACGACCGCTACGGTCGCAGGTTCGAATCCTGCCTCGGGCATGGATGTGTGTGATGTCCTTAGGTTAGTTAAGTTTAAGTAGTTCTAAGTTCTAGGGGACTTATGGCCACAGCAGTTGAGTCCCGTAGTGCTCAGAGCCATTTGAACCATTTTTGAACACCCATCCATGCCCGAAGCAGGATTCGAACCCGCGAGCGTAGCAGCCAAGCGGTTCCAGACTGAAGCGCCTAGAACCGCATGGCCACCGCGGCCGGCTCGCAGGGATCGAATGAAGGGTAGAGCCACGGGTCGTAACTCATCTGAAATGTAACGTCCACTGTTCAAAGTGCCGTCAATGCGAACAAGAGGTGACCGAGACGTGTAACCAATGGCACCCCATACCATCACGCCGGGTGATACGTCAGTACGGCGATGACGAATACACGCTCCCAATGTGCGTTCACCGCGATGTCACCAAACACGGATGCGACCATCATGATGCTGTAAACAGAACCTGGATTCATCCGAAAACATGACGTTTTGCCATATGTGCACCGAGGTTCGTCGTTCAGTACACCATCGCAGGCCCTCCTGTCTGTGATGCAGCGTCAAGCGGAACCCCAGCCATGGTCTCCGAGCTGATAGTCCACGCTGCTGCAAACGTCGTCGAACTGTTCGTGCAGATGGTTGTTGTCTTGTGAACGTCCCCATCTGTTGACTCAGGGATCGAGAAGTAGCTGTACGATCCGTTACAGCCATGCCGATAAGATGCCTGTCATCTCGACTGCTGGTGATACGAGGCCGTTGGGATCCAGCACGGCGTTCCGTATTACTCTCCTGAACCCACCGATTCCATATTCTGCTAACAGTAATTGGATCTCGGCCAACGCGAGCAGCATTGTCGCGATACGATAAACCGCAATCGCGATAGGCTACAATCCGACCTTTATCAAAGTCGGAAACGTGATGGTAGGCATTTCTCCTCCTTACACGAGGCATCACAACAACGTTTCACCAGGCAACGCCGGTCAACTGCTGTTTGTGTATGCGAAATCGTTTGGAAACTTTCCTCATGTCAGCGCGTTTTTGGTGTCGCCACCGGCGCCAACCTTGTGTGAATGCTCTGAAAAGCTAATCATATGCACGTCACAGCATCGTCTTCCTGTCGGTTAAACATCGCGTCTGTAGCACGTCGTCTTCGTGGTGTAGCAATTTTAATGTCCAGTAGTGTATGGATGATGCAGTAACTGTTCTTAGTTATTTGATTATCTCTGAGGGTAATAAGGCTGATGATAAGGAATACCACGCAATCCATGATGAGAAAATTGCAGCATTGTATTGATACGAATGGTCATCACTTCGAACACCTTCCGTAAATGAACGTTCATGTCAACTTTGTGACATAGTTGACCTTCAAAGCCCTTACATCATTGGATTCGTCTCGATAGCCGCTATCAGAAAATAAGTACCAAACTATAGCATCCCATTTAAAAAAAGTTGACCATATCAGTGAAGGATGGCATCTAGTAACAAAAAACCAACGTCGTATTATGGCCCCCGTTGTCTCATGCAACTTTTGTCCCATAAAATTTTCAGCTCCTGTCCTACTTCCGCAGTTATTCTTGGTGGCAATAGCTAGTGACTCACCCTGTGTATCACACCATTACATGTGATAATATAATAAAATGCATCAGACATTTTAGCTCCGCCAATCAAACAAAATTTTGGTACATAAGGAGCATCACTGAAGTATACAGACTGCACACGAAAGGGACTGCTGTGCGGTAGCAACAATCGTGCCTCAGTGCGAAGCTGAGGTTTGTGTTTGGCAGTATTGGTTCATACGTGGCCGAACAAGATGTTATTTGAAGCGTACTTGCGTGCAACTGAAAGCGAGAAGGCAGCATTATAGCTGACGCTCTCTCTATTCCTTGAACTAAGAGAGCTTTCGTTCGACGTTAACTATTGCGAAAAGATACAGTGTAGCTTCTGATGTTAATGAGTATGGACAAATGTATTACGGCTTAAGTGAGAAGGCGTTGTTGCGAGACCGCTATCTTTAATTGAAAGATTCAAATAGTTCTGAGCACTATGGGACTTAACATCTGAGGTCATCAGTCCCCTATATCTTAGAACTACTTAAACGTAACAAACCTAAGAACATCACACACATCCATGCCCGAGGCAGGAATCGAACCTACGACCGTAGCGACTGAAGCGCCTAGAACCGCTCGACCACATCGGCCGGCAATTGAACGGCTTAAGTCCCATAAGATTTCTCACACAATTGAACAATTGAAATGCATTTTCTGATTTTGTGCGAGAATAATAAGCCAACAAACCAATTTCTCTGCAGCGTAAACAAGGCGTGTATTGCGTATATTATTGTCCATCTTATGGTTTAACATTTTCAAATGTTTGTGCATGCCTACGAGACTTTGGGCTGTGGAAGCTCCAACCGGCAAACTCTATGGGGTTATTAATTTAAAGACTTTTAAACAAATTCACTTCGACGGTCTGGCTTTCATAGAAAGGATAATTGGGCCTTAGTTAACGTAGCCTTAAGATTCCTACAGATTCAGCATGTAGTTCGGCGACCGGCAAAGACATCGGGTACAGCTTACAATGTGCGTGCAACAATAGGTCCCTAGTCCACAACGCACAATTCCCTGAACATAAAAGTCGTCTAGTGAGATCTGTTAGGTTATTTATTCATTTCAAAGACCTAAACACTTTTCTTAGAGATACTGAAGACTAAAGAATTCCTTCCTTAAAAAGACGCAGTAATTACATGAATAAATGTAATAATGATGATAAAAGCAGTTCATCGAGGTTACTTCATGTCTCTGAAAGGAAAGTTTCAACATCTCCGTACAATAACTGGTTTCATTGTGAAACGAAGACGCCTCTCATGCAATTGAAAGGAAAACAGTCCTCAGCCACTATTTTTAACAAATTAACCCGGTTTCAACACTGCTAGGAGTGTCTTCCTCAGAATTTAAAACATAGATTGGTCTATAATCTATAACATGGTCACAGACTTATAACTAAAAACGTATGATAGTGTATAAGTACAGAATCATCGTTAAAGACTGGCAGTACTTGTATGTCATTTATAGAATAATAATCACATATAAGTACTGCCAGTCTTTAACGATGATTCCGTACTTATACACTATCACACGTTTTTAGTCATAAGTCTGTGACCATGTTATGGAATATAGACCATTCTCTGTTTTAAATTCTGAGGAAGACACTCCTAGCAGTGTTGAAACCAGGTTAATTTGTTAAAAATAGTGACCGAGGGCTGTTTTTCTTTCAATTGTAACTATTCACTGTCTCTGAACGTGCAGCAATGTACAGAATTTTACTCCTCTCATGAATCATTACAGCTCAGTAAATTTATAACGATATACGTTTCACGTGAGAGGGAGTTACACAGTGCACGTCTGTTTACATGATATCAAAGATGTATATTCCTTATATTCTAGTCTATAAACTTCGTTCACATTGACTCTGAAATTTACGTACTTTGAAAATTACCTTCATGTATCATGTACCTCATTTGAAATCTGATATGAAAGTGGTATCGTACGATCAGTTTCCCACGGTTATGGTCTATTGCATCTGCTGTTTGTGAGAAAAAGCATTCTCATTCAGATTATGTCGTTCTACTAGAGACCAACATGCATGAAGTTCTCTTTTGAATGGTCCATACATGTACACGCATGTCAGTTTCCTGCTGATAAACGCTGTAGGAAAGGCATAAAAGCGCTTTGCTGTTTCTCCGCGTACGCTGCTGGAAACAAAAACCCTAAGCACTGCCAGCAGCTTGCCTCATCAGCACGCAGCGCCACTGGCCCCCGAGCTCACACACGAGCGCTGGCTGTACCGCAGGCCGCCGCGGGGAACCCCCGGCCTTTTACGACCCGCGGCGCCGCCGCCGGTAAGCGCTCGGGATTTGGCGCGCCTCACAGTCTCCCAATTTACTGCCGCGTAGACGTCTCCATCGCGAGGGAGCAAGTCTGCTGCCAGGAATGCGTTCCGCTTCTTCTTCTTTCCTTTCCCTTTTTGCGTTCGGCTCCGACTTCTACTCGCTAAACGGTGATATACAGTGATTTACGAAGCTGTTTAAGAGAAAGAGCACACACATCCTACGACCAATTCATCAGTGTAAGCCCCTTTGGATTATTGATTGTCAATGCTGACTTTCTTCGATACTGTCGAAGTACTCGGGACACGTTTTCTAGACATCAGGAGTTGCATCGTGACAATATTTTTTGCCCAAAGAGTTTATTTCGTCCAAAACTGCCATCCATACTCTAATCAGTTCTAGTGAATATCTTGAGAGTTATCACATTTATTTGTGCTAAAATGAGCTTTGTTTACTTGAGTCAAGCATCTATTTTTTCTGTGAATCACTGGGCGGCCCAGCGGAGGTCAATGTTCGCAGCGACCGCTACCTTTTTTTTTAAATTGTATGTCCCATACTGAACCAGTATCTCTGTCACACCGTCATCACTTTTTTCGTCCTTATCTGTACCTGATTACTTCACTCCTTGTTAACTCCTAACCTTACCCATTACTTCTTCCTGCCGACTTCACCAAATTTGATTCCTTATGTACCACTTCCACACATGTATATTATATAGAATTACTCAAATTCGACTTAACGTAATGAGGAAATTGCTAAACACAATTTTAGTAAACTTGAGATTTCTTAAACTCCATATATTCAATATAATAATATATATTCAATACAATAATAATATATCCGCAGCTCGTGGTCTCGCGGTAGCGTTCTCGCGCCCCGAGCACGGGGTCCCGGGTTCAATTCCCGGTGGGTCAGGGATTTTCACCTGCCTCGAGATGACTGGGTGTAGTTGTGTCGTCTTCATCATCATTCGTCCCCATTACGGTCGGAGGAAGGCAATGGCAAACCACCTCCCCTAGGACCTTGCCTAGTACAGTGGTGCGGGTCTCCCGCATAGTCCCCTGCGCTCTGTCAAATAGTATGGGACTTCATCATCATCAATAACTGCTAAAGAACCTCGGATGAAAGTCCTTACAGCAACTTACACAAATATACATAATTTTATCTGGCAAACACAAAACTTCCTGTCCACTGGAACAGCATTCGCTGCACAAGAAATGAGATGGGGCGTACAAAGTTTTCTCGCTGTGGTTACTCCAGAGAACACAAGAAAAGTTGGAACACAAAATTGGTGAACATCAGGCAGGCGTTCGCCCAGGTCGTTCATGCACAGAAACAAATCTTCAATCTGAAAACAATTCTAAATAGCAATGTTATCCGGAATAGTTATATCATTCATACATCCATACATTTCAAGAAAGCACATTGACCGACAACCCATGTTCAACATAATGAGATTTTCGCTCTGCAGCGGAGTGTGCGCTGATATGAAACTTCCTGGCAGATTAAAACTGTGTCTTGGACCGAGACTCGAACTCGGAACCTTTGCCTTTCGTGTGCAAGTGCTCTACCATCTGAGCTACCCTAGCACGACTCAGTCCCTGTCTTCATAGCTCCACTTCCGCCGGTACCTTGTCTCCTAACATCCAAACTTTACAGAAGCACTCCTGCGAACCTTGCAGGACAAGCACTCCCGAAAGAAAGGATATTGCGGAGACATGGCTTAGCCACAGCCTGGGGGATGTTTCCAGAATGAGATTTTCACTCTGCAGTGGTGTGTGCGCTCATATGAAACTTCCTGGCACATTAAAACTGTGTGAGGGACCGAGACTCGAACTCGGGACCTTTGCTTTCCACGGGCAAGTGGAAGGCAGGAGACGAGGTACTGGCGGAAGTGGAGCTGTGAGGACGGGACCTGATTCGTGCTTGGGTAGCTCAGATGGTAGAGCACTTGCCCGCTGAAGGCAAAGGACCCGAGTTCGAGTCTCGGTCTGGTACACAGTTTTAATCTGTCAGGAAGTTTCATGTTCAACCTCTTAAAAGAACAAGGGCTCGATCCAAAAAACACTGCGACTAATCAAATACACATTAGCTAACACGACATCGAAAAAATTTTACACCTGATTCTCTCATCCCTTTATGACCAAAACTGGAGTACGCCAACGTGACAGATTATCCACGCTACTGTTAACAACCTAGTCCTGGAAAAAGTAGCGAGGAAACGGGAAAAAGAACTGAACATTCAAGGAAACTGGAAATCAGCAGGTCTGGGACGATTCTGGGACAAGATATAAATTTCAAACCTGGCTTCCGCAGAGGACCTGAAAATACTTTCGGATAACGAAGCAACAGCAAACAAACAGAAATACTATGAGAATGTGAAAAAAAAGTTGGCCCGCAAGTCTCTTTCCAGTAGACTGAATTATTCTGCTCAAAAGGAAAGATATAAAAATTAGGTGCAGTATACGGCAAAATAAACAGAGTTACATTTTTCAAATATCTAAATGAAGCCCTTGAACCTACACGAGGAAAAAGATCTCGCAGAAAAAATGACTGCAAAAAATGATGAGAGCTTATGGCTAGACACAAGACAATAATAATAAATGCATGTCCATTCGGACATAGATCAGATAGTAAAACACAATAATCAAGCCTGAAATACTTTATGATAGTGAGACACTAACAATTCATACGAAAAGCGACAGGAAAAGCGTACTTCAGGAAGAATGCAAAAACATGAAAAAAATTATCGGCCCATAGCTGACAGAGACGGACACAGATTACACTTTAGGAAAACGACAGAGAAGACGTCAAACCCAGCAGAAGACGCCAGGAAAAGATGCTATAGGCACGTCAGTACACTGTCACCAACAAGACTCACCAACAGAATACTGATATGCATACAAGAAGTCAACAGTACCGTCGATCCCCAACTCAAACTTCACCTAGAAAAAGGACAAATCGATTCAACAGAAACTGAAGACAGAAACAAGAGACAAGGTACTCACGTGTAATGTTAGGTCAAAGGCGAAGTCCCATAGAAACCAGGTGCAAAGTGAGCTGAAAGTAGAAAGAGATTCCATGGAGAAAACATGAGATAGTCAAGGATGATCAGAATAGAAAAATAGAAATAAATAGAAATATATAGAAAAGAAGAAAAAGTAGTGTAGCCCAGGCCACGCGACTACCCACATTTCATTCATCATCTGTTTGAAAATGACAACGCCTAATGACTTGCAACACTCTTTCCACATAATTTCAAACCTTTACGAAGCTTTTCCTCGCAGAGAACCGCCGCATAAGGGTGATGATAGGAAAACAATTTGTCGCTTATTATATTTTCGCCGTTCATGCTGTAAAACTACCGAATCACGTACCACGTTTTCATTTATTACCTCTCTATTATTAACTGTATTTGCGATACATTTTGCAGACAGTATTCAAATATACCACTGAATCTACCTGCAAAATTAAATCATTGTACGGCACACAGTCCACCATATGAGACGTCTTAAACACTGAGATATGTGAAAAACTGTCGCATAATACGTGACGTTGAACTTTATTACTTCTGTGCTACTGTGCTACTGACTCTATTCACAAAATCTTTCACAGACAGTATCCACAATCCCGCTAAATATACCTTCATAGTTACATCACTTTACGACACATAGTCCAGAAGGTAGACCGCGCGGAGTGGCCGCGAGGTTTCAGGAGCCATGTCACGGTCTGCGCGGCCCCTCCCGCTGGAAGTTCGAGTCCTCCCTCGAGCATGCGTGTGTGTGTGTGTGGGGGGGGGGGGGGTTCTTACTAATATAAGTCAGTATAAGGGGAATTGAAATGGAAAAAAGAATTTCACACTTTCGAATTTATATCTCATTATAAAACTTGCAATTTTCCGAATAAATCACTTATAAAGTCACACGGGAATTTTCTTTTTAATATAATCTACAACGGTTGAAAATGTTAAAATTTTTACGTGCATTACTTCAAGATCTAATAGAATTGGTTATTTTTTATATAGAAGGCTGTGAATTGCTGTGATATAAGGGTAGTGTCCAGAAGAGGATGGGCAGGCTGAGGGACAAGAAACTTCCTGGTGATAAAACCATAAGGGGCAGGCTGACAGACAAAATGATTGATGAGCTACAGCAGTATTATGAGATGGCCACTAGAATTAATACTGCGGATTTCTTGCAAATGAAGCAGGCAGTTTGGGCTATCTTCTTCCACAGACTGTCAACCGATAAAAAACCAGTACACCACCTCTGCCCCCCTGGACCTCATTCATGGTGCAATTACCGCAATGCCCAGAACTCAAACAGTTCACAGAGCCTTAAACATTCCCAGCAGCAGTCACGGATATCATAAAACCTATTTAGAGATACCCGACAAATCCAGAATTACTGAAGAAGTGTCTGCATGGTCAGACTCAAAATCGTAATGAGTCGTTCAATAATCTTATATGGACTCGCTTACCAAAAAATGGTTTTGTTGGAATGACGACACTAAAATCGCGGGTCCGTGATACTGTTATTGCTTTCAATGATGGCAACATTGGTAGGGTGAAAGTGCTACGGCATATGGGGATTAATCCTGGAGCAAACTGCATCACAGAACTTGAACGGTAGGACAAAGTTCGCATTCATAAAGTAGAGTATGTACCACACTTGGCCAGTAAGAAGTCTAGGAAGAAGAGAAGCCAGCCTCGGTGGCCGAGCTGTTCTAGGCGCTTCAGTCCGGAACCGTGTGACTGCTACGGTCGCAGGTTCGAATCCTGTCTCGGGCATGGATGTGTGTGATGTCCTTAGGTTAGTTAGGTTTAAGTAGTTCTAAGTTCTAGGGGACTGATGACCTCCGCTGTTAAGTCCCATAGTGCTCAGAGCCATTTGAACCATTTGAAAAAGAGAGGAAGAAAAAACTTGGAAAAAGATCAGGATGATAATAAATAGTATAGTGCAGGGTGCTTCTGAGTTACTAAAAATAAAAAATTAAGCATATATTAAGTGAGTTACAGTTTGTGAAACTTTAGAAGCCTTTCTGAAAATTTACATTTTCTGTTGCAATTTTTCCTAAATCTGAGAAACCACTTCGAGTAGAGTATTCAAGTTTTCAGGGAGTAATAACATACATATCCTGAGTCTACTGAACTAAAAGAAGAACATAATATTATATGTAATTAAAATTATTTAGGATAATATACAAAAAAGTATACAGAATTTTAACCGTGTGATTATAAAATTGTATTTCCAAAAGCGGTGGCTGAAATTCAATTATTCTAGTTCAGTAGACTCAGAACATACAGCTTAATGTCCTGTAAAAGTTTCATGTCAATGGATACAGTGGTTCCTGAAATACAGGGAGGCCTATTCACGAAATTTAACATTGTCGGGGTAGGGCGTTCCAACTTCTCTTAGTTTAGGTACAGTGTAACTATGTGGACCGATGACCACTGCAGTTTGGTCCCTCAGGAATTCACAGAAATATTCGGGAGGTATGACGAAGTGCGTGAAAACTAACTGCAAGACGTAATTCGCTGCAGATACAAGTGAACTAAGCGTACAAATATGTGTGAAATATATTAAATATATGTGACTTGTGCATACGCGGGAAAAGCCATGATAAAAAGCTCCTCCTAATCTCCTGACCGCTAGATCGATTTCGGCCAAAGCTGTTAAACATGCTACTTACTCTGAAGTGATAAATGCCACGGGATACACCATAATATCGTGGCGGACGGCGGACTTCCTATTGTCCGGGGTGCTGCAGCTACTCGACGTGGCATGACTCAACAAGTCGATGGAAGTCAACTGCAGAAATATTGAGCAATGCTGCCTCTACAGACGTCTATGATTGCGAAAGTACTCCCGGAGCAAGATTTTGTCTACGAACGCACCACTCGACTACGTCCTACAGCGGGAGATCTGGGTGGCCAAATAGTTTGCTCGAATTGTCCAGAATGTTCTTCAAAGCAGTCACAAACAATCGTAGCACGCTGACATGGCGCATTATCATCCACAAAAATTCCAACGCTGTTTGGGTTCAAATGGTTTAAATGGCTCTGAGCACTATGGGACGTAACATCTGAGGTCATCAGTCCCCTAGACCTTAGAACTACTTAAACCAAACTAACCTAAGGACATCACACATCCATGCCCGAGGCAGTATTCGAACCTGCGACCGTAGCGGTCACGCGGTTCCAGACTGAAGCGCCAAAAACGCTCGGCCACTTCGGCCGGCCGCTGTTTGGGAACATGAAGTTCATGAATACCTGAAAATGGTGTCCGGGTAGGTGAACTTTACCATTTCTAGTCAATGATCGATTCATTTAGACCAGAGGAGCAAGTTCATTCCATGTAAACAGACCCACACTAGTCAACTTCCACCAGCTTGCACAGTGCACAGTGCACAGTGACAACTTGGGTCCATGGCTTTGTGGGATCTGCTCCACACTCGAACACTACTATCAGCTCTTACCAACTGAAATCGGGACTCATCTAACCAGGCCACGGTTTTCCAGTCGTCTAGGCTCCAACCGATGCTGTCACGGGCCCAGAAGAGGCGCTGCAGGCGATGGTCTGCTTCGAGGAAGGACACTGGCGTCGGTGATCTGCTGCCATAGTACATTAACGATGCAATATCCTAACGTATAGGTTAATCGTAAGTCTCACTTTGATTTCAGCGTTTATTCCACGTAGTATTGCTTGTCTGTTAGCACTGAAAACTCTACACAAGTGCCGCTGCTCTCGGTCGTTAAGTGAAAGCCGTCAGCCACTGCGTAGTCTGTGGTGGGAGGTAGTGCCTGAAATTTGGTATAATACCTACCATTCCGCGTTCAAAGTCTGTTAATTCCAGTCGAGCAGCCATAGTCACGTCGGAAACCATTTCACATGAGTCACCTGAATACATATTACGCTTGGCCAATGCACTGCTCTTTTACACCTTGTGTACGCGATACTACCGCCACTGCTACATGGGCATGTCGCTATCCCATGACTTATATCACCTCAGTTTAATATCTAGAAGGAAATATTGAGGAAGTAAGAACCAGCAACCCGCTATTGGGGTACAGATAATAATGTAGAGACAGAACTAGTCAGAACCAGATAGACAGAGAGGGAGAGAGACATGACAGAGGGGGACATGGACAAAGAGGTGAGATGGGCAGAGAGAGGGGAGGAAGAGACAGACAGTGAGACAGGGGGAGGAGGAGATGGACGTAGGAGGACGTAGGAGATAGTGAGAAGGAGCAGGAGGAAAAGAAAGGGGAGAATAGGAGACAGATATATAGAGAGAGAATCAAATAAATGGAGAACGGGAAATGGAGGAGATGGGCAGAGAGGGGACAGAGGAGGAGATGGACAGAGAAGGGAAAGAGATGCACAGAAAGAGGATGAGGTGGACAGAGAGAGGAGTAGATCGGCAAAGAAAAGGGGGAGGAGGAGATGGACAAAGAGATTGGGAATGAGGAGATGGATAGAGAAGGAGAGGAGCAAATGGACAAGGAAAGGGAAGAGATGGATAGAGAAAGGTGATCGACAGTGAAAGTTAAGAGGAGGATACAGAGAGAGGCGGGGGAGAAGATAGACAGCAATAGTCTGGAGGAGAATGTGAACAGAGACAGGAGGAGGAGGGGATGCACATTTAAGGGAAGGAGAAAATGGGAGACGGACAGAGAGGGACAGACAGGAGAGGAAGAGGAAGAAATAGACAAACAGAGGGGGGAGGAGGGGAATGGTTACAGAAGAGGAGGAAGATATGGGCAGAGAGTGGAGGAAATCGAAAGAGAGAGGGGAAGGAGGAGACAGGCTGATGACTGGAATAAATACGTACCCGAGTAACGACGGGTATTCAGTAAATCAATACATGAGCGCTCTTTCCCCATCTCTGTGACGACAAACTTCCCTTCCCTTATTACAACGCTCACTGACGACCTGAGCCTCGTACGAGAATTACTGAAACGATGTTAATAACAGGTATATGAAATTTGAGTGCAGCAGATGAAAGCACGATTCTCACACCTCTCGGCCTCTGGTATACGGTGGTAGCCTTAGTTTCACTAAACTGACGCTTATTTTTGAATGTAAGGGTATATCGGACAACTTCAGTAATGATGTGATCATTTGCACTTACAAATACGATAACTCCCTTCTGTCATTCTGTGACGTCCCCACAACATATCTTACTGCACTGATTCCATATAGTGGCCGGCCAGAGTGGCCGAGCGGTTCTAGGCGCTACAGTCTGGAACCGCGCGACCGCTACGGTCGCAAGTTCGAATCCTGCCTCGGGCATGGATGTGTGTGGTGTCCTTAGGTTAGTTAGGTTTAAGTAGTTCTAAGTTCTAGGGGACTGATGACCTCAGAAGTTCCACAGTACACAGAGCCATTTGATTCCATATAACCTACTGACGTACACATACGCAATTTTTTAGCATTACCTACGTGAGCTATGGATGACTGCCTGGGAACCAGATCATCGGCAGCAGTCCAAAGCGGCCAATGTGTTCAATTGAATGGGGTTACTGACACTGTTTCTTCTCTGTGAGCTTCCTATTAACACGGTTTTCATCTGCTAGCGCACAGTGCGCTTTTGAGTGCATGGGCGGTTTGTACGAATAGTAGTACCCTCGGAATGCCTACCTATTTTGGTTGGTAAATTATTCACTGTAATAGAAGTGGAAACTAGCAAATCCAGAACAAAGATATTCAGATAACTTATTGTGTTTAGCGTGAAGTAGTCCCTTATTCATAGAACTACTGATGTATGTATGAAAGGAGAAGAAATGCAGCTAAACTATCGTTGATTATGTACTTCGTTGACATTTTCGTTACCATGAAGTGGTCAGCGTCGGTGGCGAATTCACTATCAACACGTTTAAAAGATGTTAACCTGTCATCACCATTTTACAAGCTTTCCAGAAGAACCGTTTGACTTAGGAAATTGTTTCCACTCCAACGTTATTGATCCATGCTTCTAACGTGAGTAGAATTGACGCTACAGTAGAACGAATCCCTTGTGACCGTCATCATCTCTTTAGAGAGACCGAAAAGGTCTACACTGTGAGAACATCGATAGAAAATAATTTCGATCAAACCTCAGGAGCCAGCCGAAGTGTCCGTGCGGTTCTAGGCGCTGCAGTGTGGAACCGCGTGACCGCTACGGTCGCAGGTTCGAATCCTGCCTCGGGCATGGATGTGTGTGATGTCCTTAGGTTAGTTAGGTTTAACTAGTTCTAAGTTCTAGGGGACTAATGACCTCAGAAGTTGAGTCCCATAGTGCTCAGAGCCATTTTGAACCTCAGGAAAATTATGCTTCAAGACCTTACCATTCATTTCTGGTTAGTTACAGGATCGTGCGGTGATCAGTGTTTCATGAAAATGTATAACAACGAATCCCCCACGTGGTTGTTGTATTCTTCTGAGATGTGACATTTCTGTTTGTGTGTCATCGCTCACTGCCAAGCATCTTAGAAGCAAAAGTTTCGAGTAAGGGTAACAGAAAATCGTGTTGCAGATTAGATTTAACATTAAAAACTGAGCCTTCACACTTACAGTTAGTGAATAGTGACTGTCCTCTTCCCAGGTACGAGTACTATAGTTTAGCAATTGCGTCACATAGGTCGGTCCTTTATTACAACAACAAGCGAAAGGTGCACACCACGAATTATCTGGTTTACCAACTCACAAACATCCTGTCTTTCGAAACATGTTCGCACTACTTTTTTACTGTGTGTAAAATATATGTAATATTGATAGTCAATTTTGTGGCGCGGGATCACTGTCATATTGACACAAAGTTATAGAACGTTTCATTAGATAGGTAAATATTACATGCAGTGAAAATAGGGCTACGAGAAGCTGAACACTCCTTTTACGATGTTTCAAAAAGACTTGGCGGGAATTTAATAACTGTACATTACTGCGCTCACAAGAATGAACGGTCGCAAAGAAAACCTGGCTCCAAATGACCCCGTGACACTACTGGAAGGGAAGACCATCGTGTTCGGCGTGTGACTCTGGCGCATCGTAAAGCATCTGGTGCAGAAGTTGGTAACCAGTTGGCACCACAGTATCACAACGTACTGTTAGAAATCGGTTACTTCAAGGACAGCTCCGAGACAGATGCCCTGTAGCGTACATTACACTGACCCTAACCAGCGCACTGTTGTGCTTTCTGATGAAATCTGGACGTGTCTCGGTGCCAGTGATGGCCGTGTATTGGTTAGAAACAAGCCAGTTGAGGGACTGCAACTAACATGTCTGCATACTAGACACACAGCATCTACACCAGTGCTGCGCGGGGTGGCCGCGTGGTCCAAGGCGTTTTGCACGGTTCGCGCGGCTCCCCTCATCGGAGGTCGAGTCCTCCCTCGGACATGGGTGGGTGTGTTGTCCTTAGTGTAAGTTGGTGTTAGTTCGATTAAGTAGTGTGTAAACTTAGGGACCGACGACCTCAGCAGTTTGGTGCCATTGGAACTTACCATAAATTTCCAATTTTTACCTACGCCAGTAGTTACTGTCTGCAGCGCGATTTCATTTGACAGCCCGAGCATTCTTGTGGCTAGCTCACCCACCTTAACTGTAAATTTGTTCGTTAATCTGGTAAATCGACATGTTGCGCTGCCGTTCAGGAACAGCATTCCAGAGGATGTTTATCATCAGGCCAACGCTCGCCCACATACTGGTGTTGTAGCCAAGCATGCAGTGCAGAGTGCCGACATGTTTGCCTTGGCCTGCTCGATCATCAGATCTGTTTCCAATCGAGGACGTATGGGACATCATCGGACGGAAACTCCAGCGTCATCCTCGAAAAGCACTAACCATACATGTGTTGACCGACCAAGTGCAACAGCCATGCTGCAGTTGCTTTCGCGATGACGATAGTGGTGGATATTATCGAAATTTCTGACTTGCATGAATAATCAGTGCGACAAGACCATTTAACACAACTATTCCTAGCGAAAGACTTCGCGGTTAGAGTTTCTGTGAATTCCCTAAATCTGTAAATTTCAATGCCAGTCTTTGGAAAGGACACAGCCCATTTCCCTCCTCAGCCTTGCCTGGCTCCTCCTTATGCGTTATCTTTGATTATCGATTTCTCTATATTTTAAATTAGACGAGAATCTCCTACTGCATTTCTTACTTTGTCGTTTAGGAATCGACCGATGTCATTGTCACACCCACAAGTTCAGTTACTCTCGACATATAACTAATCAACTCGAATCCCAATATTTTGTCGTCGAAGAAGGGACAACTAGTGGCAAGAACTTCATTTTCATCAAACGTTTCTGGCTGAATCCCAAGAGTCTAGTGTCTTTTGAAGTGACTGTATGCCAGCATCCGGATTGAAACGTTAAGCTCGACTACCTTCTCGGTGCAGTAAGAGGGAAGGAGGCATGTGTCGTCACTGTCCCTTCTGTACTCTAGTAATAAACATCATGAACATGGAACTACTGCCCACAATCATCAGTACAGTCTCGTAACACATTAACGGAGAAAGGGGAGCCCTACGGTTTAATGTCCTGTCTACGACAAGGTAATTGGAGATGTAGCACATGCTCAGATTGATGATATGATGGTAACATAAGCGACAGTCCTTTACTTCTTCAATGCTCTACGCAACTGGTGATAAGCCGACCTTGAAGATGTTAGCTTGTACAGCAGCTGGCATTATCCTTCCTCAGTAAATTCTCACTCTCCATCTTTCTGTAAAGCTTACTTTAATGAACAACAACATTACGTATGTTACATTATGATATACACTCCTGGAAATGGAAAAAAGAACACATTGACACCGGTGTGTCAGACCCACCATACTTGCTCCGGACACTGCGAGAGGGCTGTACAAGCAATGATCACACGCACGGCACAGCGGACACACCAGGAACCGCGGTGTTGGCCGTCGAATGGCGCTAGCTGCGCAGCATTTGTGCACCACCGCCGTCAGTGTCAGCCAGTTTGCCGTGGCATACGGAGCTCCATCGCAGTCTTTAACACTGGTAGCATGCCACGACAGCGTGAACCGTATGTGCAGTTGACGGACTTTGAGCGAGGGCGTATAGTGGGCATGCGGGAGGCCGGGTGGACGTACCGCCGAATTGCTCAACACGTGGGGCGTGAGGTCTCCACAGTACATCGATGTTGTCGCCAGTGGTCGGCGGAAGGTGCACGTGCCCGTCGACCTGGGACCGGACGGATGCACGCCAAGACCGTAGGATCCTACGCAGTGCCGTAGGGGACCGCACCGCCACTTCCCAGCAAATTAGGGGGACTGGGGTATCGGCGAGGACCATTCGCAACCGTCTCCATGAAGCTGGGCTACGGTCCCGCACACCGTTAGGCCGTCTTCCGCTCACGCCCCAACATCGTGCAGCCCGCCTCCAGTGGTGTCGCGACAGGCGTGAATGGAGGGACGAATGGAGACGTGTCGTCTTCAGCGATGAGAGTCGCTTCTGCCTTGGTGCCAATGATGGTCGTATGCGTGTTTGGCGCCGCGCAGGTGAGCGCCACAATCAGGACTGCATACGACCGAGGCACACAGGGCCAACACCCGGCATCATGGTGTGGGGAGCGATCTCCTACACTGGCCGTACACCACTGGTGATCGTCGAGGGGACACTGAATAGTGCACGGTACATCCAAACCGTCATCGAACCCATCGTTCTACCATTCCTAGACCGGCAAGGGAACTTGCTGTTCCAACAGGACAATGCACGTCCGCATGTATCCCGTGCCACCCAACGTGCTCTAGAAGGTGTAAGTCAATTACCCTGGCCAGCAAGATCTCCGGATCTGTCCCCCATTGAGCATGTTTGGGACTGGATGAAGCGTCGTCTCACGCGGTCTGCACGTCCAGCACGAACGCTGGTCCAACTGAGGCGCCAGGTGGAAATAGCATGGCAAGCCGTTCCACAGGACTGCATCCAGCATCTCTACGATCGTCTGCATGGGAGAATAGCAGCCTGCATTGCTGCGAAAGGTGGATATACACTGTACTAGTGCCGACATTGTGCATGCTCTGTTGCCTGTGTCTATGTGGCTGTGGTTCTGTCAGTGTGATCATGTGATGTATCTGACCCCAGGAATGTGTCAATAAAGTTTCCCCTTCCTGGGACAATGAATTCACGGTGTTCTTATTTCAATTTCCAGGAGTGTATTACAGAGGGAATGAAAGAAATACAGTTTTCCCCAGCATCTGACAACTCTCACCTTATTCGAAAAATTTATCAACTTATCCCGAAAATACATCGACTTAATTCAAAACTATATGCCAACTTCCCCCAATAGATGTATCAGTTTGCCTTAGAAATGTATCAACTTGCCTTACAAATTGAGTAACGTTTCTATAGTAAATTTGGTGTCCCACATATGGGTAAAATTACGAGTATTGAATGATTAGTGAGAAGCCAGATTTGACGTGCGAACAAGTGGATTTTAGGCCTAAACTAGACCAGCATGGGTATCGTGTTACACTGGTTGGACGTCGGCAAGATAGGACTGGTCAGAACAAGTAAAACGCTGAGTCAGTGAGTTCAGTCTTGCTGCTGCGTGCCTGAAATCTAACAATTGACAATCATCATAGGACAATTTAGATCTGATAAATAACAATTTTTTTGACTCTGTTCGGAATCTGTACACACGAAAGTGCTACTTTACGTAATTTTTTGGATAAGTACGTCTGAAAATGACGTAAAAATATCTGAGCATACAGATACTTTTAGGATCACAGGAAATTACTTTGAAATAGTGCAAGTTAGATTCTTTATGTAATTTTACTGAATATTGGGCAAAAAAGTAATTCAATTTAGACACATTTGAGCATTCTGTAAAGTCCTTTGAAATACTGCAGGTTACATCCATCATATAATTTTTTTCGAAGAATGTGGCGCAAAAACAAAAGAAATTCGAAGTCTCCAGGTATTTTTGAGTACTCTGTAAAGAACTTACAAATACCGCCAGCTACAGCGTTTGCTTAATTTTCTGGTGGAATATGGCGTAACTGCTCTATGACAGTGAATGCCCACAGGTGGTGGAGACCATTGCATTTGACTATTTGCTTGGCGTAATATAACATGCATGTCATTTAGGCATTAGCAACTCTCAGCTCGTTGATTATGCAGTTTGCAAGCCTCAGCTTATTCCAATCTGTCAAGCAATGAAACATGATATTCCTGGATATCACAAAACGTATTGCCTTGCTGACTTAGCACTTTGCATGTCGACACTTGTCAACAGTTGCTGAAAAAGCAGGAAATTATATATAAATACCAGACAACTACTAGCAAAAGTAAGTTATTGGTGAAGGTGCAGCCAGTGCCGTTGCAACTCCTTCTGCTGCTGTCCTCTGTAGACTTATCGTCTACAACTCAAAAAACCTATAATTTACTTATCGATTACTTGTTATAATTCAAGAATGCACAGATTTTCTTGCTTCCATGTTAAAGAACTCGAGACATTGGGTTGATGGTGAAAGTGCAACACATATCGAATGGTTTTTGCACTGGAGAAGGACGAGCGGCACCCAATCCTCAGAGCAAGCAGTATCAACACCATATTTGGAGTGTCTGCTCTAGTTTATATGAAGAACTGAAAAATTTACCTTTCGTCAAGATTCCTGAACTTGTCTTCCTAAGCATTAGCACCGTCTGCATGATAAATCATGGAAGAGTGAACAACATGGATACAATTGATTTTGAAAATAATATGGGCTAACGGTTTTTTTTCATATGTGCCTAACAGAAAGCAGTATACATAAAGATGTCAGCTCCTCTTCACAAGGTAACATGCAGTGGAACTATAAGAGATTTTAATGTCCACTCTTTCAAGGAATACTCTCTTGAATTTGCAAGAGCGTTTCATTTTCACATAAAAAGTCATTAGATCTGGCTCTAACCTAAATGCTTTTCCAAAACTGAACGTGAATATGACACAAGCGCTTCAGAGGGAGCCTTTATAGTTTCTGAACACTTTGTTGTTTTTCAAGTGTATGAAGATTATGAATGCATTTGTTACTCTAAAGCGATTCTGATTCATTATAACAAAATGGCTGACTGTTGAATTAAGGATATACTTTTCATACTGTATGCAGTTTACCCACAAAATTCAGTTCAATATAATTTCAATTTTTTAAGGCAGATACAGCTGTAAATCTGGTTAGCTGGTGGCAATAACTCAAATGGTTACTCAGTTTGTAACAACCGACTACTTACATAAAGAAGACATAAAGAAAATTGTTGAAGATGAAGTAGAATGTATAGTTGGATTCATATTTTTGCACTGTGTACGAGACTATAAAAATGATTCTGTTTCAGTAGAAAAAAGTGTCTCTAAGGTTACTAGACTGTTTTGTGTTATGAAAAAGATGTAAAAAACGTTATGTATGTGAAAAAATGCAAATACAGAATGAATGTGAAAACTCTATATCATTTAAACTCTCAACCTTCCTTGTCATAAGTAAATCTTCACAGTCAACCAGTTGTGCATCTAACTTTCTTTAGAATGTAATAGATTTTATATCTACAACATACTTTTCTTGAGTTGTTTCCCTTTGCCATTCCCTCTGTATTTTTTTTTTACTGCATCAGTATAAGATGTTTAAGATCATTAACCAAATTCTCAAAAAGTACTTCACCGATTTACTTCAAATTTTTACACAGTATTCTAATAACCATTTAGATGAGCATAGGCTATAAATTTTTAATATATATAGTATATGAATGAATGTATTTATGTACAAATCAGATACGTTGTTACCAAAAATGTTCTTCAGATTCTTACATGATACTCTAATAAACGTTCAGACGCATGTTGACTACATACTTTAATGCACAATGTATGGTATATAACTGTATATACACTGAAGAGCCGAAGAAACTGGTACACCTGCCTTAATATCGTGTAGGGTCCCCGCGAGCACGCAGAACTGCCGCAACACGACGAGGGCAAGGACTCGTCTAATGTCTGAAGTAGCGCTGGAGGGAACTGACACCATGAATCCTGCAGGTCTGTCCATAAATCCGTAAGAGAGCGAGGGGTGGAGATTTTTTCTGAATACCACCTTGTAAAGCATCCCAGATATGCTCAATAATGTTCATGTCTGGGGAGTTTGGTGGTCAGCGAAAGTGTTTAAACTCCGAAGAGTGTTTCTGAAGCCACATTGTAGCAATTTTATGACGTTTGGGTGTCGCATTGACCTGCTGGAATTGTCCAAGTCCGTCGGAATGCACAATGAACATGAATGGATGCAGGTGATCAGGCAGGATGCTTACGTACGTGTCTCTTGTTAGAGTCGTGTCTAGACTTACCATGGGTACCATATCACTCCTAATGCGCACGCCTCCACCAGCTTGAACAGTCCCCTGCTGACATGCAGGGTCCATGGACACATGAGGTTATCTCCATACCCGTACACGTCCATCCGCTCGACTCAATTTGAAACGAGACTGGTCCGACCAAGCAACATGTTTCCAGTCATCAACAGTCCAATGTCGGTGTTGACGGGTTCAGGTGAGGCGTAAAGCTTTGTGCTGTGCAATCATCAAGGGTATACGCGTGAGCCTTCGGCCCCGAAAGCTCATATAGTTGATGTTTCGTTGAATGGTTTGCAGGCTGACATTTGTTGATGGTCTAGCAATTTGCGGAAGGGTTGCACTTCAGTGTATAACATATAAAGAGGAAATGTTGAAAAGGAAAACCTCGAAAAGCTCTTGACCGATTTATTTCAACTTTTTACATGGTAGTCGAATAAACATTCACACGGACATACGAGGTGTGGCTAGAAAAAAATCGGACTAGTATTGGTGAAACAATAATACGAATGCAATAAGGCTGAAAGTCGCGTGGCCTGTCACGTGACTCTCGCTCCGCCTACTGCTCGAGTTTCATCTGCCTCCTGCACTCAGTCTGCCCGTGGCGTCTGTTTTAAATAGTTGACGTTTTGTCTGTGCGTCGGAAAATGTTGAGTGTACAGAAAGAACAGCGTGTTAACATCAAATTTTGTTTCAAACTAGGAAAATCTGCAAGTGAAACGTTTGTAATGTTACAACAAGTGTACGGCGATGATTGTTTATCGCGAACACAAGTGTTTGAGTGGTTTAAACGATTTAAAGATGGCCGCGAAGACACCAGTGATGACACTCGCACTGGCAGACCATTGTCAGCAAAAACTGATGCAAAAATTGAAAAAATCGGTAAACTTGTTCGACAAGATCGCCGTTTAACAATCAGAGCAGTGTCTGAGTTAACAGGAGTTGACAAGGAAAGTGTTAGGCAGATTCTTCATGAAAGTTTCAACATGAACAAAGTGTGTTCAAAAATGGTTCCAAAGTGTCTCACAATTGAACAGAAGGAACGCCGAAGAATGATTTGTTCTGACATCCTGGAAAACATTGAAAGTGATCCCACCCTCTTACAAAATGTTATTACTTGCGATGAATCGTGGTTTTTTACTTACGATCCCGAAACTAAACGCCAATCGATGCATTGGAAAACTCCTGGTTCTCCACGACAAAAAAAGCACGAATGTCAAAATCGAAATTCAAGGCAATGATAATTTTTTTTTTTTTTTTTTTTTTTTTTTTTTTTTGACATCAAAGGGATTGTGCACATTGATTGGGTACCAGAGGAACAAACAGTGAATCAGCATTACTACATTAGCGTCCTGGCTACCCTACGTGAGCGAGTACGGAGAAAACGGAACGATTTGTGGAGAAAAAAGTCATGGATCCTTCACCAAGACAATGCCCCAGCTCACAGTGCGTTGTCAGTGAAGACGTTTTTGGCAAAACACAACATTCCCATCTTAGATCATCCACCCTACTCACCTGATTTGGCCCCCTGTGACTTTTTTCTTTTCCCTAAAGTCAAGTCAGCTTTGAAAGGAACTAGATTTGAGACTGTTGAAGCAGTAAAAGAAAAAGAGACGGAAGTAATGTATGGACTTACCGAAAATGATCTGCAGCATTGCTATGAACAGTGGAAAATTCGTATGGAGCGGTGTAGAGACCGAGGAGGAGAGTACATTGAAGGAGATAACATGAAATTGTAAATAATTGTAAAGAAATGTTTTTTCCAGCATCAGTCCGGTTTTTTTCTAGCCGCACCTCGTAAGATCTACATGTTTTAACAAAGAATGTGCAGGTTTTCTTTTAAAACGGACTTGAAGAATGAAAATGCTGTGCTGCCTTGTGCTGTGTGTGAAAATGTGCGATTTAAATTTCTCTCTTTCAGTCAATTTTAAGTACGATAGGAGGGCATTTAAGTCGTTAGAAAAACAGTTCTACCAAAATTCATTCTTTTACTTTATACATATTTTTTAAGAGATGTGTACACAAGAATGTGCTGTTTTAGTTTCTTCCTCACAGTCGGTTTTAACAGAATTTAAGATCGTGATTAGCTTACTACTACGGGACCTGAATCGTCCAAAACTTTGTAAATCTTCCCTTTCACAGATTAAAAAATATGTGAAATATTGCAGTTGAAGCTACCGTTCTCACAGACTCAGCAGATGGAGAGGTATCTCCCATACCAATTATACCAATTTTCCCAACTGATTTACCGGCACATTTTAAGATACTCTAATTCCCAATCAAAGGTTTCTTTGCAGCAGCAAAAATAATTCTCAAGGTGAGAGTGAGCGAAAGAAAGGATATGAACAGAGAGGGGCAGAGGAAATGGACATACAGACGGTGAAGACGGAGATCGCCAAAGAGAGAGGGGGATGGGGAATAGGAGATGAGCAGGGATAGGAGTGAGGGGGAGGAGGAAATGGACAGAGAGAGGAGAAAGACTGAGATTAGTGTGTATATCCAGTTCCACTATATATTTAGCAACTTCGAAGCATTATTGGGTTCGCTAAAGTATTGCAAAGGCAGAAATGAAATTTACTTAGATTAGGCAGTATAGTATTTGACACAAAAAGAGGTACGTGAAATATAGTGTTGACACAGTGCTCGTATATAAGTATTAGTACAGTATGAACAATGAGAGATAGACGAATTTTACTGCAGAGACAGAACAGTATTTGATACAATCATTAAGTATGAAAACGATCAAAACATACGACCAATGAAATTTGATGATGAAGCTACAGTATTAACATAAGGGTGTATGTGTTTGTGCGTTCGTGCGTGCGGAAAGGAAGGAAGATTAGGGTTTAACTTCCCGTCGACATCGAAGTCATTAGAGACGGTGCAAAAGGTCGCATTCTTTCATTTCAAGAATGAGGAAGGAAATCCGCATCTGGAAGCGGATCTGGGTCGTTGTATTCCCGACTGCGAGTACAGTGTGAGAATCACTGCAGCACCTCGCTCGATTGTGTGTGCAAAAGAAAATAGAGCTTTCCACGTACAGTTACCGGGTTACTTTGTAAAAGAAATATCACGTGCAAGCAGTAATTTTTATAATTTATTGAATTTATTTATTGAAACTATATTATGACTGGGCTGTGACTGACTGTACAGAATGGGAGGGAGGGGTTTCAAAATACAAATGGGGAAGTTACACCGCCATATTTAAATTTATTTTAATACCATGTTGTGCAGAGTACGTGGTGTAGGGTACAAAGCACGACTGCGCTAGTTGCGATATGGGTAGGTGACTGGGACTCGTGACAAATGTAATCAATGTAAGTCAGAGTCGCTGTACTTCTCCTATAACAGTTGTTTTCAGTTACAACGCCGCATATCCCTACCAGTCTAACTGACAAAACACTGTTCAGTCTTTCGCTGAACGAATTTATGAAATTCTTGCTTGTGACCAAAAACAGGTAGAAAGATTCTGTAGACCCAACCATAAACTATAAAAACTACGCTAACGTTGATTACAAATTATTGGGGAACAACGAAAAATACGAGTATATCTATTGCAATTCATATTACATGTTTAAAGCATGTGCCGCGCGGGATAGCGGCGCTGTCTGTGGGCGCCTTGTCACTGTCCGCGCGGCTCTTCCCGGCGGAGGTTTCGAGTCCTCCCTCGGTCATGGGCGTGTGTGTTGTCCGTAGCGTAAGTTAGTTTCAGTTATATTAAGTTGTGTGTAGGCTTAGGGACCGATTACTTCAGCAGTTTGGTCCCATAAGACCTTACCAAAAATTTCCAATTTTTAAGCATGTATACAGTAGAAAATTGATTTATAACTTGAATAAGTGGCTTCCTTTAATGTAGTTATGAGACTCTCGTCAGTGCATATAGGGCGCTGCAAGATGATGATCAGGAAAGAAACACTGCTCTTTGACTGCTTCATCAGATAATCGAAAGTATCTCTGTTCATACTAGTGTATTCTGAGAGCTTGCACGGGGACCTTCGCAGCTACGGATAAAACGTGAAATTCACCGCGAAAATGCCTCTAGTTCTATATTTGATGTACAGCGCTCCTTTTTTCCTAATTTAATTTTGCCGTTTTACTTTTAAGGGACAACATTCGCCGCTTTCGCATCGTCAAATCAGCTGTCAGCTGGGTATGGCTCAAGTCGTAGTAGTAGTTTGTTCGTGGCAGGCAAGATAGCCGAGTATGTGTTTGTGGCTTACGGATGGTGAGGTTATCGGCGCTCCAGGACACTCGACATCTCGGCCGGCACTGCTGCTTGTAGCTGGAAAGTCGCGTATCCAGACGTCGCACGCTGTCGGTCGCTTATGTCACTTACTTTGGATGCGGCCTTATTGACCGAGTCGATACAGCTCTTCCAGCCGCCTCCAAATAAGCAGATCGCTGTTCTGTTGCATTCTCCGGTTACCTTAGAACTATATTTTGCAGGTAAGGGTCATCAACCGGTGTTGGTAGCCGCGGGCGACCATTACCAGGCAGAACTTCAGTGTTTTAGGCCCCACTGAAAGTTCGAGTTGCCTCGCTGCAGTGTGCATCCTTCAGTGGTCAACTTACCGTGCTGAGAATCCTTCATCCCGTAAAGTGGCAATGCACGATTGGTCCAAGTTTTAAATGATTCTATGAGACACGAACGCTTTACAGAAGCTATGAGGGCGCACTGAAAGGTAATGACTACTAATTTTCACGTGAAAACTCAAATTTTAAAAAAATGTAACAATGGTTTATTCTTTGAGTCTGCATATTTATTTCTCATTGTAGTCACCCTGGCAACGAACACATTTCTCCCAGCGAGAGATCAATTTGTTGATACTGTCACTGTAGAATTATAGCCTTTTTGAAGGAGCTATTTTGTTTGCAGTGCTTCATCACTATCAAAGTATTGGAAACAGGAGAAAATCGGATGGGGCCAAGTCGGGACCACATGGAGGCTGATCGATGATAGCGAACGCAATGCGTCGGATTGTTGCAAACGTCATAGCGCTCGCGTGTGGTCTCGCTCTTTCGTGTGAAGCAGAGAGTGCTCCATGTGTGTGCGAACTCTTCAAATTCGAAGCTCGATTGCAGCACGTTGTTGCTCACGCACCGACATAACTACGATAGACACCGTCATGATACAAGATACAATTTGGGGCCCTCTAGCGGCAGAGGGCTGCAAATGTCGTCACGTGAAGAATAAAGATGCATAATGTTAACAACGTATGAGTTATTTAGTAACGGTTTTGACACCACGCTCTACTGAACTTCACTAAAAACGCAGATTTAATTTTACTCCGTCACACAGGTGGCTGTACATAACCATTTTCTCGTCAAAGGGGTATTGAAACTGAGGTTTGAGATCAAGAAAGCAGAAACTACGCTAGTCAGAAGGATGGCGCTTCTTTCAAATAGGTTGTTTATCACTCGGGATTCATAAACAGACACGTATAACAGCAAAGACGATTTCTTAGCGAACAAACACTCAGTCCCGTCAAATTTCGAGAGCGCAGCCGCATAAACTCTATTTCTTCTTCTTCTGCTAATATTTCGCCCTTTACCTCTCGGTCGTCTTCAGAATGAGCTGACAGCCTGAAGCTGCAGTACTAGTTGCGTCGTTTTAAACCACAGATATAATGGTGCCAGAGACGTTGATTGAGGGCCTAGAGTATGCATACATTGAATGTGTGACTACTCGGTAGATGGACGCTAGGATATTGACGTATCATTAGCTACACAGGAGTGATGTCTTCCTGAGTTTATTAAAGAAAGTGCCGGATTGCATTATTTGTCCAGACTGTAATCGATGTCTCTGATTTCTCGTCCTCCACCGTAGACAGCAGCGCTTTTTGGTTCCATTAAAGACGACCGGACGTTCCGCAAGACGGGGATTTACAAGACACCGTTCGAGTGAGGCCTTGGGTAAATCCGGTAGCCGTCCATATGAGACTCATGGAACACCATATGTACAACTTGTTCCTACAGCCCAATAAGTCGGCTGCGTCAGAGTACGGCATCGACGTCGGTGACTCTATGCGGTACGAAAGAGTCGAATTTGTAGAATCGGTTTCATCTTTTTTGGAGTAGCCAATTAGCAAAACCCCCTATAAGACAGAAAATTCTATTTCGGGGTTTTCATCCTCCAACTTTCTTTACTTTATGACCACCAGATTTCGCTATATTCTGAAATTCAAAACTTGTCTTGTAAAAAGAGAAAAGAAAAAAAAAATACTGGGTTGAAAAGTGCGATGTTTGCTTGAACCATGTTCTTGGGTGCAAAATCCGTTATATTCACTGCAGCTCGTATGGCCAACGTCTTGTGGTTGAGTTTACGGATGCATTATCAGCTAAACTTTTCTAACACTACAGTGATATCTGCTCTACATGAATAAAAATGACTGTTTATGCTGTAGTCAGGAAGGGAAGTAGGCGGAAAGCGAAGATAATATATTTTACTTTACGCTGTGAAGGAAACAGCTTCTCGGGTTCTCGTTTGTTTTCTACGGAGCCTGCCAATGTACGCTTTTGACAGTGCAGGCGTTCTGCTCTTCTACTGGTAGCTCTTTTCTGTGATTTTATTAGGTTGAGATAAGTTGAGCGAAAGAATGAAAAACGACGTGATAAAAGCGGAAGAACCTTCAGTAACGTTACAAGAAGAAGAAAAAATTCATCCCCAAGGGTACAATCAAACTGCTTCAGCACCCCATCACAGACTATGCAAATTAGCTTTAGAGGATGTTTCAACAGTACGTTTATTTTCTGGTGGTTGTGGCGGTCAGAATAAGAATAAAGGACTGTTGGGACTATCGTCTCACTGGCTGCGTTTCGAAGCTGTTTAAATGTTAAAACTGTTGAGATGTGTTTCCCCGTTGGCGGATACTTATTCATTCCACCATCGCGAATTATCGTTAACGGGAAAGAGAGCTAAGGCACAAAAATGTGGCTGAGAGCCTAGAAGAGAACACAAATATGACTGAAAAGTATGTTACGGTAATCCACTTGGGACAAAGCTGTGCAGTCGAAAACTGAAAGTCCTACTTTGATGGTGTCGTCAAACAGACAGGCGAATGGTATTTTAAATTTCAGAAGTCATTGTTACAATTATGCGTAGCAAAAACAAGACAGTGACTTGATTTCAAGGTGATCAGTTTTACAACACTCACAGAAGTGAAGCTAAAAGCCTATGCAGAAAGGGAGGCTCACGCCGAACAGCTGCACTGAAGAGACTGAGAAAGGGGATTTAGTGAAGGCACCAAAGCTGAAGGATGTCAAGCAGCTTTTATGTCTCCACACTGATGAAATCTAGAAAGCAAACTAAAAGTTGCAGTTCTACAAAACTCTCCTTGCTGCTAATGTTGCTATAACAGAAGGCTGTATGGATGACGATGGAGAAAATGACAGTCGGACTGATGTTGATATAACGGAAGAGGGTGAACTGGATTTCATGCTCAGCTGACTATATTACACTACTGAGTGTTACTGGCCAACATGATAAATTTAAGTTTTTCTTAGTTTTTTAGAGCGTAAAACAATATATTGCCTTATTTATAAGTTTCTAAAAAGATTGAATAAATTCCTTTTGAAGTCAGTATGATTGAATTCATCGTATTACAGTATTGTTCAATCTTTCAACTAGTACTTGTGAAATGATAGCAGTTTAGGTGTGGACGGGTGTTAAGCTAGTGGGAACATTTCGTCAAAATAATAATAATATAATAATAATAATTGTTTTTAGGAAGTTTGGTATCTTTATTAGCCCACCTGTGTCCTTTCCAAATCTTTGTCGTAAAAATAGCAGATTTTGCAAGCTGATGGAAAAACAAAATTGCTACCTATTATCTTGCAAAGCCTGCTAAATGAATTCTGCACTAGACTTGTTAGGCTATTTTTTCTGAATATTTGTAGAAAGGTGTCAGCTGCCTATCAGGTCTCCGATAGTTTGTGCAGGTTTTCCATCAATACCCAAAGTTTCCTCATAGTAAATAGAGAAGCTTTCCCATATGGGCTACTTAGTTGAAATTCGTTTGGTGAAGAATTTAATGAACAGAGATCACATTTCCAAACTGGACAAAGCATGGAATCCTGCGCAATTTTTAATACAACAGCCAGTATTTCACCACAGTACAGTTAATAATGATACATTTATATCCCAGCACTTGTCGACTACATAGATTCAGTTTATGTATATTCTTTGCCGATTATGTATCTGTAGTTTAAATGAGCCGAACGACGACTGTAGCTTCAGTCTGTGAGCTCACTGTGCAGATGACCTATGGATAGACAGTCGAAATACATTGATGAGCCAAAACATTATCTTCACTGCGGACCGCGACGTTTGCTGCCACCTGGTGGCGTTGTGGGCACGTGACTGGTAACAAACTATGTAAGCGGAGCAGACACGGAAGACGAATCACCCTAGCGAATATATGGTCTGCAAATGAGGAAATCCATTGAGATAAGCGACTGTGATAAAGGGCAGATTATTATTACGCAGAGTCTGTGAACTCGTATCCCGAAAACGGCGAAGTTGGTTGAACGTTCCCGTGCTGCTATCGTGAGAATCTACGGAAAGAGGTAGAAGGATCATGCAATTAGTACGAGGCGCTAAATGGTTCGATGTCCACGGCTCTTCGCAGAACGTGGTGTTCGATGGCTTGCCTGCCCTGTTAAGTAGGACACATGTTGATCTGTGGCATCTCTACCGAAAGAGCTCAGTGCTGGTGCACGCACAAGTGTTTCGGAGCACACCGTTATTAGTACGTTATTTAACATGGAGCTCTGCAGCAGACCACTCCTTCGAGTTCACATGTTCAACGACATGGTCTATTAGGATTGTAGTGGCCACAGGACTATCGAGATTCGACCATGGATCAATGGAAACGTGTCGACTGTTCGAATGAATCACATTTTTGATTCACTAGGTCGCTGGTCGTCTCATCGAGGTGAACGGCGGCTCGAAACATGCGGCGCGCCATGGACGCAGGCTGGTGGAAGCAGGATTATGCTAAGAGAGACATTTTCCTGTGCCTGCATGGGACCTGTGGTAAGACACGCTGATAGCTGTGAACCATCTGCATGCCTTCATGCTTGATGTCTTCACCTACGGCGATGTCATCTTTCAACTGTATAATTGTCCGTGTCTCAGATCCAGAGCAGTGCTACAGTGGTGTAGGCTGATATGTCGGCGATCAAATTCGCCTGATGTAAATCCTATGGAACCTATCGGGCGTCTTCACTGCGTACGCAACTCAGAGGTCTGTTATTTACGCGAATTACATGATCTGGGCGTACCCATCTAATGGCACATAACTCCACAAACCTACCAACAAACCGTTGGATCCCTGACACACAGAATCAGTGATACATTTCGTTCCAAAGACAGACAAGCAAGATATTAATCAAGTGGTCATAATGTTTTGGCTCATCGGAAGAAATAATTTATGCGACTGTACTCCAAAAATGTAATGGATTACTTATTGCGCTGCAATTAGTATTGCGAGGATTTGTGACACGGTACTGTAAGATTGTGCGGAGGAAAATGCACGGCCGCCTGTGGCTCAGCACCCCGGTCTCCGCTTCTGATGCAGACGTCGCAGCTACAGAGCCTGACTCACGTAAGAACTGCCTGCTCTTCAGAAACCTTTACCTGGAAACGGCAAACCTCTCTCTCCTCGTTTCGCGCTAATGAAACCGTGAACAAATCGTGAAATAAAAACAAATTAGAAAATGCCACGTAAATGGACTGCTTGTGCGAGGGAGTGTGGCGTTGAGCTGATGTGCGCGACACCTCTCGCGCGATACGGCACGGGGACTGCTGCTCGCTTTACGACTTTCTGGCTGCGGCATTTTACGACCGCTCTGCATGTGCTGTGCTGCGCGACAGCTCAGCCCCGCCAACATATCTGGCACCCTCCACGGCGAGCGTTGCTAAGTTTTACTGACCGGAATTTTATTGCATTGCCGAGGCGTCGGGCTTAACGCTTCACTTATCGAATACCACAGTGTACACATTTATGCGGATGTGCCGCTACAGTTCACCCACTTCAGCATCCTTACATATCCAGGTAAGAAAGCTGCACCGAGTCAGTGTGTAGAGTCATACAGGCATACTCAATTATTACCTATGTAGACACTCATAACTGTTCATTCCCACTCTGTCCTAGGGGTCGAGGCGGTGCGAGATAACAGCGGCCAAGGTGATTGGCCAAACAGCGCATTGCCATTGATAACATAAGTTAATATGTTTACACTGGCAGAGGTCAAGGATCGGATTAATGCAGTAGTGATAGGACTGAAACACTTTCCTGACAGATCAATGTATTTCACTGACAAAACTGTTGCATCAAAATGGTTCAAATGGCTCTGAGCACTATGGAACTTAGCATCTATGGTCATCAGTACCCTAGAACTTACAACTACTTAAACCTAACTAACCTAAGGACAGCACACAACACCCAGCCATCATGAGGCAGAGAAAATCCCTGACCCCGCCGGGAATCGAACCCGGGAACCCGGGCGTGGGAAGCGAGAACGCCACCGCACGACCACGAGATGCGGGCAAAACTGTTGCATCCTTGAGTCCCTGGTTCCCGATGTAGTCAGTGGACCCGGCCAACGCTAACATTCCGTAAAAACACTACTGGCCATTAAAATTGCTACTCCACGAAGATGACTTGCTATAGACGCGAAATTTACCCGATAGGAAGAAGATGCTGTGACGTTCAAATGATTAACTTTTCAGAGAATTCGCGCAAGTTTGGCGCCGGTGGCGACACCTACAGTGTGCTGACAAGAGGAAAGTTCCAACCGATTTCTCACACACAAACAACAGTTGACTGGCATTGCCTGGTGAAACGCTGTTTTGATGCCCCGTGTAAAGAGGACAAATGCGTACCATCACGTTTCCGACTTTGATAAAGGTCGGGTCGTAGCCTATCGCGATTGCGGTTTATCGTATCGCGACATTGCTGCTCGCGTTGGTCGAGATCCAACGACTGTTAGCAGAATATGGAATCGGTGGGTACAGGAGATTAATACGGAACGGCGTGCTGGATCCCAACGGCCTCGTATCACTAGCAGTCGAGATGACAAACATCTTATCCGCATGGCTGTAACGGATCGTGCAGCCTCATCTCGATCCCTGAGTCAACAGATGGGGACGTTTGCAAGACAACGACCATCTGCACGAACATTTAGACGACGTTTGGAGCAGCATGGACTATCAGCTCGGAAACCATGGCTGCGGTTACCCTAACGCTACATCACAGACAGGAGCGCCTGCGGTTGTGTACTCAACGACGAACCTGGATGCACGAATGGCAAAACGCCATTTCTTCGGATGAATCCAGGTTCTGTTTACAGCATAATGATGGTCGCATCCGTGTTTGGCGACATCGTGGTGAACGCACATTGGAAGCGTGTATTCGTCATCGCCGTACCGACGTATCACCCGGCGTGATGGTATGGGGTGCCTTTGGTTACACGTCTCGGTCACCTCTTGTTCCATTGACGGCACTTTGAACAGTGAACATTACATTTCAGATGTGTTATGACCCGAGGCTCTACCCTTCATTCGATCCCTGCGAAACCCTACATTTCAGCAGGATAATGCACGATCGCATGTTGCAGGTCCTGTACGGACCTTTCTGGATGCAGAAAATGTTCGACTGCTGCACTGGCCAGCACATTCTCCATATCTCTCACCAACTGAAAACGTCTGGTCAATTGTGTCCGAGCAACTGGCTCGTCACAATACGCCAGTCACTACTCTTGATAAACTGTGGTATCGTGTTGAGGCTGCATGAGCGTCTGTACCTGTACACCTCATCCAAGCTCTGTTTGACTCAATGTCCAGGCGTATCAAGGCCGTTATTATGGCCAGAGGTGGTTGTTCTTGGTACTGATTTCTCAGGATCTATGCACCCAAATTGCGTGAAAATGTAATCACATGTCAGTTCTAGTATAGTATATTTGTCCAATGAATACCCGTTTATCATCTGCATTTCTTCCTGGTGTAGCAATTTTAATGGCTAGTAGTGTACTGTTATACAAGGTACAATCACCAATAAATTTAAGTTTAATAGAAATTCCCCCATTACGTATAAATATGATACAGAAATCTTTTTACAACTTACACATACGTCAGGTACGAACATAGTTAGGTTTCTCAATAAAAACATTTGTAGTTTGATCAGTTTTCGTCGCAGCCCATGACTGGTTTATCATAAAGGTGCTATCATAAAGATTCTATTGGGCTAGTTATGGGCTGTATTTTTAAATTCATTGCACACTAAAGACACTTGGACGAACCACCTGAGACATTCATGGGACTAGGAATTAGCTAATGTTTTCCACAGTAATATCAGAAAAAAGTAGCCGGACACCTCCGCATAATGCGGAAATGACCATTAGATGTCACGAGAAGTTATCTCGTGATTATAAAAGGCGGCGGGAAATATTACGTTGTCATTGGGGAAGCATTAACTGCAGACTAGGTCGGTCAGAAGAGGTTAGTGATTAAGAACGTGGACTAGTCATTGGATGTCACGTCTGCAACAGTAAATCCGTCAGGGACATTTCAAGCCTTCTGAAGCAGTCCATAACTTTTACTGGCGACTTGCGTGAAGTGGAAATGCGAAGCAACAATCACAGCTAAATCATGATCAGGCAGAATTCGTGTACTAATCAACAGGGACCGTCGAACATTGCGGAGGATCTTGCAAAAATCGCATGAAATCGGTGAAAGAAATCACTTGTGAGTTCCTTAGTGCTACTGGCAGTCCAGGTAGCACAATGACTGCGCGTAGGCAGTTAAAAAGAATGGGATACAATAGACGGGCAGCTCCTCATAAGTTTCTGTATTAATTGGTTAGCGACGCTTGAGGTTTTGTAAAGAGCGACGCCAGCGCGCAGTCAATGACACGAAACGAGCGGTTCGGAGTGACAAATCGTACTACAATATGTGACAATCGGTTCGGGTTTGGCGAATGCCTGGAGAACATTACCTGCAGTAATGAGTAGCGCCAACCATCAAGAACAAAGCATTGGTGTTCGGAATGGAGGTATGTATGTATGTATTAAACTGGGGACCTAGAAATAACGAAGAGGCTTCATCCCGCCGTAGTAGCCCTGAGTGTTTCACAACCCCATAACAGACCACAGCAGTCCACCCACCCCACCACCGCTCCACTCCGAACTCGAACCCAGGGGGTTATTGTAAGGTTCGTAAGGCAGGGTTGTAGCCTATCCCCGATGTTATTAAAAAAATGGTTCAAATGGCTCTGAGCACTATGGGACTTGACATCTGAGGTCATCAGTCCCCTAGAACGTAGAACTAGTTAAACCTTACTAACCTAAGGACATCACACACATCCACGCCCGAGGCAGGATTCGAATCTGCGACCGTAGCAGTCTCGTGGTTCCGGACTGAAGCGCCTAGAACCGCACGGCCACCGCAGCCGGCCCGATGTTATTCAATCTGTATATTGAGCGAGCAGTAAAGGAAACAAAAGAAAAATTTGGAGTAGGAATTGAAATCCAGAGAGAAGAAATAAAAACTTTGAGGTTTGCGTATTATAGTATTTGAGAGTTGTAGCATCGCGTTTTAGTACCTGAATAGTGTAAATTAGCGTAGTCGTTTGTCTACTGTTTTTGTTTTGAACGGCCAGTGTCGGTTGGTCACAGTCAGTGTGCTCCCTGCCGCCGTTGGATAAGCAGCTGAGCAGCAAGTCGTATACTCCTAGCTCACTCATTTGTTACATAGTTTAATTCTTAATTTCTTTGCGTGTTTTTGGTTCTTGCATTGTTTAATTCATAAATTTCGGGCGTATTATAGTATTTGAGAGTTGTAGCATCGCGTTTTAGTACCTGAATAGTGTAAATTCGCGTAGTCGTTTGTCTACTGTTTTTGTTTTGAACGGCCAGTGTCGGTTGGTCGCAGTCAGTGTGCTCCCTGCCGCCGTTGGATAAGCAGCTGCAGCAGCAAGTCGTATACTCCTAGCTCACTCATTTGTTACATAGTTTAATTCTTAATTTCTTTGCGTGTTTTTGGTACTTGCGTTGTTTAATTCATAAATTTCGGGCGTATTATAGTATTTGAGAGTTGTAGCATCGCGTTTTAGTACCTGAATAGTGTAAATTCGCGTAGTCGTTTGTCTACTGTTTTTGTTTTGAACGGCCAGTGTCGGTTGGTCGCAGTCAGTGTGCTCCCTGCCGCCGTTGGATAAGCAGCTGCAGCAGCAAGTCGTATACTCCTAGCTCACTCATTTGTTACATAGTTTAATTCTTAATTTCTTTGCGTGTTTTTGGTACTTGCATTGTTTAATTCATAAATTTCGGGCGTATTATAGTATTTGAGAGTGTAGCATCGTGTTTTAGTACCTGAATAGTGTAATTTCGCTTAGTCTCCTTCCGCCGCCGAGCAGTGTCAGCAGTGCGCAAGTAGCAGCATTACTGCATTTACTAGGCAATCTTGTATTTTAATAACCGTTTAAATTTTGTCGATTTGTTTGCGCTCTCTGTAGATTAGTTCAGACGTTCTTTGCAAAACAGTTTTTAGCATGGATAGGGACTGCAACTGCTGTGTTCGGATGCAGGCTGAGTTGGCATCCCTTCGCTCCCAGCTTCAGGCAGTGTTGGCTTCGGTCACACAGCTTGAAACGTCCCCTTTGAACAATTATACAAGACTGTGCTTAACCTGACACACAATATTTTGTTAGCGCAACGCAATCTGACTTTCAAAATTCCCTACAAAAGAATGGCCCTGACTAACATTAAATTATACCTTTCACAAATCACTTACCTCACAAAAATCTTCGCTGCTCAAGCTACTGCAATACAGCGAGCGCCACTACTGCCAGCTAAATAAAAGATTCAAACTATGGAAGGCCGTACTACTGATAGGGATAGATAGCAAATGAAAGATATTAATAGAGAACAAACAACGTATTTACCTTGATATCATCATATATAAATATAGCAGTTCATGACAAATTACAAATCTCCGCCATCTCTCTCCCCACATCCACCACTGCTGGCGGCTCACCTCCAACTGCGCAACGCTACGCGCTGTTCACAGCCAGCTGCCTAACACTACAATGGCGAGTATTACAACAATGCAAAGCAGACACAGACTGCACACAGCACAGCCAGTGATTTCATTTTCATACAGAGAGCGCTACGTGGCGGCGGCGTTACCAATATAAGAACCTAAACAGCCTACTTACATAAAGAAAACATAAACAGCCTACTTACATAGAGAAAACATAAACAGCCTACTTACATAGAGAAAACATAAACAGCCTACTTACATAGCCCCCATGCTCCCCACAAAAAATTTTTACAAATAGTGTTGGGCACTGGCCAATACAGATTTGACAAAAAATTTTCACAATTACAGTAACAAAGATATAAAATGCACACACATATTGATACAACGTTGGTCAAAAGCTAAAATTTTGTCACAGTCCATAAAGACAGTCCTGATCATTCATTACGGTAAAATATAGTGTTTTTCTCAAAGTCTGAGCAGTAGAAGAAAATGCACACGAAAGTAATGGATTTCCATGCAGTCTTGAAGAAGTAGTGTTGTCCTTCCAACGGAAAGACAGTGCTGACTCTCGACATGCAGACAAGTATTGGGTCACAACAGAGCAAACCCACTGCAGAGTCAGTCGAAGTTTTGATGAATATTGGTAGGTAGGTCATCACAGAGCAGACCCACCGTAGTCCTGGTAGAGATTACGATATTGGTGGGCCACCAGAGGTGCAGACCCACTGCAGTCCTTGTAGAAATAATGGTATTGATGGATCATCAAAGATGTAGACCCACTGTAGTCCTTGTAGAGATAATGGTATTGGTGGGCCACCAGAGGTGCAGACCCACTGTAGTCCTTGTAGAGATAATGGTATTGGTGGGCCACCAGAGGTGCAGACCCACTGTAGTCCTTGTAGAGATGACCAGCAGCCATCTGTTGCGATTGTGCAGGTGCACATTCACCATCGAAGAGTCTTGCGGAGAATATAGCAAGTCCATAAACCACCACTTGTGCACTCACAAAGTTTTTGGAATTGTCCTTAGAACCAGCAATGCTGTTATCCAGTCCCTTGCTGAATTATTAACACACGTGCAAACACTAACAGTCCCTACTTCTCACATATTGTCCATATACTATGACCAACAGAAACGTGTGCAGTGAAATGTAACTTACAAGTTAATAATAAGATGAACTGGTGTCAATTACAATTTTATAAATTTACAACATGAAAATACAATTACAAAGGTACAAAATACATCATTAAAGAACATAACAATATAGATAACATTTGTAGTAATAGGGGCTTTACAAAAGAATAGAAATAGACATATACGTCAGTGTTACAGGAATTATGACATGAGTACATACATAGAAGATCAGAATAATTACTGAAACATCAACTTCACACATGAGTATTTAAACAGAATGGAATTAATAATGTCTAACATCTTTACAAAGTAAATAACATATTATTAATGCCAATTATATTCGAGGATAACAGTATGCCTCATCATAGTGAATGTAGCTTAATATTAAAAGAAAAAAAATTCTATGAAACTACACAGAGACAGGAAGAAAACAAATACACAAGGGTACACAAACACGTACTGGGATAACACAAAAGGAAAGGACAGGGTTCGTTTTCAGTGTAACATTTGGTACTGCAGTCCATCCCAAAACTTCATTCTATAGATCTTTCGTCTTATTTCAACCTTTGCTTCCACCAAAAAAATCTTATCCAAGCATGCTTTCTGTATTCTGTTCATATTTCTTTCAAAATAATTATTTCTGATTGTACAATACTCATTTGGGCCCAAATCCTTTTTATATAACTTCGCAATGCATTCTTTACCTATTCTCCATAGTCAGTTTCTCATATAGTCTACCCCCTCTTAAGCTAACTTAAATCTACTGAGCTCAGATGCTAAACTAAGGGACGAGGCAATGCAGCAGCACGTAAAACAATTATTATAAACAGCAATGAAAAAAATGGAAAATTGCAAAGCAAGCTACAGTATAAATTAGCAAAAGTCAAATTCAATAACACTATGCCTGGCAAACAGCAGCAACTTATACCTAAACATGACATAGCACAAGCAGAAAAAATATTACACTAAAATGGCCATGTCTAATACCTATGTCACATCTTAACATTAGAGTGATGCATCACAATTTATTCTACAAAAGAAATTACCAAGTACTTGAAAAGAAAATTATGAATGCAGTTCCTGTGAAGGTAACTGTCGCTTTGTGCTCCCTCATTTTTTTGAAAAAAATTATTATATACTCGATCTGTAGACAGAAAATATTTATATTAGTACATCTATAAAATTTTATTTTAACCAATGCTGCAGTGCAGCTAGAAACTTGATATTAAACAAAATGTGTAAATAAATACATAAAGCAAGCCATATGGCATTTTTCTTAACTAACAAGGCAATAGCTGTGAAATGTTTCTCATCGTTTCATTAGGCATTTCAGTAAATATCATAAATTACGAGCTCCACAGTATGCTTTCAACAAGGAGACGTCAGTAGCGCGGACAATGGCCTCCCCTTCTTTTTTTTTTTCTACCTGTGCTTCTGACGAGGCACTCACACTAATGGCTTGTTCTCCAGGCGTCTGACACACCTGGGTGCCCACGACGCATTATGTGCAGGTGGTCACCTAACCTTCGTACGGAAATATTTACGACAGCAGTCTCCGCTACAGTGACAGTCATATATACAAAATTTCACAGGTCGAGAATTTACTTTGCAAATGTGTAGAAACAAAATCCTATGAATATAACAGTGTCCAAAAAAATTCGTCAGCATTGTGATACAGTCACACATTTACATACATTTAATAACTCTTAAAGTACGATTCTTGGTTTCCAACATACTTCTTATTCCTCATATACGGTAGCATCATCTTATTGATCATAAACATACCTCAACAGTATAATACACATCGTTGTCGTAAAAAAAATAACATCATAACACCTCAGTCAAATCTCAAAATCGTCGTAGCTTCCTCCAAGAATTAAAAAATTCTCTGCTCATGTCAAAAGTGTCATCTGCCTCAAACGTACTTTAAAAATCATGAATCCATACCAAATACATCATTCAAAGCTCTCATAGTATCACAATGGTTCCGAAAAATATGAGCGTTTCTCAAAGTACAGACAAAATACAGTTTCATAAGTGTGAAGTTACCCAACTGTGTAATTGCGTAAACATGTGTCACTGACATAGTAAAAAGAATGTTTGTTTCTCTGTCAAATAATCAGATAGCTGTGTAATTCTGTGTTAGAGAAATATGGTACCGATATGTAAAGTTGTATAAGCAAATACCATATTAGCTAGGGCTCCTTGTGCTTGCCAAACACATGGTACACAAAGCAAGCGTGTACCCCCCTGAGGATTAATGTAATTATACCCTCAGGTGTTACAGATTACAGCAATGAAATGAAATGTATCACTGAAAACCTTTGTATCATTGTACTTCAAATATCTTTAAAAATAAATATTTTAAGTACATAATCAATCACTCAAATGCGTGTCCTGCAGCGCTAAATGTGCGTCTTGCTGTAAGATAATTCTGTGGAAGTGTCGTACTTATCGTCCTCCGATAGCTAAGTTCTGCAGAAGTCAATGTACTTACCTCATGATAAACAAAAGTGAAATGCTTTGCGTATAGATATCGTAGTTATTATGCTTATTGGCGTGATGAAGAAAGTACTGTGCTGTAACGTATTGTTGTGCTACGGAAAAGGCAATCTCATTGTAGCTATACCACAAAAGTTACTACTAAAACATGTTTTTCTTTCCAGAAGAATTCAGAAAACTGTGCAGATATAAAACAGGTACACCGCAAAAGCAACATTGTAAATTGTCACTCATTAGTAGCGTCGTGATAAAAATCGTGTAGCTGTCACATAAACTAACCTCTGTGTCATCTGGTATCTCTCAGAAAGCACTTTAAATTCAGAATGTATTTTCAAATAAACCAAAATGTTGCATTAAAATCTCATTAGCAGTACTGGTAAATGTTCTAAGTATGTGAGCCTTATAGTCGTTACGTAATCGTACAACTAACAAGCAAGAATGTACACACACAATAACACTGTGACGTCTGTTCACTATAACAATGCATTCGTCATTTCTGTTTAAATAAGTTCTCTTGGTTCTTGATTGGATATTTAACTTCAAACATTGTTGTATGTTAACAGATTCTAAGTCTGACAAAGCATATTAGTAATGTGAAGCGAAAAATTTTATGACAAAGACTAAGTTAAAAAGCAGATTATCTTTCAATAAACGGTTTTACATGTGAAATGTGGTGTAAACCTTTACTCTTCCTAGTACGCAGAGTTTCAACTTCAACGCAATTATCATGTGGTATACGTCGGATTCTGTAAGGTCCATTGTAAACTAGAAAGAATTTGTGACTCAAGTGTTTCTTCTTATGTGACAATGAATGAGCTTTAATGAGAACTTTCTGACCAATATATAATTTCTTTGCATTTGCTTTACCGTGTAGTTTTCTCCTTTTGTCTGCTGCAGATTTTATATTTTTAAGAGCCAAATCAATTATGTCTTTGTGTCGAAGTTTACGTGTATTCGGGAAAGGTACAAGCTCTCTGATTCTGTTCGGGGGTTCTACATTCTTCAGTACAAGAGTAGGTGGTAAAGCAGTGGAATCATGAGGCATTTCATTCAGCACATTTTGAAATAAGTGTAAATATCTGTCCCAATGCTGATGCTTTCTGTGACAATAAAGTCTGCAAAGCTTATTGATTTCTTTCATAATCCGTTCAGACGGGTTACAATGTGGTGAGTACAATGAAATAAAAACAGGTTTGATTTTATGGTTGCGAAGCATGCGTGACCAAACAGCAGATCTGAATTGCGGTCCATTATCTGAAATGACTTTACTAACGTGTCCAACTTCACGTAAGAAATTTTTAACAAAGGCGTTGGATACAGACCGTCCAGTGGCTTTACGTAACGGAGTGAAAGAAACAAATTTTGAAGTAAGTTCAACAGCGACTAGAACGTACGAAAATCCATTAGATGTTCTGACAAGCGGTCCCAAGAGATCAACAGCCGCAAATTCTTTTAATTTAGAAGGAATAATAGGAAACAACGGAGCACGATGTGAGACAGTGGATGGTTTCGCCTTTTGACAAAGTTTACAAATAGACAAGACTCTTCGAATTCGCTTTTCCATATTGTTAAAATAACAAGTCGTTCGAAGAATATGATAACATTTTCGTGGGCCAAAATGTGCGTAGCTGAAATGAATGTACCAAATGAGCTTATTAACAAAATCGTCAGGAATGCAAAGTACCCATAGCTTGTCATCAACAGTGCAGCGTTTGAAGAGTATGTTGTTTCTAACCAGGTAATAATGCCGAATCTGTGTGTGTGTCTTTTCATGCCATTTGCTCTTGATGTCTTTCCAAATCGGATCTTTATCTTGTTCATGAGCAATGTCCTTTAAAGATGTGGTGATGAAGTTTTCAAAGGCGACTTTCTGAATGTAAAGAATACTGAAATTTTTCTCGAGGTTGCCTTCTGTGTTACTTTTCTCAAGCCCAGCAGGTGCGCGTGACAGCACGTCCGCAACAATGTTCTCCTTGCCGGGAATGTAGACTATTGTGAAGCGGAATTCTTGCAGAAACAATGCCCAACGTTTTAGCCTGTCATGATTTAATTTTGAAGACATAAGAAATTGTAATGCACGATGATCACTGTACACTTTTACGTGCTTACCAGAAAGAAAGAAACGGAATTTGTTAAATGCCCAAACGATAGCTAAAGCTTCTAATTCAGTAACGGAATAATTTTTTTCAGATTTTGTTAGCACTCGGCTAGCAAAAGCAATGGTTTTCTGAACAGTAATGTCATTTTCTATGGCTTCTTGAAATAAGTGGGCACCAAGACCGACTTTAGAAGAATCCGTGCTAAGGCAGAAATCTTGTGATAGATCTGGATGAGCTAATATTGGCGCGTGAAGTAACGCTTCTTTCAAAGAATTGAATTCCAACTGTGCTTGTTCGTCCCAGTTCCAAATAGTATTTTTTCCAGTGAGAGAACAAAGTTTTGGTGTAACAAGAATTTGCATATTCAGAAAACGACGGTAAAAATTTACGAGACCTAGAAAACTACGGACTTGTTTTTTTGTGGATGGAACTGGAATGGCTCTGATTGCTTCTAACTTTTCAGGATCCGGCTGAATGCCTTCAGAAGAAATAATATGTCCCAAAAACTTCACCTTTGTCTTACCGAATTCAGACTTTTCCAAGTTAACTGTAATTCCAGATTCTGCCAAAATACGTAACAAACTGTTGAGAGTGCGATTATGTTGTTCCCATGAAGCTTCTGCTATCAGAATATCGTCCACATATAAGGTGATGTGACGTTTTAAGGACTCAGGTAATATGGAATTTAGCCCGCGAATGAATGCTGCTGAAGAAATGTTCAAACCAAAGGGAAGTTTCCGAAACTGATAACAAACGCCGAAACAAAGGAAAGCTGTGTATTTTCTACATTCTGGATGAAGTTCGATCTGATAAAAGCTGGATCGGAGATCAATGGAAGACAACACTTTTACACCATTAAAATTTTGAAGTAGTTCTTCCAACGTTTGCGGTCTGTCTGTTTCAGGAATAATGATAGTATTGATTTGTCTCGAATCTAAGACAAGCCTAATCGATCCATTTTTCTTCTCAACCACATGTAATGGATTGTTGTATGAGCTTACTGCAGGCTCAATAATGCCCTCGTCGAGCATAGATTGTATTTCTGTTCTAACACGGTCCCTATAATGTGCTGGAATTACATATGGTCTAACACAAAATTTAGTATGCTCACGAACACGAAATTGGTATTGAAATCCCTTGATTGTTCCTGTTTTGTGAGTAAAAACTGTGGAATGTGCTTGTAAAATCTCAAAAAGGTCCTGCCTATCAGTTTCATTACAATTCTCAATTGTTTGAATTTTATTCTGAATTAACTCATTAATTTCAAACATGCCGTCGATATCATCCCTGTCAGTACTTGCAGAGTGATTGTTAGTGTTTAGTTCCGTAGAAAATTCCGAACTGTTATCTAACAGAAGGTAAAGCTGATTAATTTCCTCATCATGGTTTGAGAGCCAGTCTTCAAATTTCAAAGCTATTGACTTACCTTCTTTCTCTAAACTTATTTCAGCATCGTGAAAGCTTAAGATTGCTTTGTATTCATTCAAAAAGTCTACTCCCAGTATAATTTCCGTCGACAATAATGGAACAATAAGAAAGTTCATAGAGAAGCTGTGGCTTTGGCAAAAGAATTCTAAGTTGGTTTGTTGGCGTACATCTACACTTTTTCCAAAGATTGCACCTTGTAATTTAATCTTACGTAACGGAAGTGTGGGGCAATCGTTCGATTTGTTGCATTTGCTAAAAGCTGTTTCACTAATTACTGAAATGGGACTGCCAGAGTCAAGTACTGCCGTAAATTTTACGTCATTTACAGTAATGTGAATCACAGGATATGCAATGTTGTTATGTTTTACGTCGTGTTCCTGTAGTAAGATGTCCCTAATGTCTTCCATTTTTACGTAATTACTAGCTACGGCAGCTGCGTCGTCAGTTTCATAAGTACGTATTGTGGCTGCCAGCAGTGTGAGTCATTGCCTATTGTCTCTTTGTTGGCGCGCGTCGTTATTGGGATTTGGAGACCTAACTTCTACAAATTCACCGTGACGAGAGGGCCCTGCTCTGTTTGAATCCCGCCAGTTCTGATGCAATTCAGGTCTGTCGTTACGATCATATCGTCTGTCGTCATGTCGGTAGATTCCATAGTATCTTTCTTGTCGGTCACGTGGTGGAGAATTTCTCCCCGAATCGTAACTGCGCGCTGGACCGTTGCGTCTGAAGTTATTCTGTCTCCCTTGATAATAATTATTTTGGTTCCCATATTGTCTGTTTCTCTGATTGTCTCTGTGATAGTCATTACCACGGAGAGGTGATCTTTCCCTGTAGTTATTACTACTCTGCCAACGGTTGTCATACGGGTGGTGTCTGTTTTGGTCACGATTTGTGTTGTGAGAATAGCCTTGTCGTGTAAAGTTATTGCTTCTTTCATCGCGGAATTGCGACGGATGTGACCTGTAATTGCTGTGTTCCTGGTTTCGCGTTCTGCGATTGTCAGTGTCAATTTCTAATTCTTGTAAGAGTCCCTGAAATGCTTCAATGTCGTCTTTGCAACGTCCTGCCAAAATAATATGTCGTAAATGTTCAGGCAGTTTGATTAAGCAAATGCGGATGAGTTCTGAGTGGCTGTATGGGTTTGAAAGATACTGATTCTTATGCAACATGTCTTCAAAATATTTCATAAGACTGGAAAATTCAGATTGTTCGAAACGTTTCATCATTATGATGCTATGTTTTACACGGTCTTGTGTGGCTTGAGACCAATATGCTGAGAGGAAGGCATGGTAAAACTCTCCTTCACTGTGGCAATCGTGAATTACCGATCGCATTCTTACAGCTGGTTCATTCTCCAAGTAGCCACACATAAATTCTAATCTGTGTTCTAACGACCAGTTGGGAGGAAAACAATGAGAGAATTGATGGAGCCATGCTTGTGGATGAATGTCGTTGCCAGAATTCTTAAATGTTTTAAATTTACGTGTAGTAATGAACAGCTTATAGTCAAAATCGTCATGTCGGCGAGTCGCATGTCGGTCATTGTTACTTCGTTTCGGCGGTTCCATCTCGAAGTCCAATGCGCCTTGCCAATTTCTTTCATAATTTCCGAAGTGTCCTGTGTTATTATTTTGTGGTTGTTCCGTATTTCTATGTCCCTCTTCCCGTATTGGAGCGCGAGAGTCCTCTGAAATACGTAATTCTTGTATTACCTGTGTCAGCTGATCTTGTACTTCCCGGATTTCTCTTTGGTGTTGCGTATCAATTTGATTCAGATTTTGTTTCAGTTTCCTAATTTGTTCGCTCTCTTCTGTGTTATTAAAGACTACCGGTTTTGTGTCATTCAGATTATCATCTACCTTCGTAGATAAATTATTTAGCTGATCCGAAAGTTCAACTACTTTCTCTGATAATGAACTAATTTCCTCCATGTGTCTTTCTACTGTGTCCTTTAAGTTTTCCTGAGTTTTTGCAAGTTGCGTAACCGAATCGGTAGATGCAACTGAGTCAAATTTAGCTTGCAAGGTCTCATGATTTTCATGAACAATGGTTTGCAGCTCTTTTATGGCTGCTTCGTGATTCTGTAATGCATTCTCATGACGCGAAAAAATAGGTTGGAAATGCTCACAAATTTGTGTTTTTACGTCATTACAGACTTTTTGACATTTCGATTCAATGTTATGTAACTCAGTAGTTAAATCTTCACGTGTTTGTTCAAGTGTGGTGTCTAACTTCCGAAGATTTTGTTCCATTGTGTCTAACTTCTGAAGCTTTTGCTGTGTTTGTCTCTGATTTTGTTCCATTGTGTCTAACTTTTGCAGCTTTTGCTGTGTTTGTCTCTGATTTTGTTCCATTGTGTCTAACTTTTGCAGCTTTTGCTGTGTTTGTCTCTGATTTTGTTCCATTTGTTGCATTAGTTGTAATAACAATGCATTAGTGTCTGGAATCTGTTCCTCTACTCTTTTCGGCAGTGCATTTGCACCGGCAACATTCGCATTTTGACAAGCTGAAAATGTGTCTTGACTTATTTGAGAAAACGGTGAGGACGCAAAACCTGAATCTACAGTATTTGCAAAATTGTGTCCTATCATTTCGGCTTCCTGAGGCGAGCTATTGCCGACCGATCGATCGATAATGCTTCCCTCTTCACTAATTGTTTCACTGTCCACGCCATTGTTTGACGCCCGCTCCATTTCCCTATGCACAATTACCAAATTACTACTTTGAACATCAGTTAATTCATTACTCGGTGGCGCTAACACACTGCTTTCATTTGCACTGTCATTTCTCAGTTTACTTTGGAGCCTAGTATTACGTTTTTCACACGCCATTATTGTCACAGTATTTCACACGACAACACAGAAAAGCACAATTTGAAGAGCAAAAATAAGAGAACACATTAACATAGCACTGAAAATAATATGTAGTTAATTGCAAGCGTAGCTGCGAAATACTTG